>NC_091363.1:7577215-7799136 GCF_038502225.1 Cherax quadricarinatus
AGACAACCACAGGGGATACTTCATCAGAGGCAACCACAGGGGATACTTCATCAGAGGCAACCACAGGGGATACTTCATCAGAGGCAACCACAGGGGATACTTCATCAGAGGCAACCACAGGGGATACTTCATCAGAGGCAACCACAGGGGATACTTCATCAGAGGCAACCACAGGGGATACTTCATCAGAGGCAACCACAGGGGATACTTCATCAGAGGCAACCACAGGGGATACTTCATCAGAGGCAACCACAGGGGATACTTCATCAGAGGCAACCACAGGGGATACTTCATCAGAGGCAACCACAGGGGATACTTCATCAGAGGCAACCACAGGGGATACTTCATCAGAGGCAACCACAGGGGATACTTCATCAGAGGCAACCACAGGGGATACTTCATCAGAGGCAACCACAGGGGATACTTCATCAGAGGCAACCACAGGGGATACTTCATCAGAGGCAACCACAGGGGATACTTCATCAGAGGCAACCACAGGGGATACTTCATCAGAGGCAACCACAGGGGATACTTCATCAGAGGCAACCACAGGGGATACTTCATCAGAGGCAACCACAGGGGATACTTCATCAGAGGCAACCACAGGGGATACTTCATCAGAGGCAACCACAGGGGATACTTCATCAGAGGCAACCACAGGGGATACTTCATCAGAGGCAACCACAGGGGATACTTCATCAGAGGCAACCACAGGGGATACTTCATCAGAGGCAACCACAGGGGATACTTCATCAGAGGCAACCACAGGGGATACTTCATCAGAGGCAACCACAGGGGATACTTCATCAGAGGCAACCACAGGGGATACTTCATCAGAGGCAACCACAGGGGATACTTCATCAGAGACAACCACAGGGGATACTTCATCAGAGGCAACCACGGGGGATACTTCATCAGAGGCAACCACAGGGGATACTTCATCAGAGGCAACCACAGGGGATACTTCATCAGAGGCAACCACAGGGGATACTTCATCAGAGGCAACCACAGGGGATACTTCATCAGAGGCAACCACAGGGGATACTTCATCAGAGGCAACCACAGGGGATACTTCATCAGAGGCAACCACAGGGGATACTTCATCAGAGGCAACCACAGGGGATACTTCATCAGAGGCAACCACAGGGGATACTTCATCAGAGGCAACCACAGGGGATACTTCATCAGAGGCAACCACAGGGGATACTTCATCAGAGGCAACCACAGGGGATACTTCATCAGAGGCAACCACAGGGGATACTTCATCAGAGGCAACCACGGGGGATACTTCATCAGAGGCAACCACGGGGGATACTTCATCAGAGGCAACCACAGGGGATACTTCATCAGAGACAACCACAGGGGATACTTCATCAGAGGCAACCACAGGGGATACTTCATCAGAGGCAACCACAGGGGATACTTCATCAGAGGCAACCACAGGGGATACTTCATCAGAGGCAACCACAGGGGATACTTCATCAGAGGCAACCACAGGGGATACTTCATCAGAGGCAACCACAGGGGATACTTCATCAGAGGCAACCACAGGGGATACTTCATCAGAGGCAACCACAGGGGATACTTCATCAGAGGCAACCACAGGGGATACTTCATCAGAGGCAACCACAGGGGATACTTCATCAGAGGCAACCACAGGGGATACTTCATCAGAGGCAACCACAGGGGATACTTCATCAGAGGCAACCACAGGGGATACTTCATCAGAGGCAACCACAGGGGATACTTCATCAGAGGCAACCACAGGGGATACTTCATCAGAGGCAACCACAGGGGATACTTCATCAGAGGCAACCACAGGGGATACTTCATCAGAGGCAACCACAGGGGATACTTCATCAGAGGCAACCACAGGGGATACTTCATCAGAGGCAACCACAGGGGATACTTCATCAGAGGCAACCACAGGGGATACTTCATCAGAGGCAACCACAGGGGATACTTCATCAGAGGCAACCACAGGGGATACTTCATCAGAGGCAACCACAGGGGATACTTCATCAGAGGCAACCACAGGGGATACTTCATCAGAGGCAACCACAGGGGATACTTCATCAGAGGCAACCACAGGGGATACTTCATCAGAGACAACCACAGGGGATACTTCATCAGAGGCAACCACAGGGGATACTTCATCAGAGGCAACCACAGGGGATACTTCATCAGAGGCAACCACAGGGGATACTTCATCAGAGACAACCACAGGGGATACTTCATCAGAGGCAACCACAGGGGATACTTCATCAGAGGCAACCACAGGGGATACTTCATCAGAGGCAACCACAGGGGATACTTCATCAGAGACAACCACAGGGGATACTTCATCAGAGGCAACCACAGGGGATACTTCATCAGAGACAACCACAGGGGATACTTCATCAGAGACAACCACAGGGGATACTTCATCAGAGGCAACCACAGGGGATACTTCATCAGAGACAACCACAGGGGATACTTCATCAGAGACAACCACAGGGGATACTTCATCAGAGGCAACCACAGGGGATACTTCATCAGAGGCAACCACAGGGGATACTTCATCAGAGGCAACCACAGGGGATACTTCATCAGAGACAACCACAGGGGATACTTCATCAGAGACAACCACAGGGGATACTTCATCAGAGGCAACCACAGGGGATACTTCATCAGAGACAACCACAGGGGATACTTCATCAGAGACAACCACAGGGGATACTTCATCAGAGGCAACCACAGGGGATACTTCATCAGAGACAACCACAGGGGATACTTCATCAGAGACAACCACAGGGGATACTTCATCAGAGGCAACCACAGGGGATACTTCATCAGAGGCAACCACAGGGGATACTTCACCTGTGCAAATAATTAAGGTTGTTATCTCTACGTGAACAACCCAGTTATAACACATAACAATGTTAACAATACAATACAATTAGATAAAAGCGATAAAAAGTTGTACAACGTGAACACTTACCTTCATCAGTCACACTTACCTTCATCAGTCACCTGTCTGTCTATGAAAGTGTAAATGTGTCAGTAATGTCCGGGGAACAACACTCTTCAACAACCTCCCACCAGCCATAAGTGTCCGGGGAACAACACTCTTCAACAACCTCCCACCAGCCATAAGTGTCCGGGGAACAACACTCTTCAACAGCCTCCCACCAGCCATAAGTGTCCGGGGAACAACACTCTTCAACAGCCTCCCACCAGCCATAAGTGTCCGGGGAACAACACTCTTCAACAGCCTCCCACCAGCCATAAGTGTCCGGGGAACAACACTCTTCAACAGCCTCCCACCAGCCATAAGTGTCAGGGGAACAACACTCTTCAACAGCCTCCCACCAGCCATAAGTGTCAGGGGAACAACACTCTTCAACAGCCTCCCACCAGCCATAAGTGTCCGGGGAACAACACTCTTCAACAGCCTCCCACCAGCCATAAGTGTCAGGGGAACAACACTCTTCAACAGCCTCCCACCAGCCATAAGTGTCAGGGGAACAACACTCTTCAACAGCCTCCCACCAGCCATAAGTGTCCGGGGAACAACACTCTTCAACAGCCTCCCACCAGCCATAAGTGTCAGGGGAACAACACTCTTCAACAGCCTCCCACCAGCCATAAGTGTCCGGGGAACAACACTCTTCAACAGCCTCCCACCAGCCATAAGTGTCAGGGGAACAACACTCTTCAACAGCCTCCCACCAGCCATAAGTGTCCGGGGAACAAGACTATTCAACAGCCTCCCACCAGCCATAAGTGTCAGGGGAACAACACTCTTCAACAGCCTCCCACCAGCCATAAGTGTCCGGGGAACAAGACTATTCAACAGCCTCCCACCAGCCATAAGTGTCAGGGGAACAACACTCTTCAACAGCCTCCCACCAGCCATAAGTGTCCGGGGAACAAGACTATTCAACAGCCTCCCACCAGCCATAAGTGTCCGGGGAACAACACTCTTCAACAGCCTCCCACCAGCCATAAGTGTCCGGGGAACAAGACTATTCAACAGCCTCCCACCAGCCATAAGTGTCCGGGGAACAAGACTATTCAACAGCCTCCCACCAGCCATAAGTGTCCGGGGAACAAGACTATTCAACAGCCTCCCACCAGCCATAAGTGTCCGGGGAACAAGACTATTCAACAGCCTCCCACCAGCCATAAGTGTCAGGGGAACAAGACTATTCAACAGCCTCCCACCAGCCATAAGTGTCCGGGGAACAACACTCTTCAACAGCCTCCCACCAGCCATAAGTGTCCGGGGAACAAGACTATTCAACAGCCTCCCACCAGCCATAAGTGTCAGGGGAACAAGACTATTCAACAGCCTCCCACCAGCCATAAGTGTCAGGGGAACAAGACTATTCAACAGCCTCCCACCAGCCATAAGTGTCAGGGGAACAACACTCTTCAACAGCCTCCCACCAGCCATAAGTGTCAGGGGAACAAGACTATTCAACAGCCTCCCACCAGCCATAAGTGTCCGGGGAACAACACTCTTCAACAGCCTCCCACCAGCCATAAGTGTCAGGGGAACAACACTCTTCAACAGCCTCCCACCAGCCATAAGTGTCAGGGGAACAAGACTATTCAACAGCCTCCCACCAGCCATAAGTGTCCGGGGAACAACACTGTTCAACAGCCTCCCACCAGCCATAAGTGTCAGGGGAACAAGACTATTCAACAGCCTCCCACCAGCCATAAGTGTCCGGGGAACAACACTGTTCAACAGCCTCCCACCAGCCATAAGTGTCAGGGGAACAAGACTATTCAACAGCCTCCCACCAGCCATAAGTGTCCGGGGAACAACACTGTTCAACAGCCTCCCACCAGCCATAAGTGTCAGGGGAACAAGACTATTCAACAGCCTCCCACCAGCCATAAGTGTCCGGGGAACAACACTGTTCAACAGCCTCCCACCAGCCATAAGTGTCAGGGGAACAAGACTATTCAACAGCCTCCCACCAGCCATAAGTGTCCGGGGAACAACACTGTTCAACAGCCTCCCACCAGCCATAAGTGTCAGGGGAACAAGACTATTCAACAGCCTCCCACCAGCCATAAGTGTCCGGGGAACAACACTGTTCAACAGCCTCCCACCAGCCATAAGTGTCAGGGGAACAAGACTGTTCAACAGCCTTCCACCGTAAGTGTCAGGGGAACAAGACTGTTCAACAGCCTTCCACCGTAAGTGTCAGGGGAACAAGACTGTTCAACAGCCTTCCATCATAAGTGTCAGGGGACCAAGTCTGTTCAACAGCCTTCCACCGTAAGTGTCAGGGGACAAAGACTGTTCAACAGCCTTCCACCGTAAGTGTCAGGGGAACAAGACTGTTCAACAGCCTTCCATCATAAGTGTCAGGGGACCAAGTCTGTTCAACAGCCTTCCACCGTAAGTGTCAGGGGACAAAGACTGTTCAACAGCCTTCCATCATAAGTGTCAGGGGACCAAGTCTGTTCAACAGCCTTCCACCGTAAGTGTCAGGGGACAAAGACTGTTCAACAGCCTTCCACCGTAAGCGTCAGGGGAACAAGACTGTTCAACAGCCTTCCATCATAAGTGTCAGGGGACCAAGTCTGTTCAACAGCCTTCCACCGTAAGTGTCAGGGGACAAAGACTGTTCAACAGCCTTCCACCGTAAGTGTCAGGGGACCAAGACTGTTCAACAGCCTTCCACCGTAAGTGTCAGGGGACCAAGTCTGTTCAACAGCCTTCCACCGTAAGTGTCAGGGGACAAAGACTGTTCAACAGCCTTCCACCGTAAGTGTCAGGGGAACAAGACTGTTCAACAGCCTTCCATCATAAGTGTCAGGGGACCAAGTCTGTTCAACAGCCTTCCATCATAAGTGTCAGGGGACCAAGTCTGTTCAACAGCCTTCCACCGTAAGTGTCAGGGGACAAAGACTGTTCAACAGCCTTCCACCGTAAGTGTCGGGGGACAAAGACTGTTCAACAGCCTTCCACCGTAAGTGTCAGGGGAACAAGACTGTTCAACAGCCTTCCACCGTAAGTGTCAGGGGACCAAGACTGTTCAACAGCCTTCCATCATAAGTGTCAGGGGACCAAGACTGTTCAACAGCCTTCCATCATAAGTGTCAGGGGAACAAGACTGTTCAACAGCCTTCCATCATAAGTGTCAGGGGACCAAGACTGTTCAACAGCCTTCCATCATAAGTGTCAGGGGACCAAGACTGTTCAACAGCCTTCCACCGTAAGTGTCAGGGGACCAAGACTGTTCAACAGCCTTCCATCATAAGTGTCAGGGGACCAAGACTGTTCAACAGCCTTCCACCGTAAGTGTCAGGGGACCAAGACTGTTCAACAGCCTTCCACCGTAAGTGTCAGGGGACCAAGACTGTTCAACAGCCTTCCATCATAAGTGTCAGGGGACCAAGACTGTTCAACAGCCTCCCACCAGCCATAAGTGTCAGGGGACCAAGACTGTTCAACAGCCTTCCATCATAAGTGTCAGGGGAACAAGACTGTTCAACAGCCTTCCATCATAAGTGTCAGGGGACCAAGACTGTTCAACAGCCTTCCACCGTAAGTGTCAGGGGACCAAGACTGTTCAACAGCCTTCCACCGTAAGTGTCAGGGGAACAAGACTGTTCAACAGCCTTCCACCGTAAGTGTCAGGGGAACAAGACTGTTCAACAGCCTTCCACCGTAAGTGTCAGGGGACCAAGACTGTTCAACAGCCTTCCATCATAAGTGTCAGGGGACCAAGACTGTTCAACAGCCTTCCATCATAAGTGTCAGGGGACCAAGACTGTTCAACAGCCTTCCATCATAAATGTCAGGGGACCAAGACTGTTCAACAGCCTTCCATCATAAGTGTCAGGGGACCAAGACTGTTCAACAGCCTTCCACCGTAAGTGTCAGGGGACCAAGACTGTTCAACAGCCTTCCATCATAAGTGTCAGGGGACCAAGACTGTTCAACAGCCTTCCACCGTAAGTGTCAGGGGACCAAGACTGTTCAACAGCCTTCCACCGTAAGTGTCAGGGGACCAAGATTGTTCAACAGCCTTCCACCGTAAGTGTCAGGGGACAAAGACTGTTCAACAGCCTCCCACCAGCCATAAGTGTCAGGGGACCAAGACTGTTCAACAGCCTTCCACCGTAAGTGTCAGGGGAACAAGACTGTTCAACAGCCTTCCATCATAAGTGTCAGGGGACCAAGACTGTTCAACAGCCTTCCACCGTAAGTGTCAGGGGACCAAGACTGTTCAACAGCCTTCCACCGTAAGTGTCAGGGGAACAAGACTGTTCAACAGCCTTCCACCGTAAGTGTCAGGGGAACAAGACTGTTCAACAGCCTTCCACCGTAAGTGTCAGGGGACCAAGACTGTTCAACAGCCTTCCATCATAAGTGTCAGGGGACCAAGACTGTTCAACAGCCTTCCATCATAAGTGTCATGGGACCAAGACTGTTCAACAGCCTTCCATCATAAGTGTCAGGGGACCAAGACTGTTCAACAGCCTTCCATCATAAGTGTCAGGGGACCAAGACTGTTCAACAGCCTTCCACCGTAAGTGTCAGGGGACCAAGACTGTTCAACAGCCTTCCATCATAAGTGTCAGGGGACCAAGACTGTTCAACAGCCTTCCACCGTAAGTGTCAGGGGACCAAGACTGTTCAACAGCCTTCCACCGTAAGTGTCAGGGGACCAAGATTGTTCAACAGCCTTCCACCGTAAGTGTCAGGGGACCAAGACTGTTCAACAGCCTTCCACCGTAAGTGTCAGGGGACAAAGACTGTTCAACAGCCTCCCACCAGCCATAAGTGTCAGGGGACCAAGACTGTTCAACAGCCTTCCATCATAAGTGTCAGGGGACCAAGACTGTTCAACAGCCTCCCACCAGCCATAAGTGTCCGGGGACCAAGACTGTTCAACAGCCTCCCACCAGCCATAAGGGGCATCACCAATACACTTCTGGCTGTGAATAAATGGCTTACAAAACTGACACATTTATAAATGCGAAACTTTTCCAACATTTGGGTATCTTTATCCTGGAAACGTTTCGCCACACAGTGGCTTCTTCGGTCCAATGCATAAAAATGTGGAATAAGAGGAGGAGTTTAAGGTAATCAGTCCCTCAGCCTTCAGTCAGTGTGTCGAGTCCATCAATGTTGACAAAAGTGTAGACGGGGGCTGAGATGGGGCTTATATACCTTGTAAGCCCCACCTCCGGGAATACCTGGAGGTTATTCCGGGGATCAACGCCCCCGGTCCATGACCAGGCCTCCCGATGGATCAGGGCCTGATCAACTAGGTTGTTACTGCTGGCCGCACGCAGTCCAACGTACGAGCCACAGCCCGGCTGATCCGGCACTGACTTTAGGTATCTGTCCAGCTCTCTCTTGAAGGCAGCCAGGGGTTTATTGGCAATTCCCCTAATGCTTGATGGGAGGCTGTTGAACAGTCTTGGGCCCCGGACACTTATGGTGTTTTCCCTTAGTGTACCAATGGCGCCCCTACTTTTTATTGGCGGCATTTTGCATCGCCTGCCCAGTCTTTTACTTTCGTAGGGAGTGATTTCTGTGTGCAGTCCAAGACTGGACTAAACACATCGACTCAAGGCTGAGGGACTGATTACCTCAAACTCCTCTTATTGCACCATTTTCTGCACTGGACTGACAAAGCCAGTGTGTGGAGAAACACTTCCAGAATGAACATACGCAGGGAGCTGGACACATACCTAAAGTCAGTACTTGATCAGCCAGGCTGTGGTTCCTACGTTAGACTACATGCGGCCAGTGTGGGCGTAGTTAGTAACTACGCCCACACTTATACTGCTGTGTCCACGCCCATATTTACGCCCATACTGTAAACCACGGTAAGTGAGAACGTACATGGTTGTCGTAGACCGTGGACTCTAATACGAGTCATATGTTCACACTTATTGACGCAACGCCCACACCGACCCACGCCCACACCGACCCACGCCCATACCACCACCCGTGACAATACTCACATTCCTAAGGTACATACGTTCGCGCCCACGACTACCACCCACGCCAATAGCCACACCAACGAAGGTGCACACGCCCACATGAAGAACAAGCCCACCATGAAGTACACGCCCACCATGAAGTACACGCCCACCATGAAGTAAACGCACACCAAGACGGACACGCCCACCAAGACGGACACGCCCACGCCCACGGTAACAGCGGCACCCGCGCCGCAGAAGCGAAGAACCTTGAAGATGTGTCGTGGGTTATTTATGGTGTGACCCCCACCCCAGGGAGGGGGAGGGGAGGAGGGCAGGGAGAGTGATTGTAGCGGTGCTGTGGTGGCGGTGGTAGAGGGAGTGGTGGTGGTAGTGGTGGTAGAGAGGTGGTGGTAGAGAGGAGGTGGTAGTGGTGGTAGAGAGGTGGTAGTGGTGGTAGAGAGGTGGTGGTAGTGGTGGGAGAGAGGAGGTGGTAGTGGTGGTAGAGAGGTGGTAGTGGTGGTAGAGAGGAGGTGGTAGTGGTGGTAGAGAGGAGGTGGTAGTGGTGGTAGAGAGGTGGTAGTGGTGGTAGAGAGGAGGTGGTAGTGGTGGTAGAGAGGAGGTGGTAGTGGTGGGAGAGAGGAGGTGGTAGTGGTGGTAGAGAGGAGGTGGTAGTGATGGTAGAGAGGAGGTGGTAGTGGTGGTAGAGAGGAGGTGGTAGTGGTGGTAGAGAGGAGGTGGTAGTGGTGGTAGAGAGGAGGTGGTAGTGGTGGTAGAGAGGAGGTGGTAGTGGTGGTAGAGAGGAGGTGGTAGTGGTGGTAGAGAGGAGGTGGTAGTGGTGGTAGAGAGGAGGTGGTAGTGGTGGTAGAGAGGAGGTGGTAGTGGTGGTAGAGAGGTGGTGGTAGTGGTGGTAGAGAGGTGGTAGTGGTGGTAGAGAGGAGGTGGTAGTGGTGGTAGAGAGGAGGTGGTAGTGGTAGAGAGGTGGTAGTGGTGGTAGAGAGGAGGTGGTAGTGGTGGTAGAGAGGTGGTAGTGGTGGTAGAGAGGAGGTGGTAGTGGTGGTAGAGAGGAGGTGGTAGTGGTGGTAGAGAGGAGGTGGTAGTGGTGGTAGAGAGGTGGTAGTGGTGGTAGAGAGGAGGTGGTAGTGGTGGGAGAGAGGAGGTGGTAGTGGTGGTAGTGGTGGTAGAGAGGTGGTAGTGGTGGTAGAGAGGAGGTGGTAGTGGTGGTAGAGAGGAGGTGGTAGTGGAGGAGGCAGTGAAAGTGGTGGCGGCAGATAGCGACGATGGTGGTTGCAGTAATGGTGGTGGGAGTAATAGTGGTGGTTGTAGTAAGGGTGGTGGGAGTAGTAGTGGTGGTGGTGGTGGTAGTAGTAATAATAGTAGTAGTAGTGGTGGTGGTAGTGGTAGTAGTAATGGTAGTGGTGGAAGTAGTAGTAATGGTGACTGTCGTAATGTTGACCATGTTGGTCTACATACCTGGAGGGTATTCCCGGGGTCAACCCCCCGCGGCCCAGTCCTTGACCAGGACTCACGGTGGATCAGGACTTGATCAACCAGGCTGTTACTGCTGGCCGCACGCAACCCAACATACGAACCACAGCCGGGCTGGTCAGGTACTGACTTTAGGTATCTGTCCAGCTCCCTCTTGAAGACAACCAGGAGTCTATTGGTAATTCCTGTTCTTGGGCCTCGGACATTTACTGTTTTTCTTAGTGTATTCATGGTAAACCTTTGTACTGGGGTATGTTGGATCGTCTGCCAAGTCTTGTTGTCCAAGGGAATGATTTTTGAGAGCAGATTTGAAACTAGTCCCTCTACCATTTACCAGGTGTAGGTTATGATGTATGTTTCTTGCCTGTATTCCAGGGAGCAGAGCTCAAGTGACTTCAAACGTTCACAGTAACTAAGGTGCTTGACCTAACTAATACACGCAGTTGGGGTTCTCTGTACATTCTCCAGTTCTCTGTACATTCTCCAAATCTGCAATTTCACGTGCCTTGAATGAAGCTGTTAGTGTACAACAGTCTTCCAGCCTAGAGAGAACGTAGAGGATCACTGGCTTTGGTATCCCTTGGGTTGAAAGTTTTTATTACCCATTCTATCATTTTCCTCGCACATGTGAAAGTGACACTGTTATGATCCTTGAAGGTGAGATCCTCTGATATTAACAAAGGTGGCAGCAAAGCATTAGCTAAGAACTATAGACCAATAGCTCTGACGTCCCACATCATAAAAATCTTTGAAAGAGTGCTAAGAAGCAGGACTGCAAATCACCTGGATTCCCAAAATCTGCACAATCCAGGGCAACATGGGTTCAGGGCAGGTCGCTCCTGCCTCTCACAACTACTGGATCACTATGACATGGCCTTGGATGCACTGGAAGAAAATCAGAATGCAGATGTAATATACACAGACTTTGCAAAAGCATTTGACAAATGCGATCATGGCGTAATAGCCCATAAAATACGTGCTAAAGGAATAACTGGGAAAGTGGGGAGATGGATCTTCAACTTCCTAACAAATCGAGTAGTGGTCAACAGAGTTAAATCGGAGGCTGCCATAGTGAAGAGCTCTGTTCCACAAGGCACAGTACTCGCCCCCATCTTATTCCTTATCCTCATATCAGACAAACAGAGATGTACACCACAGCACCGTATCATCCTTTGCGGATGATACTAGGATCTGCATGAGGCTGTCATCTGCTGAGGACGCGGTTAACCTCCAAGAAGATATAAACAAAGTTTTCCAGTGGGCAACGGTAAACAATATGATGTTCAATGAGGACAAATTCCAACTACTCCGTTATGGAAAACTGGAGGAGATAATAACTAGAACAGAGTATACTACTGACTCCGGCCATACAATAGAGCGGAAAAATAATGTAAGGGATCTGGGAGTAGTAATGTCTGAGGATCTCACTTTCAAGGATCACAACAGTGCCACGATCGCACGTGCAAAGAAAATGATAGGATGGATAATGAGAACTTTCAAAACGAGAGATGCCAAGCCCATGATGATCCTTTTCAAATCACTTGTTCTCTCTAGGCTGGAATACTGCTGTACATTAACATCTTCATTCAAAGCAGGTGAAATCGCAGATCTAGAGAGTGTACAGAGATCCTTTACTGCACGTATAAGTTCTGCCAAGCACCTTAACTACTGGGAACGCTTGGAAGCACTTGACTTGTACTCGTTGGAACGCAGGAGGGAGAGATATATCATAATCTACACTTGGAAAATCTTGGAAGGAATGGTCCCAAATCTGCACACAGAAATCACTCCCTACGAAAGTAAAAGACTGGGCAGGCGATGCAAAATGCCCCCAATAAAAAGTAGGGGCGCCATTGGTACACTAAGAGAAAACACCATAAGTGTCCGGGGCCCAAAACTGTTCAACAGCCTCCCATCAAGCATTAGGGGAATTGCCAATAAACCCCTGGCTGCCTTCAAGAGAGAGCTGGACAGATACCTAAAGTCAGTGCCGGATCAGCCGGGCTGTGGCTCGTACGTAGGACTGCGTGTGGCCAGCAGTAACAGCCTAGTTGATCAGGCCCTGATCCATCGGGAGGCCTGGTCGTGGACCGGGCCGCGGGGGCGTTGATCCCCGGAATAACCTCCAGGTAACACTCCTAAGTCCTTTACATTAGTTTTTCGCTCTACTCTCTGGCTAGAGTTCGTAGTATACACCGTTCTAGTTATTATTTCCTCCAGTTTTCCATAACGGAGTAACTGAAATCTGTCCTCATTGAACATTATATTCTTTTCCGCAGCCTATTAGAAAACTCGGGTTATATCCGCTTGGAGATTAACCGCGTCCTCAGTGGGAAGGGGGTTCTAGTATCGGCTGCAAAAACAAGACACGGTTCTATATTTTACATATCTGTCTCTGATATGAGGACGAGGAAATGGATGGGGGAAGAGTACTGTGACTTGTGGAACAGAGCTTTTCTCTATGGCGGCCTCCGATTTAACTCTGTTTACTATTACTCTGTGTTCTATTGGTTGGAAAGTTTAAGAGTCATCTGCCCACTTTCCCGGTTATTCCTTCAGCACGATTTTAGTGTGCTATTACACCATGATCACACTTGTCGAAGACTTTAGCGAAGTTTCTGGTGGTAGTAGAGGTTGTGATGCTAGCTGAGGTCAGAGTGGTAGTGGCAGTGGAGATGACACATGGCGACGGTGGTGGTGGTGGCGCGATGGAGGTGGTGCTGGTGCGATGGTGGTGGTGCTGGTGCGATGGTGGTGGTGCTGGTGCGATGGTGGTGACGGTGGTGTTGGTGCGATGGTGGTGACGGTGGTGTTGGTGCGATGGTGGTAGTGGTGGTGTTGGTGCGATGGAGGTGGTGCTGGTGCGATGGTGGTGGTGCTGGTGCGATGGTGGTGGTGCTGGTGCGATGGTGGTGACGGTGGTGTTGGTGCGATGGTGGTGGTGGTGGTGTTGGTGCGATGGTGGTGGTGGAAGCGACAACAGAAGCATCACACAGGGTGGACATTACCACACATTGGCCTGGTTGGGGTGGGGTGGAGGGGACGAGACCCGGGACGACCCCGATTCCGTCCCTCCCCCCAACCACTCGCTCCAACACCCTGACCCACCACCCCCAACACCCCAAGAAGAACCCCTTTCGCTACTCTCAAGCCCAAACTCCCCACACAACCCCCTCACCCCAACTAATAACACCTTAACTCAACGTGCTCACAACCACAATTCAGCTTCAACACTGCCAAAACCCCACCACAACATGAGGTGCACGAACGCATCTCTGAGGTGCATGAACGCATCTCTGAGGTGCATGAACGCATCTCTGAGGTGCATGAACGCATCTCTGAGGTGCATGAACGCATCTCTGAGGTGCATGAACGCATCTCTGAGGTGCATGAACGCATCTCTGAGGTGCATGAACGCATCTCTGAGGTGCATGAACGCATCTGAGGTCTATCTCTAAGGTGCATGAACGCATCTCTGAGGTGCATGAACGCATCTCTGAGGTGCATGAACGCATCTCTGAAGTGCATGAACGCATCTCTGAAGTGCATGAACGCATCTCTGAGGTGCATGAACGCATCTCTGAGGTGCATGAACGCATCTCTGAGGTGCATGAACGCATCTCTGAGGTGCATGAACGCATCTCTGAGGTGCACGAACGCATCTTTATGACAACTTGTACACTGCAAGCATGGCAAGTACCCTCGTGCATCTCACTTTACACCAGCTCCTGGTGACATGAGAATGGTTCACCAGGAACCGAAAGTCATTTAATTTCTAATGTATGGTTTATTGGTGAATCCTGGTGATGTTACTTATATCTGGTGACATGTTACCTGTGCTTGGTGACATTTTACTTGTGCCTGCTGATGTTACTTGTGCGTAGTGACATGTTACTTGTACCTGCTAATGTTGCTTGTGCTTGGTGAGATGTTACTTGTGTCTGGTGACATGTTACTTGTACTCTGTGACATGTTATTTGTGTCTGGTGACATGTTACTTGTGTCTGCTGATGTTACTTGTGCTTGGTGACATGTTACTTGTGTCTGGTGACATGTTACTTGTACTCTGTGACATGTTATTTGTGTCTGGTGACATGTTACTTGTGTCTGCTGATGTTAATTGTGCTTGGTGACATGATACTTGTGTCTGGTGACATGTTACTTGTACTCTGTGACATGTTATTTGTGTCTGGTGACATGTTACTTGTGTCTGCTGATGTTACTTGTGCTTGGTGACATGATACTTGTGCCTGCTGATGTTATTTGTGCTTGGTGACATGTTACTTGTGTCTGGTGACATGTTACTTGTGTCTGCTGATGTTACTTGTGCTTGGTGACATGATACTTGTGTCTGGTGACATGTTACTTGTGTCTGCTGATGTTACTTGTGCTTGGTGACATGTTACTTGTGTCTGGTGACATGTTACTTGTGTCTGGTGTGTGTGTGTGTGTGGTGACATGTTACTTGTGTCTGCTGATGTTACTTGTGCTTAGTGACATGATACTTGTGTCTGCTGATGTTATTTGTGTGTGTGTGTGTGTGTGTGTGTTTGGTGTGCTGATGTGTGTGTGATGATACTTGTGTCTGCGTGTGTGTGTGTGTGTGTGTCTGGTGTGTGTGTGTGTGTGTGTGTGTGTGTGTGTGTGTGTGTGTGTGTGTGTGTGTGTGTGTGTGTGTGTGTGTGTGTATATGAGCGTGTCTGTGTGTGTATGAGCATGTGTGTGTGTGTGTGTGAGCGTGTGTGTGAGTGTGTGAGCGTGTGTGTGAGCGTGTGTGTGAGCGTGTGTACTCGCCTAGTTGTACTCACCTAGTTGAGGTTGCGGGGGTCGAGTCCGAGCTCCTGGCCCCGCCTCTTCACTGATCGCTACTAGGTCACTCTCCCTGAGCCGTGAGCTTTATCATACCTCTGCTTAAAGCTATGTATGGATCCTGCCTCCACTACATCGCTTCCCAAACTATTCCACTTACTGACTACTCTGTGGCTGAAGAAATACTTCCTAACATCCCTGTGATTCATCTGTGTCTTCAGCTTCCAACTGTGTCCCCTTGTTACTGTGTCCAATCTCTGGAACATCCTGTCTTTGTCCACCTTGTCAATTCCTCTCAGTATTTTGTATGTCGTTATCATGTCCCCCCTATCTCTCCTGTCCTCCAGTGTCGTCAGGTTGATTTCCCTTAACCTCTCCTCGTAGGACATACCTCTTAGCTCTGGGACTAGTCTTGTTGCAAACCTTTGCACTTTCTCTAGTTTCTTCACGTGCTTGGCTAGGTGTGGGTTCCAAACTGGTGCCGCATACTCCAATATGGGCCTAACGTACACGGTGTACAGGGTCCTGAATGATTCCTTATTAAGATGTCGGAATGCTGTTCTGAGGTTTGCTAGGCGCCCATATGCTGCAGCAGTTATTTGGTTGATGTGCGCTTCAGGAGATGTGTGTGTGTGTGTGTGTGTGTGTGTGTGTGTGTGTGTGTGTGTGTGTGTGTGTGTGTGTGTGTGTGTGTGAGCATGTGTGTGTGTGTGTGTGTGTGTGTGTGTGTGTGTGTGTGTGTGTGTGTGTGTGAGCATGTGTGTGTGTGTGTGTGAGCATGTGTGTGTGTGTGTGTGAGCAAGTGTGTGTGTGTGTGTGTGTGTGTGTGTGTGTGAGCATGTGTGTGTGTGTGTGTGTGTGTGTGTGTGTGTGTGTGTGTGTGTGTGTGTGTGTGTGTGTGAGCATGTGTGTGTGTGTGTGTGTGTGTGTGTGTGTGTGTGTGTGTGTGTGTGTGTGTGTGTGTGTGTGTGTGTGTGTGTGTGTGTGTGTGTGAGCATGTGTGTGTGTGTGTGTGTGAGCATGTGTGTGTGTGTGTGTGTGTGTGTGTGTGTGTGTGTATACTCACCTGGTTGTGGTTGCAGGGGTCGATTGACAGCTCTTGGCCCCGCCGCTTCACTCGCCGCTACTCCGTCACCCTTCCCGCTCCATGAGCTTTATCATACCTCTTCTTTAAGCTATGTATGGATCCTGTGTGTGTTTTCCTCCCAGCTACAAACACCTCTGCAAGGTTGGTCGTTTTTATTACTTTCGTCAGGGGAAAAAATCACCTGACACGGGTCTTTGTCACGTGACGACCTGCTCCCTGGTGCCCTGACGACCCGCTCCCTGGTGCCCTGACGACCCGCTCCCTGGTGCCCTGACGACCCGCTCCCTGGTGCCCTGACGACCCGCTCCCTGGTGCCCTGACGACCCGCTCCCTGGTGCCCTGACGACCCGCTCCCTGGTGCCCTGACGACCCGCTCCCTGGTGCCCTGACGACCCGTTCCCTGGTGCCCTGACGACCCGCTCCCTGGTGCCCTGACGACCCGCTCCCTGGTGCCCTGACGACCCGCTCCCTGGTGCCCTGACGACCCGTTCCCTGGTGCCCTGACGACCCGCTCCCTGGTGCCCTGACGACCCGCTCCCTGGTGCCCTGACGACCCGCTCCCTGGTGCCCTGACGACCCGCTCCCTGGTGCCCTGACGACCCGCTCCCTGGTACCCTGACGACCCGCTCCCTGGTACCCTGACGACCCGCTCCCTGGTGCCCCGACGCCCCGCTCCCTGGTGCCCTGACGACCCGCGCCCTGGTCCCCTGACGACCGGCTCCCTGGTGCCCTGACGACCCGGTCCCTGGTGCCCTGACGACCCGCTCCCTGGTGCCCTGACGACCCGCTCCCTGGTGCCCTGACGACCCGCTCCCTGGTGCCCTGACGACCCGGTCCCTGGTGCCCTGACGACCCGCTCCCTGGTGCCCTGACGACCCACACCCTGGTGCCCTGACGACCCGTTCCCTGGTGCCCTGACTACCCGCTCCCTGGTGCCCTGACGACCCGTTCCCTGGTGCCCTGACGACCCGCTCCCTGGTGCCCTGACGACCCGCTCCCTGATGCCCTGACGACCCGTTCCCTGGTGCCCTGACGACCCGTTCCCTGGTGCCCTGACGACCCGCTCCCTGGTGCCCTGACGACCCGTTCCCTGGTGCCCTGACGACCCGCTCCCTGGTGCCCTGGGCCTGAAGCCTATGACGGGGACCACAGCAAGCAACAACCATGACGGGATGTGGTTGGTGCAACCTGTCAATGGACCGAAGATCAGGTCTCGGACCAAGTCTCGGGCCAGGTCTTTCAGGTTGGTAAGAATATATTACAAAATCAACAAATCTTAAGTCCACAGTAACAGGTTTATGTTGAACATAAGTACAAATCTGTTAAGATTAATCTGTCATCTTACATAATTAAGAAACAAAGACAAAAATCAGCAACCCTGCCAGAGTGTCAAACATTTAACAGGTTTCCACCGCACACTATCTGGTAGGATGGTGGGCCGGTGTTACAGCCTTTACTGACTTGTGGTGATGCAGACGCTGGTGTCTAACAGATGAAAATGGACCTGACTAGCATAGGCTAGTAGATGACTTTGGACCTGCCTAGCATGGGCTAGCAGGCCTGTTACAGTGCTCCTTATGTTATGTAAGCAAAGTGAGGGTGGTGCTAGCCTGGGTGGTGCTAGCCTGGGTGGTGCTAGCCTGGGTGGTGCTAGCCTGGGTGGTGCTAGCCTGGGTGGTGCTAGCCTGGGTGGTGCTAGCCTGAGCAGTGCTAGCCTGGGTAGCGCTAGCCTGGGTAGCGCTAGCCTGGGCAGTGCTAGCCTGGGTAGCGCTAGCCTGGGTAGCGCTAGCCTGGGTAGCGCTAGCCTGGGTAGCGCTAGCCTGGGCAGTGCTAGCCTGGGTAGCACTAGCCTGGGCAGTGCTAGCCTGGGTAGCGCTAGCCTGGGCAGTGCTAGCCTGGGTAGCGCTAGCCTGGGTAGCGCTAGCCTGGGCAGTGCTAGCCTGGGCAGTGCTAGCCTGGGTAGCGCTAGCCTGGGCAGTGCTAGCCTGGGTAGCGCTAGCCTGGGCAGTGCTAGCTTAGGTAGCACTAGCCTGGGCAGTGCTAGCCTGGGTAGCGCTAGCCTGGGCAGTGCTAGCCTGGGTAGCGCTAGCCTGGGTAGCGCTAGCCTGGGCAGTGCTAGCCTGGGCAGTGCTAGCCTGGGTAGCGCTAGCCTGGGCAGTGCTAGCCTGGGCAGTGCTAGCCTGGGTAGCGCTAGCCTGGGTAGCGCTAGCCTGGGTAGTGCTAGCCTGGGCAGTGCTAGCCTGGGTAGCGCTAGCCTGGTTAGCGCTAGCCTGGGTAGCGCTAGCCTGGGTAGCGCTAGCCTGGGCAGTGCTAGCCTGGGCAGTGCTAGCCTGGGTAGTGCTAGCCTGGGCAGTGCTAGCCTGGGTAGTGCTAGCCTGGGTAGTGCTAGCCTGGGCAGTGCTAGCCTGGGCAGTGCTAGCCTGGGTAGTGCTAGCCTGGGTAGTGCTAGCCTGGGCAGTGCTAGCCTGGGCAGTGCTAGCCTGAGAGGTGCTAGTCCGCCCCTGGTGGCCTCATATAATGTTTCTGGACTGTTGTTATGAAGCCAGAGACGAGAATAGTACCGGCCAAGGACTAGCACCGACCTCTCTCACGCAACTCACACATATCTCCCAATTAATTTTTTTTCATAGAAGCTAAACCTGAAAGGTTTGATCCGAGGAAAGGAAGTGCAGCTCCAATTCCTAGAATTATGAGCCCTTGAAGAACATGAAGGCATCTCTCCCTAAAGGGTGTGTTCAGCGTGTTAGTGTCTCCGTGGCTACCTCTGTCACGGAGGGTGGGAGGGAGGTGGTGTGCGCCCATCACCGTCCCCTCCCAGTCACAACCCACTAGATCCTCTCCCCCACCCGTGATTATACCTAGGTACCTCCCCTTACGACCAACGTACATCCCTCCCTTCCTACCAGCCTGCCAATCTCTCACTTTCCCATCTCCCAGGCCTCCTACGGCCACTCCCGTGCTTGTAGTCTCCCGTGTTCACCCACACACCAGGGATAGATTTAGACCGATGTCTTGGCATTGTGGTATCAGTAAAGTTGTGTTATCGGTAGTGTGGAGGGGTATCGGTAATGGTGTGGTATCGGTAGTTACCTGGAGGTTATTCCGGGGATCAACGCCCCCGCGGCCCGGTCCATGACCAGGCCTCCCGATGGATCACGGCCTGATCAACTAGGCTGTTACTGCTGGCCGCACGCAGTCCAACGTACGAGCCACAGCCCGGCTGATCCGGCACTGACTTTAGGTATCTGTCCAGCTCTCTCTTGAAGGCAGCCAGGGGCTTATTGGCAATTCTCCTAATGCTTGATGGGAGGCTGTTGAACAGTCTTGGGCCCCGGACACTTATGGTGTTTTCTCTTAGTGTACCAATGGCGCCCCTACTTTTTATTGGGGGCATTTTGCATCGCCTGCCCAGTCTTTTACTTTCGTAGGGAGTGATTTCTGTGTGCAGATTTGGGACCATTCCTTCCAAGATTTTCCAAGTGTAGATTATGATATATCTCTCCCTCCTGCGTTCCAACGAGTACAAGTCAAGTGCTTCCAAGCGTTCCCAGTAGTTAAGGTGCTTGACAGAACTTATACGTGCAGTAAAGGATCTCTGTACACTCTCTAGATCTGCGATTTCACCTGCTTTGAATGGAGATGTTAATGTACAGCAGTATTCCAGCCTAGAGAGAACAAGTGATTTGAAAAGGATCATCATGGGCTAGGCATCTCTCGTTTTGAAAGTTCTCATTATCCATCCTATCATTTTCTTTGCACGTGCGATCGTGGCACTGTTGTGATCCTTGAAAGTGAGATCCTCAGACATTACTACTCCCAGGTCCCTTACATTAGTTTTCCGCTCTATTGTATGGCCGGAGTCAGTAGTATACTGTTCTAGTTATTATCTCCTCCAGTTTTCCATAACGGAGTAGTTGGAATTTGTCCTCATTGAACATCATATTGTTTACCGTTGCCCACTGGAAAACTTTGTTTATATCTTCTTGGAGGTTAACCGCGTCCTCAGCAGATGACAGCCTCATGCAGATCCTAGTATCATCCGCAAAGGATGATACGGTGCTGTGGTGTATATCTCTGTTTATGTCTGATATGAGGATAAGGAATAAGATGGGGGCGAGTACTGTGCCTTGTGGAACAGAGCTCTTCACTATGGCAGCCTCCGATTTAACTCTGTTGACCACTACTCTTTGTGTTCGATTTGCTAGGAAGTTGAAGATCCATCTTCCCACTTTCCCAGTTATTCCTTTAGCACGTATTTTATGGGCTATTACGCCATGATCGCATTTGTCAAATGCTTTTGCAAAGTCTGTGTATATTACATCTGCATTCTGATTTTCTTCCAGTGCATCCAAGACCATATCATAGTGATCCAGTAGTTGTGAGAGGCAGGAGCGACCTGCCCTGAACCTGCCCTGGACTGTGCAGATTTTGGGAATCCAGGTGATTTGCAATCCTGCTTAGCACTCTTTCAAAGATTTTTATCATGTGGGACGTCAGAGCTATTGGTCTATAGTTCTTAGCTAATGCTTTGCTGATATCGGACCTGACATGGTATCGATAGTAGTATGGCATCGGTAGTGGAGTGATATCGGTAGTGTGGTATCGGTAGTAGTATGGTATCGGCAGTAGAGTGGTATCGGTAGTAGTATGGTATCGGTAATGGTATGGTACAGTAATAATACAACAATTAGTTACTGGCACTGTAGTGTTTGTTGAGTTAGGCTTTAGCTTCCCCGAGTGTCTATGGGCTTTGTGCATGTACAAGTAAATGTCACCCAACTACCCACCAACAGTGCCCCGATCACAAGTGGCTATTCTGGAGGCAAGTGCAAAGAAAATGACAGGATGGATAATGAGAACGTTCAAAACGAGAGATGCCAAGCCAATGATGATCCTTTTCAAATCACTTGTTCTCTCTAGGCTGGAATACTGCTGTACATTAACATCTCCGTTCAAAGCAGGTGAAATCGCAGATCTAGAGAGTGTACAGAGATCCTTTACTGCACGTATAAGTTCTGTCAAGCACCTTAACTACTGGGAACGCTTGGAAGCACTTGACTTGTACTCGTTGGAACGCAGGAGAGAGAGATATATCATAATCTACGCTTGGAAAATCCTGGAAGGAATGGTCCCAAATCTGCACACAGAAATCACTCCCTACGAAAGTAAAAGACTGGGCAGGCGATGCAAAATACCCCCAATTAAAAGTAGGGGCGCCATTGGTACACTAAGAGAAAACACCATAAGTGTCCGGGGCCCAAGACTGTTCAACAGCCTCCCACTAAGCATTAGGGGAATTACCGATAAACTCCTGACTGCCTTCAAGAGAGAGCTGGACAGATACCTAAAGTCAGTGCCGGATCAGCCGGGCTGTGGTTCGTATGTTGGACTGCGCGCGGCCAGCAGTAACAGCCTAGTTGATCAGGCCCTGATCCACCGGGAGGCCTGGTCATGGACCGGGCTGCGGGAGCGTTGATCCCCGGAATAACCTCCAGGTAACCTACCTGGAGGATGTTCCGGGGGTTAACGCCCCCGCTGCCCAGACCTTGATCAGGCCTGATGGTGGATCAGGGCCTGATCAACCAGGCTGTTACTGCTGGCCGCAAGCAACCCAACCTACAAACCACAGCCCGGCTGATATTACAGTAACATCGTCGGCACGGTATGAGTTCCACGGACATTAATTAACCCGTGACGGAGGTGATAGTTAGTCAGTGACACTCACCTGATACGAGTCAGTGTCACATGATGGCCCATGTATTCCTTGTCAAACCACAAGTGGTAGACCCCCACCACCTCCTGTCTCCTTAATTACTCTCATTGCATCAGTAATTACCTAGCAATTACTGACGCACTGTGATGAGCTTCACTATATTTTCTCTCAATCAATCATTCTTCCCGATAGATCAATATATTAGAATAATTTATGATACAGATTATGTAAGAAGATTATCTATAAAGTAGCAAGTGAAACGTTACACTATATGCTACGTGCAGGTGCTCCGGGGGGGGGGGGGGCGCCCCCGCGGCCCCAGTCCTTGACCAGGCTTCCCGATTGTTCAGGGCCTGATCAAAAAAGGCTATTACTGCTGGCCATATGTAGTCCAAAGTATGACCCACAGCCCGGTAGTATTTACAAATAAACGTGGAGAGCTCATGAGTCAGGTTAAAAGAGAAACTAGAAGACTTTACAATAATTAATGTCTTTACAAAGTGAGAGAACATGGCCACACTGGTGCCGGTGAAGCAGTCACTGTCGTGCACTGCTACAACACTTACCACAACCATGTTTTCTGGGGTCAAAGATCCCGCGGCCCGGTCCCAGACCAAGCCTCTTGGTGGATCAACACCTGATCAACAAGACGGTCACTATGCAGTCCAGCGTCTGAACCACAGCCCGGCCGATCAGGAACTTATCTGAGGAACTTGTAAAGTTCACTCACGAAGACAACCTAAGATTTGCTGGTAATTCCCCTTATGCACGGAGGGAGTGCGTTTAAAAGTCGAGGACCTCTGACATTCATCCAGTTCTCTCTTTATTCGAGTCACTTTGCACCATCTGTCAAATCTCTTGTCACATAAGGTGATTTCAGTGTACAGGTTTGGGACCAGTTCCCTCCAAGATTTTCCAGGTGCAAATTATAATGCAGTTATGTGTCTTACATTCATAATAGTTGAGATGTTTGACTGAGCGTATACGAGCAGTGAAAGTTGTGTTAGTTGCCCAGGTTAGCAGCCTGGCCAGCCTTGAGAGTGCTCCTCAGTATACAACAGTATTCCACATTGTATTAATGTTGGTAGAATTACCGACAATATGTTAGGCGTTGATCCCCTGAATAACCTCCAGGTAATCCAGGTATCCAGGTAAAAGAACACAGGTGAACACAAGTGCTGTATCAAGCCGTAACGGCTTGACAAAGTTCCTGGAGACCGAAACGTTGCCACAATAAAATGTCACATTAGCTGCACTTGTGTCCTTTTACCTAAGAGTATTTATCTGGAGCCTGGAGAGAACAAGTGACTTGAAGAGTGTCATCACTGGCTCAGCATCTCTAGTCTTGTAACTTATACTTCCCAATATTAACTCCAGTAGTTAAAGATCCTCAGTGGTGGATTCTGAAGGTTACCTCCCCCGCGACCCGGTCTTATTCCAGGCCTTCTTGTAGTCACCGTAGTCACCGTCATCACCTGAATACAGCCTCGTCAGTGCTGTTTGAACACACCGCCCGTGAGTGATGTTTGAACACACTGCCCGTGAGTGATGTTTGAACACACCGCCCGTGAGTGATGTTTGAACACACTGCCCGTGAGTGATGTTTGAACACACCGCCCGTGAGTGATGTTTGAACACACCGCCCGTGAGTGATGTTTGAACACACCGCCCGTGAGTGATGTTTGAACACACCGCCCGTGAGTGATGTTTGAACACACTGCCCGTGAGTGATGTTTGAACACACTGCCCGTGAGTGATGTTTGAACACACTGCCCGTGAGTGATGTTTGAACACACCGCCCGTGAGTGATGTTTGAACACACCGCCCGTGAGTAATGTTTGAACACACCGCCCGTGAGTGATGTTTGAACACACCGCCCGTGAGTGATGTTTGAACACACCGCCCGTGAGTGATGTTTGAACACACCGCCCAAGGGCGGGCGGTGAGTAACGTCATTGTTCAACTGCGCATCACTTCTCCCGGGCCACGTCCGCCCGACACCCCTGTCGTGCGCCCCGGGGGGCGGTGGAGGCCGCTGTGGATCAGGGGAAGGGGAGGTGGTCGGTGGTTGTCGCAGGGGGAAAGGTGGGGAGGGGGGGGACGGTCGCCTTTTTGCGGGCAGTCGGGGGAGTGGGTAGGCCAGATGGTGGGCAAGGGCATGTGGGGAGTAGACTCGGTGGGCTGGTGGGTGCCAATTGGTGGAGGGGAGGGGAAGAAAGGGGGAAACGGGGAGGTGGGGAAAAACATCCCCGCTTTACCCCCTTCGTGGTGAAGGACACTGTTGTTAAGGGGGAGGGAAGGGAGCGCAGGGGAGGGGGAGGACCCAGGGTTGCGCTCCTTCGCACATAAATAATATAACAATAATAATAATAATAATAATAATAATAATAATAATAATAATCTAAGGTATACAGACCATAGCTGACATCAATGACATACTACTATATAGAAAGCCGCTTGTTATGCTGAGCATTTCCCGCAAATTAGGTCAGTTTTGTCCCAGGATGCGACCCACACCAGTCTACTAACACCCAGGTACCCATGTTACTGATGGGTGAACATGGACAAGAGGCGTAAGGAAACACGCCCAATGTTTCTACCTTCGCCGGGAATCGAACCGGGACAATCGCCGTGTTAAGGGAAAGCTTTAGCCACCAAGCCACGAGGCACCGTGGCTTGGTGGCCACGAGGCACCGTGGCTTGGTGGCCACGAGGCACCGTGGCTTGGTGGCCACGAGGCACCGTGGCTTGGTGGCCACGACAACAATAACAACAATAGCTATGCTTTATAAGCACTTGCGTATTACCGAGGTTATTCTTTATATAAGACGTGTGAAGCAGGTAACTCTAGGTCAACAACAGTTCTTTATACAAATACCTGGAGTCTACCTATAGTGGCTTCCAGAGACCAGCATCCCCGGGGTCCGGTCCCAGACCAGGCCTCCTGGTTGATGGTCTGATCAATCAAGCTGTTACTGCCCACGGACCGCAGTCCAAAGTATGCACTACACACCGTGAGGACTAAGACATGCAGATTGAACATTAAAATGGTATAAAATACCGACAGGTTGTTAGGTAAGACACATATGCAACAGTTAGGTATCTTTATTATGAAACGTTTCGCCTACACAGTAGGCTTCTTCAGTCAAGTACAGAAAAGTTGATAGAAGCAGAAGATACTTGAAGACGATGTAATCAGTCCATCACCCTTAAAGTTTTGAGGTGGTCAGTCCCTCAGTCTGGAGAAGAGCATTGTTCCAAAGTTTGAAACATGCAACAGTTAGGTATCTTTATTGAGAAACGTTTCGCCTGCACAGTAGACGTCTTCAAATACATAAGGAGCAGTAGTAATGACATAAGATGATATAATCCCTCCATCACTTCAGCCAGGCTGAGGGACTGACCACCTCAGAACTACGTCCTCAAGAGTGATGGACTGATTACATCATATTCACATGTCTACTGCTTCTGCTAACTCATCTGTGCCTGACTGAAGCAGACTACTGTGTAGGCGAAACATTACGGAATAAAGATACCTAACTGCTGTACATATATCTTATCAACTTGTCGGTATAGTCAATTTTCATATTCATGTTGAGGAATAAGAAACTTGCGCAATATTTTGGAATCTTTATTGAGGAAACGTTTCGTCAGGCTGAGGGACCGATTACCTCAAACTACTCTTCTATTTCCACCGTTCTTCACTGTACTGGACTGATGAAGCCACTGTGTGGCGATGTTTCCTCAAAAATTCCAAAATGCTTCACATGTATCTCATTCAACACCTGATTATCTACATTCCTCATTGGACTAACGAAGCCACTGGCTGGCGAAACGTTTCCAGAATAAAGGTACCCAAATGTTGGAAGTGTATCTCATTACACACCCAGAAGTGTCTCAGTGTACAGATACTGAGAGTTCGTTTCAATCTCTGTTTTAGATATTAACATATTTCTGACTGGTGTGAACAGGTTACTTGCAGCCTTAATGACCTTCGTGCAGTCGATAGCGAACTGGCTGTCAGCAGATAGGTGCGGTACGTGTGTGATCGTCGCGCAGGGAATAATAATCTATTTCTACCAGACTCACGAAATCGTAATGACACGATTGCAAACAAACCATACCCCGGCAGGGATTGAACCCGCGGTCAGAGAGTCAGTGGCTAACGCGACGGGCTGGAGTTTTGAGACTCTCTGACCGCGGGTTTAATCCCGGTCGGGGTATGGTCTATTTCTACAAGTACATGTACAAGGTATGTAGATGAATGGTTCAGAGAACCGACATGTTGATAAATTAGACACATGTGCAACTCTTGGGTATCTTTATTGAGGAAACGTTTCGCCACACAGTGGCTTCATCAGTCCATACAAAGGAGAATCTTGAAGAACAGGAGGAGAATGAGGTAATCAGTCCCTCAACCTTGAGTCGATGTGTTCAGTCCATCAATCTTGAGTAGAATAAGAACATAAGAAGAACATAAGAACGAAGGAACACTGCAGAAGGCCTACTGGCCCATGCGAGGCAGGTCCAAGTCCCTACCGGCCTAAGCCAATGCACCCAACCTAGTCAGGTCAGGTCACATTGACTTAAGGGAGGAACACGGCAACCGACCTGTTAGCACAAGCTATCAGGTCTAACTCACACCCACCCACATCTACTCATGTATTTATCCAACCTATTTTTAAAGCTACACAACGTTCTGGCCTCTATAACGGTACTTGGGAGTTTGTTCCACTCATCCACAACTCTATTACCAAACCAGTACTTTCCTATATCCCTCCTGAATCTGAATTTTTCCAACTTAAAACCATTGCTGCGAGTCCTGTCTAGGCTAGATATTTTCAGCACACTATTTACATCCCCTTTATTTATTCCTGTCTTCCACTTATAAACCTCAATCATATCCCCCCTAATTCTACGTCTTTCTAGAGAGTGCAGTTTCAGGGCCCTTAGTCTATCCTCATAGGGAAGGTTTCTGATACATGGGATCATCTTTGTCATCCTCCTTTGTACATTTTCCAGAGAATTTATATCCATTCTGTAATACGGTGACCAAAACTGTGCAGCATAATCTAAATGAGGCCTAACCAAGGATGTATAGAGTTGAAGAACAACCTGAGGACTCCTATTATTTATGCTTCTTGATATGAAGCCAAGGATTCTATTAGCTTTATTGCGAACACTTATGCACTGTTGTCTTGGTTTCAGATTACTGCTAACCAGAACTCCTAAATCTTTTTCACAATCCGTAATATTAAGATCTACATTATTTAGTTTATATGTGGCATGGTTATTGTCCTGTCCAACATTTAGAACTTTGCATTTGTCTATATTAAACTGCATCTGCCACTTCTCCGACCACTGCATCAGTCTATTCAAATCTTCCTGGAGTGCTCGAATGTCCTCGTCAGAATGAATTCGACGGCCTATTTTGGTGTCATCGGCAAACTTGCCGATGTCGCTCTTTATGCCCTCATCTATGTCGTTTATGTAGATTGTGAACAGCAGGGGGCCCAACACTGACCCCTGTGGAACACCGCTCGTGACGCTTCCCCACTCTGATTTCTCCCCATTTATGCAAACTCTCTGCTGCCTATTTGTCAACCATGCCTCTATCCAGGAAAAAATTTCTCCTCCTATTCCATGTGCTTTAATTTTCCTCAATAGTCTCTGATGTGGGACCCTGTCAAAAGCCTTACTGAAGTCCATATACACAATATCATATTCATTACCATGATCTACCTCCTCAAATACCTTAGTGAAAAAAGTTAATAAATTCGTAAGGCAGGAACGCCCCTTTGTAAAACCATGCTGAGATTCGTTGATTAATTTATGCTTTTCAAGGTGGCTACGAACTGCCTCGGCAATTATTGATTCCATAAATTTTCCCACTATGGAGGTTAGGCTTATTGGTCTATAGTTCGAAGCTAAGGACCTGTCACCTGTTTTGAAAATAGGTATCACATTTGCCATTTTCCACTTATCTGGCACCATGCCAGTTTGTAGTGATATGTTGAAAAGATTAGCCAAAGGTGTGCTAAGCTCCTCTTTACATTCCTTTAGAACCCTTGCATACAGTTCATCAGGGCCTGGGGATTTGTTAGGTTTTAATTTATCTATTTGCCTAAGGACCATGTCACTTGTGACCCTAATAGTGCACAGTTTATTATCGTCCTGTTCTACATAATTTATCATTACTGGAATATCGCTGGTATCCTCCTGTGTAAAAACTGAGAGGAAGTATGTGTTAAAAATTCTACACATTTCCTTATCACTGTCAGTGAGCTGACCCGAGGAACTTTTGAGTGGGCCTATCTTGTCCCTGATCTTACTTCTGTATACCTGAAAGAATCCTTTTGGGTTAGTCTTCGATTCTCTTGCAACTTTAACCTCATAATCTCTTTTTGCTTTTCTAATTCCCTTTTTTATTTCTCTCTTTAACTGAATATATCGATTTCTTAATTGCCCCTCTCCTCTTTTGATTTGCCTATATATGCCTCTCTTTTGACCAATCAGATATTTTAATCTATTGTTCATCCATTTAGGATCATTTTTGTTTGATCTGATTTCCCTATTTGGAACATAATTTGACTGAGCAGCTAGAACTATGCCCTGGAAAGCATCATATCGGCAACCATCACCACCTACCTGACCCCTAGTCAGGTCATTCCAGTTCAGCCCACCTAAGTAATTTTTCAGTCCTATGAAATCAGCCAAGCGAAAGTCAGGGACGGAGACTTGATTGCCATTATTAGGGGAATTCCATGATATGTTAAAACTGAGTGATTTGTGATCACTCTCCCCAAGCTCATCATTAACCTCAAGATTATTAATTAGTGTTTCCCTACTGGCAAGAACCAAGTCAAGGAGGTTATTTCCCCTAGTTGGCTCTGTCACAAACTGTTTTAAAAAACAATCCTGGATCGTATCAAGAAAGTCACCCGACTCTAAATTTCCTGTCAAATTGCTCCAGTCAATCTGTCTATAGTTGAAATCTCCCATTAGCACAACATTTTCGTATGTAGATGCCTTACGAATTTCGTCCCATAGAAGTTTACTGCACTCCCTATCAAGATTTGGGGCCCTGTAAATCACACCCAAAATTAGTTTTTCTCGGCCCTCGAGAAGCTGTAACCAAACAGATTCAGTGGCTGACGCTTCTAATTTAATATCTTGTCTAACACAACAATTTAAATTGTCTCTGACATACATCGCTACTCCACCACCTTTCCTGTTGACCCTGTCAGTGTGGAATAATTTATAGCCTTGTATGTGACATTCAGAGGGCATCTCTCTATCTTTCAGATTGAGCCAGGTCTCTGTTATAGCAATAATATCTATGTTTCCTGCACTTGCAATTAATCTTAGCTCATCTATCTTATTTCTAACACTCCTGCTATTAGTATAGTAAACCTTAAGGGAGCTAGTCCCTTGCTGCCCTCTGCTGTCCCCCTTTGTTTGCTGACCTGTTCTATTGTCTTTATTTATAACTTCATGCTGAATGCCTTTTATACATTTACTGTTTCCAACCCTAGTGTTGCAACCTGCTTGTTTCCCACACACACCCATACCTCTATCTTCCATCAGTTTAAAATCATAGGCATTTCACCAATGGCCTTCTCAATCGAGTCTGCAAGTGCTACCACCCCTGCCCCAGAGAGATGAACCCCATCCCTTGCATACATATCATGTTTGCCATAAAAGTTGTTCCAGTTGTCAATGAATGGGATTGCAAGTTCCTTGCAGTATCTGTCTAGCCAGCAATTTACACCAATTGCCCTAGACAACCATTCATTTCCTACTCCCCTTCTAGGCAAGATGCTACATATGATTGGGATCCCTCCCTTAGACTTAATGAAATCTATAGCTGACCTGTACTTATCTAGCAGCTCTTCTCTCCTACCCTTCCCAATATCATTTCCACCAGCACTGAGACAGATAATGGGCTTGTTCCCATTACCTGACATGATATTATCCAGTCTGTTGACAATGTCCCCAACACCAGCTCCAGGGAAGCACACTCTATCTCTCATCTTCTTATTCCTATTACAAAAAGCACGGTCAACATATCTTACCTGAGAGTCACCAACCACAAGAATGCGCTTACCTTCATTAGCAGGGGCAGTAGTACCCTTACCTTCACTGGCCACTGAAGTACATTCATCCTGGAGAACAGAGAAGCGATTTCCTACCTTCAGATCTTCACTCTTAACTTTCCTTACTCTGATGCGCCTCCCATTACTGTGAACAACTCGCCACTTGTAGCAGGTGCTGGGCTGCACCTCACTGCTGGTAGCCGTTGCTACCTCCCCACCTACAGCCTCCTCACAGTGAGAGACAGACTGCACCTCACTGCTAGAAGCCTCATTCCCCACATCTCCAACCACCTCACACTCTCTCCCAGGCCCATTGAGGTGGACCTTCAGCCTCCTAATCTCCTCCTGGAGAAGCAAGACCTCCTCCTTCAACTCTCCAACCTCAGTTTTTAAAACACTGCAGAAGCAAGCCATGCTTTGTAACCGTCCACGCTAATCCCCAAAGCAGCTCAGGGTCTGTGACCTCACGTGACGACTGACCACTGAACAGTGCGGCATGTGAGCGGAGAAGCAGCTTATAAACCGTATAGCAGGAGAGGTGTAGCAGTCATAGGTGGTGTCACATTTGTTCTGATTGATTACCTCATTCTCCTCCTGTTCTTCAAGATTCTCCTTTGTATGGACTGATGAAGCCACTGTGTGGCGAAACGTTTCCTCAATAAAGATACCCAAGAGTTGCACATGTGTCTAATTTATCAACATGTACAAGGTATATAGACAATAGCTGACATCGATGCCATACTGCTATACAGAAAGCCGCTTGTTATGCAGAGCATTTCGGACAAATTAGGTCACTTTGTGCCCAGGATGCGACCCACACCAGTCGATTAACACCACAGGTACCTGTTTTACTGACAGGTGAACAGCGACAGCAGGTGTCTTAATGTCCTAATGTTTCCAGGTGTACCATGATGATCATGTGCCTCAGAGAGGTGAAGTGTGACTACACACACAACCATCATTATGTCTGACAGTTATTGTATAATAAATTCAGTTCTTGGCTGGGATGGTCTTGCACTCCTACATTGTCTTCACACAGTTGTTGATAGTCTTGCACTCCTACATTGTCTTTGTCAGCATAGTTGCTGATCCCCTTATATGTGTTGTATAGCGTATTATAGTACCATCCATGTGCTTTATATAGAAGATCCCTATTAGGCCGAGTGACTGTATGACGTCACGGGATGCAGTGTGAGTGAGTGACGAGCTGCCTCTTCCTCACTCGACAGATAGACATAGAAGTAGGCAGAACACGGCAGGCCTGGGCTCCCACCTCTCATCCTTAAGAACCCCTACAGTTGTCGACATGTTCACACAGTCTTGTTGACAGTCTTGCACTCTGCCAGTTGTTAGTCTTGCACTCTGCCTACACATTGTCTTCACATTGTCTTCACACAGTTGTTGACAGTCTTGCACTCTGCCTACACATTGTCTTCACACAGTTGTTGACAGTCTTGCACTCTGCTTACACATTGTCTTCACACAGTTGTTGACAGTGCACTCTGCTTACACATTGTCTTCACACAGTTGTTGACTCTTGCACTCTGCCTACACATTGTCTTCACACAGTTGTTGACAGTCTTGCACTCTGCTTACACTGCACTCTGCCTACACATTGTCTTCACACAGTTGTTGACAGTCTTGCACTCTGCTTACACACTGTCTTCACACAGTTGTTGACAGTCTTGCACTCTGCCTACACATTGTCTTCACACAGTTGTTGACAGTCTTGCACTCTGCTTACACACTGTCTTCACACAGTTGTTGACAGTCTTGCATTGTCTTCACACAGTTGTTGACAGTCTTCTCTGCTTACACATTGTCTTCACACCTTACACATTGTCTTCACACAGTTGTTGACAGTCTTGCACTCTGCTTACACATTGTCTTCACACAGTTGTTGACAGTCTTGCACTCTGCCTACACATTGTCTTCACACAGTTGTTGACAGTCTTGCACTCTGCTTACACATTGTCTTCACACAGTTGTTGACAGTCTTGCACTCTGCTTACACATTGTCTTCACACAGTTGTTGACAGTCTTGCACTCTGCCTACACATTGTCTTCACACAGTTGTTGACAGTCTTGCACTCTGCTTACACACTGTCTTCACACAGTTGTTGACAGTCTTGCACTCTGCTTACACATTGTCTTCACACAGTTGTTGACAGTCTTGCACTCTGCCTACACATTGTCTTCACACAGTTGTTGACAGTCTTGCACTCTGCCTACACATTGTCTTCACACAGTTGTTGACAGTCTTGCACTCTGCTTACACACTGTCTTCACACAGTTGTTGACAGTCTTGCACTCTGCTTACACATTGTCTTCACACAGTTGTTGACAGTCTTGCACTCTGCCTACACATTGTCTTCACACAGTTGTTGACAGTCTTGCACTCTGCCTACACATTGTCTTCACACAGTATAAAATATGTATCATGTGTTTAACAACTTGAAGTACATTTAAGGAGAGTTTCACTCGGAATCAATAATTACAGACGTACGTCAAAGTCACATTGAAAGACGTAATTTGATGAATGAATCTCAGGAAGCTTTTATTACAAGGAGTTTTCGCCTGACGAATTTAATAACCTTAATCGCTTTGGTGATTATAAGAATGAGGTTATCATAAAGAATACAAGTTTTACCTGTAATTTACCTGTAACCCGTTTCGGGAGTCGATGTGTTCAGTCCAAGACTGGTGGACTAAACACATTAACTCCTGGCTGAGGGACTGATTACCTCAAACTCTCCATCTTCCACCTTTCTCTATACTGGACTGAAGAAGCCACTGACTGGAGAAACGTTTCCACACTAAAGCTACTCAAATATTGCAGAAGTGTCTCATTTATCAACAGTGTGTTTACATAAACGAAAAGAACTCAGACTAGAGGCTGGTTACAAGATGATTCACAAGATCAGTGTCGGGTATCTTCATATTCTACACAAATGACATGGGCCCGTACGCCTGCTAATGACATCAAGAGTGGACACGGAGCCGTATACGTCATCAACAAAATCTTCAGATTCTGTATCACACATCATCAACAAAACAATCTGTCATGCTCTCTTAGTATCACACGTCATCAACAAAATCTTCAGATTCAAGAGTGTGACACGGAGCCAGGAGTATCACACGTCATCAACAAAACAATCTTCAGATTCAAGAGTGTGACACGGAGCCAGGAGTATCACACATCATCAACAAAACAATCTTCAGATTCAAGAGTGTGACACGGAGCCAGGAGTATCACACATCATCAACAAAACTTCAGTTGTCAGCGCCAGTAATTCCCAGGCAACAGTAGTCAGGAGCGGCATTGAAATCACCAAGATACAGAAAACAGAAAGTAACATCAAATTTGGTTGGTCAGCTACTGTGAGTGTAAGAAACTTACCTTGTGATAGTTGGTGTGATCATTGCCTCCGCCACCCGGAGTTTTGGGTACACCTGGTTACCAGGTATCTGAAACTAAGACAACACTGTATCAATGCTCTGCTCGCGGCACTCAGAAAACTGTCACTAGTTGCAAAACAACTACGGCGTGAGTTGAATGATAGCTTTAGGTCTTTCATGTTGCAATCAACACATCAGGAACCTGCAATATTGCAGAACAGAGGATGAATTTCAAGCAAACACGTTCAGAATGAGTTTTTGCCAGTAAACACTCACTCTGAACCTGTTTGCCTGGACTTCATCCTCTTTCTGTGACACTGCAAGCTCCTGATGTGTTGATTGCAACACGAAAGGCCTGGATCTATCATTCAATTTCCCTGTGGCTGTTTTGCATCTTCGCGATTTTTTTGCACGTGTATGTGTGTGTGTGTATGTGTGTGTGTGTGTGTGTGTGTGTGTGTACTCACCTAGTCGTGGTTGAAGGGATCGAGTCACAACTCCTGGCCCTGCTTCTTCGCTGGCAGCTACTAGGTTACTGTGTGTGTTTGTGTGTGTGTGTGTGTGTGAGCGTGAGTATATGTGTGTGTGTACGTGTACATGTGTACGTGAGTGTGTGTGTGAGTGTGTGTGTAGGGGTATGGAAAGTGGGGTCAGACACTGTGCTCCCCCCCTCTCTCCATACCCCCGTGTCTCTGCATAATCATTTATCCAGCAGTGTATCGCTTGTACTCTCTCCTTCCCGCCGCTAAGCTTCTTCACCTCCAGGCTTCAGCCTGCTTAAGACCACCTGTTCTTCTCCTTTCCTTGGTATCCGTCTTGTTCCCTGCTTGGTATCCGTCTTGTTCCCTGCTTGTTATCCGTCTTGTTCCCTTCTTGGTATCAGTCTTGTTCCCTGCTTGGCAACCTCTTGTTGCCTGCGTGGTACCTCTCTTATCCCCTGTTTGGCAAACAGTTTGTTGCACTTTTCATTCTCCACATGTTGTTGTGCATCACTGACTCCATCACTTTATGCCACCAGCAGTTACCAGTCTCGACCAGAAGCTATGAATTGTTCCATAAACAACCAGGAGCCTACAACTATGTGAAGGTAATTAGGTGCAAACAACTAGGCGAGTACAACTAAGCTGCTAGTACAACAAACCTAGGACAACTAGGCGAGTACAACTAAGCTGCTAGTACAACAAACCTAGGACAACTAGGCGAGTACAACTAAGCTGCTAGTACAACAAACCTAGGACAACTAGGCGAGTACAACTAAGTAAGTAGTTCTGAGATTTGAGTACTATGAAAGGATTGATCACTTATTGTTCTTGGAACATAAGAAAGGAGGAACACTGCATCAGGCCTACTGGCCCATGCGAGGCAGGTCCAAGTCTCCTACCAGCTTAAGCCAATGCCCCAACCTAGTCAGGTCAGGTCACATTCACTTAAGAAGGAGCACTTCATCCGACCCAGTAGCACAAGCTAGTCAGGTCCAACTCTCACCCAACCGTACCCACCCATTTATTTATCTAACCTATTTTTAAAACTACACAACGTTTTAGCTTCTATGACGGTACTTGGGAGTTTGTTCCACTCATCCACAACTCTATTACCAAACCAGTGCTTTCCTATATCCTTCCTGAATTTAAATTTTTCCTGCTTAAAACCATTACTGCGAGTCCTATCTTGGTTAGATATTTTTAGCACGCTATTTACATCCCTTTACTTATTCCTGTTTTCCATTTATACACCTCAGTCCTATCCCCCCTAAAACTAAACCTTTCTAGAGTGCAGATTCAGGGCCCTCAATCTATCCTCATAGGGAAGATTTCTGATGGTTTAGAAAGACACGTAAGCAAACACGTGTAGCTTACGTGTCTTTCTAAACCAACTTGTGATGAATGGTTTTGAAAACCGACAAGTTGAAGAATTGAGACACTTATGCAACACATGGGAATCTTTATTGAAGAAACGTTTCGCCACACAGTGGCTTCATCAGTCCAATACAAAGTAGAAATGGGTAAGTGGAGTAGAAGTTCGAGGTAATCACTTCTGTCAGACACTGCAACATCATGGGATCTTGGTACAAAGACTTCAACGCTTGCCCAACCTTTGGACGATGACCTACTTACACTAGTGGCAGGTCCCACTGTGATCTCACCTCCTCCTGCTTCAACTCATCTCACCGCAGTATATAAGCCACCTCTCTGGCCCTATGCTGCACTTCCTACAAGAGTGATGGACTGAACACATCGATTCCAGGTTGAGGGACTGATTACCTCGAACTTCTACTCCACTTACCCATTTCTACTTTGTATTGGACTGATGAAGCCACTGTGTGGCGAAACGTTTCTTCAATAAAGATTCCCATGTGTTGCATAAGTGTCTCAATTCCTAAACCAACTTGTCGGTATTTATTACCAAGGTTTATACCAAGATTTCTGATACATGGGATCAACTTTGTCATCCTCCTTTGTACGTTTTCCAGAGCATTTATATCCATTCTGTGCAAGATGAAAGTTAAGACACATGTGCAACATCTGGTTATCTTTATTGTAGACGTTTCGCCATCCAGTGGCCATCCTAGAATCTATACCGATAAAGCCACTGGATGGCGAAACGTCTACAATAAAGATAACCAGATGTTGCACATGTGTCTTAACTTATATCCATTCGGTAGTACGATGACCAAAACTGTGCAGCATAATCTAGATGAGGCCTAATCAAAGATATACAGAGTTGAACAATCTGAGAACATCTATTATTTATGCTTCTTGATATGAAGCCAAGTAAAGCGAATAATTACGTGTGTGTGTGTGTGTGTGTGTGTGTGTGTGTGTGTGTTAGCTTTATTGCGAACACTTATGCACTGTTGTCTTGATTTCAGATTACTGCTAACCAGAACTCCTAAAACTTTTTCGCAATCCATAATATTAAGATCTACATTATTTAGTTTATATGTGGCATGGTTATTGTCCTGTCCAACATTTAGAACTTTGCATTTGTCTATATTAAACTGCATCTGCCACTTCTCCGACCACTGCATCAGTCTACTCAAATCTTCCTGGAGTGCTCTAATGTCCTCGTCAGAATGAATTCGTCGGCCTATTTGGTGTCATCGGCAAACTTGCTTATATCGCTATTTATTCCCTCGTTGGTGACCTGTACTTAACTCAGTGGTAACCTGTACTTAACTCAGTGGTGACCTGTACTTAACTCAGTGGTGACCTGTACTTAACTCAGTGGTGACCTGTACTTAACTCTGTGAAGAAGTGTCTTGTGTGCTCCTGTGGACTGAACCAAGATGCCCTCCATCGAGCAACTTTACCAGCAACTTAAGGAAGAATTGAGGGCAGCGAAGATGGAGATACAGCGATTGACCGAGGAAAACAAGAGGATTCGTAGTAGTCCTCCTGTTTCGAGTCCTCAGGTCAAGAAGGGATCGTGGTCAGTGGCTGGACAGCAGGGGACGACGAAGTTGACGATCAAGAAGACGAATGGAAAGCCAGAAACGATGAAGAAGAAAGAGACTGCTGTGGAAACTCCTGTGGAAACCTCCAACGCATTCTCGGTGCTACCCGACGAATGTGAGTCGACTACTGGGATCGTCACGACGAACGACAACAAGGAAGGTAAGAATATTGTTGTTGTTGGGGATAGCCAGGTTAGATACATGGATAGGGCATTCTGCTTGAAGGACAGGAGTAGGAGACAGAGGGTTTGCTTTCCTGGGGCTGGGATGGAGGACATTGTTAGCCGGCTTGACAACATCATGAACGGTAATGGGATCAATCCTATTATTTGCCTCAGTGCTGGAGGCAATGATGTAGGCAAGCGTAGAAGTGAGGATTTAGTTAGAAAGTTCAGGACAGCTATAGACATAATTAGGAAGAAGGGGGGTGCCCTGTTATATGTGGCATTTTGCCAAGAAGAGGTGTTGGTAATGAATGGTTGTCCAGAGCAATTGGTATTAATTGTTGGCTGGATAAACACTGTAAGGATAATGCAGTACCATTCATTGACAATGTAATGAAATGACATGTATGCCAGGGATGGGGTTCACTTATCCAGGACAGGTGTGGGTTTTCTTGCTAACTCAGTTGAGGGGGTTGTTAGGACTTTAAACTAGGATTAGTTAGAGGTATGGGTTTAGAAATGATAAATAATGAGTATGGATATATTGACTTATGCTCTGATATTAAGAATCTTAATAGTAACTGTCATGGAGTAACTCTGGGTAATGATAATTTCAGAAATTGTGTAAAAACAAAGATGAATAGGAAAAATGTGCAGAAGAAAAAACATATGATGGTATTTTATGCTAACAGTCGAAGTGCAAGAAATAAAATTAATGAACTACGTTTGGTAGCATGTGCTGGGAACTTTGATATCATTGCATTAACTGAAACGTGGTATGATTTAAAGAGTCAGGATATGACTGCTGAGTGTAATATTCAGGGATTTAAGTTGTTCAATGTGGATAGCTGTAATGGGAAGGGGGGAGGAGTTGCATTGTATGTTCAAGAAAATATTAATTGTTGCATAAAAACAGGTATAAAAATAGATGGAGCAGTAACAGAGTCTGTTTGGGTAGAGTTCGTGGAGGGTCAGGAAAAACTAATTCTAGGTGTAATATACCGACCTCCAGGCTTGGATCACGATAGAGGGAGACTTCTTTGGGACGAAATTGTAAGGGCTTCTGGACACAGTAACATAGTCATAGTAGGGGACTTTAACTTTAGTCAAATTGACTGGAATTCTTTGACAGGTAATCTAGAGTCCAGTGACTTTATGGAAACAGTTCAGGACTGTTTTCTGAAACAGAGCGTAACTGAGCCTACCAGGGGTAATAATTTGCTAGACCTAGTCTTGTCAAATAAGGAAACACTCGTTAATAATCTGGAGATCACTGAAGAGCTTGGCGCAAGTGATCACAAATCTATCACTTTTAGCATTAATTGGGAATGCAAGAATAATGATAATACAGTAAAAATCCCTGATTTTCGTTCTCCCGATTATAATGGACTTAGGGAACATCTGTCTAATCTTGATTGGGGTTATCTAGCTAATGATTAATTGACGATAATCATACTTATGAATATGAAGGGATCTGCTTTTATGATTGTTTTCTTAATAATGTACACAGTGCCCAGAGTATATACATTCCCCAGAGAGAAATTAGGTCTAATAATAACGATCCCAAATGGGTTAACAGGAGGCTAAAGCATCTATTAGGGGAGAAAAGGGGAATTTATAGGCGCATCAGAAGAGGAGAGGTTAACCTTACTGACCAATATGTTCAGCTTAAAAGAGAAGTAAAAAAGGCGATTAGAAAGGCTAAACGTGACTATGAAATTAGAGTTGCTAATGAATCAAAGACTAATCCAAAAGGGTTCTTTCAAGTGTATAGTACGAAGGTGAAGGAAAAAGTAGGACCTCTGAAAACTGGGAATGGACAGCTGACGGACAATGAACTGGAAATGTGTTCCTTATTTAATGACTATTTTTTGTCAGTTTTTACACAGGAAGATGTAAATGAGATTCCAGTAATTAACAATTATTTAGTTCCTGAAGAATTTAAGTTAACTAATATTACTGTCAAGAGGGATGTGGTTATTAAACAGATAGACAAACTGAAACAAAGTAAGTCCCCGGGACCCGATGAGTTGTTTTCAAGGGTACTTAAGGAATGCAAGATGGAGCTTAGTCAGCCATTAACGAGTGTATTCAATGCGTCCATCCTTACCAGTGTTGTGCCAGAGTTGTGGAAGATGGCTAATGTGGTTCCTATATTCAAATCAGGGGATAAGTCCACTCCTTCAAATTACCATCCAATAAGCCTGACATCTATAGTGGGCAAGTTATTAGAATCAATTATAGCTGACATTATCAGAAGTCACCTTGAAGAGCATAACTTGATAAATGAATCTCAGCATGGATTCACGAGAGGTCGTTCCTGCCTGACAAACTTACTGACGTTCTTCAATAGAACATTTAAGGCAGTTGACAGTGATAAGGAATATGATATTGTTTATTTGGATTTTAGTAAAGCCTTCGACAGAGTACCTCACAAGAGACTCTTAAGAAAAGTGGCAGCACATGGTATAGGAGGTAAAGTTCTAGCATGGATTGAGGCATGGCTTACCAATAGAAAGCAGAGAGTTACCATTAATGGAGTGAAATCTGAATGGGGATTAGTCACTAGTGGCGTTCCACAAGGATCAGTTTTAGGCCCTCTCCTGTTCATAATTTACATTAATGACCTTGATGAAGGGATTGCTAGTGACATGAGTAAGTTTGCTGATGATACAAAGATAGGCCGTATAATTCACTCTGAGAAGGATATCAGTGAACTCCAGGACGATTTGAACAAATTAATGTCTTGGTCTGAAAAATGGCAGATGAAGTTTAATGTGGATAAGTGTAAGGTACTTGCCCATGGTAATGAAAATAACCCTCGAAGCTATAATCTAGGTGAAGTAGAGCTTGGTCATACAGAATGTGAAAAAGACTTGGGAGTTATGGTGAGCAGAAATCTAAAGCCAAGACAGCAGTGCCTTAGTGTGCGCAACAAGGCCAACAGATTACTTGGATTTATCTCAAGAAGTAAAGTAAAAGGACACAAGTGCAACTAATGTGACATTTATTGTGGCAACGTTTCGCTCTCCAGGAGCTTTATCAAGCCATTACAAACAATACATGGACACAGAGGGTATATAAAGGCTCTGAGTGAGGTGCAATACTAGTGAGGTAACATTTCGATGTTCACTAGTGGTGGTAGTAGTAGTAGTAACAAAAATAATACAATAAGGAAGAGCTCCCAACAAAGTTATAATTCTTCCCAACAGCCAGGTTGCACTAAACGTCTCAAAAGTACTTTCACAAGCAAACACCAGAGTCGCCATCACTTCTACCACTTCAATAAAGGATCTAACCAGGACAAAACCCAAGCACCACGAACCAGTCAATGCAGGAGTTTACACTATACCCTGTGGAGGCTGTGACAAGATCTACGTAGGTGAAACAGCAAGAAACCTCGACACCCGCCTCAATGAACACATTTACGCATGTAGGAACGACAACTTAAACAACGCCTGTGTACAACACCGAAATTCCACCAATCATCTCATGAAATTCAGAGACGCCCAATTAGTGATCAAAGAAACTAATTTCCGCAGACGCAAGTGCCTTGAATCAGCACTGATCGCTGTTTTGAATACAATTAAACAAAACAACGGCAGCTTCACCATCTCCGAAGTCTTAGCAAGAATCCTCCTGAAAACAGTAAACCCTGCCATCACATAGTCTCTCCTGTTATACTACACAAGCACATTACAGAGTGAACACCAAAAAAAAAAAAAAAAAAAAAAAAAAAAAAAAAAAAAAAAAAAAAAAAAAAAAAAAAAAAAACCCTGCCTCTTTCCAGTCTATATTTGTCCAACCTATTTTTATGTTACCCAAGTAATAGCTGTTATATCCTTTTACTCATGTACGAATTAATTGCTCTTCCTTATTGTATTATTTTTGTTACTACTACTACTACTACTACCACCACTAGTGAACATCGAAATGTTACCTCACTAGTATTGCACCTCACTCAGAGCCTTTATATACCCTCTGTGTCCATGTATTGTTTGTAATGGCTTGATAAAGCTCCTGGAGAGTGAAACGTTGCCACAATAAATGTCACATTAATTGCACTTGTGTCCTTTTACTTTACACATTGTCGGTAATTCTACCAACTTTATTACAATCTCAAGAAGTATAAGTAACAGAAGTCCAAAAGTTAATTACAGCTCTATACATCACTAGTGAGGCCTCATTTAGATTATGCTGCTCAGTTTTGGTCCCCTTACTACAGGATGGACATAGACTCATTAGAGAACATACAGAGAAGAATGACTAAAATGATTTACTGTGTGAGGAACCTCCCGTATGAAGATAGACTTAAAGCCTTAAATCTCCACTCTCTGGAGAGGCGTAGAATGAGGGGAGATATCATTGAAGTGTATAAGTGGATGACGGGCATAAACAAGGAAGACATTAATAAAGTACTTAGGGTGTCAAACCAGGTAAGAACCAGGAATAATGGATTTAAGTTGGATAAATTTAGATTTAGAAAGGACATAGGTAAGTACTGGTTTTCTAACAGAGTTGTAGATGCGTGGAACAGTCTTCCTAGTGGGGTGATAGAGGCTGGGACCTTGGGTAGCTTTAAGAAGAGACTGAACAAATATATGAGTGGGAGGGGCTGGGTTTGATTGGTGTCATGGGGTATGGGAGTTATTTCTTGGGTAGCTTTAGGTAGATGTCGTTTTGATAAGGACCTGCCTCGTATGGGCCAGTAGGCCTTCTGCAGTGTTCCTACATTCTTATGTTCTTATGTAGATTGTGAACAAGGTGTCCAACACTGACCCTTGTGGAACACTGCTCGTGACGCTTCCCCACTCTGATTTCTCCCCATTTATGCAAACTCTCTGCTGCCTATTTGTCAACGATGCCTCTATCCAGGAAAAAATTTCTCCTCCTATTCCATGTGCCTTAATTTTCCTCAATAGTCTCTGATGTGGGACCCTGTCAAAAGCCTTACTGAAGTCCATATACACAATATATTCATTACCATGATCTACCTCCTCAAATACCTTAGTGAAAAAAGTTAATAAATTCGTAAGGCAGGAACGCTCCTTTGTAAAACCGTGTTGAGATTCGTTGATTAATTTGTTTTTCAAGGTGGCTACGAACTACCTCGGCAATTATTGATTCCATAAATTTCCCCACTATGGAGGTTAGGCTTATTGGTCTATAGTTCGAAGCTAAGGACCTGTCACCTGCTTTGAAAATAGTTATCACATTTGAAGATTGAGACACTCGTATGCAACATATGGGAATGGAAACAAACACATATGCAGTTTAATGTGATCCTTTATTGACAACGTTTCGCCCACACAGTGGGCTTTTTCAAGTCACAAACAGATCTACCTGGGGTAACGAACGAACGAACGAAAGTTCAGGTAAGATCCCAAATGGGATGAACGGGGAAGACGGGACAGACGAAGAATAATGCTGGAGAGGAGTGTTCCTAGTCGTAGAAATAGAGCCAGGGCTTAACCCAGCAACGAAGGTGATCGTGGGACAGATATTGAGAAGAGAAATTCAGCCTCTTCTGTTGGGACTCCGGTGGGTTGAGCGGGGAGGAAGGGACATGCGACGTTTAGCGCTAGAAAGGAGTGTAGAACTGGGCCATGTCTTATCCCAAAAGCTAAGGCGAATGTGGGTCAGAGAATGGTACCTGTCATAGAAGGTACCTGTCAGCGAATCCAAGGTTATTTGTAAATAAGGTTAGGAGCAGGATCATGCAAGGAGTAGAAAAGATTGTGTTGGTTTGTGGGTCTGCGAATGTCTTCGTCAAGGAGAGAGGTCCAGTAGTCATGTCGTGTCTCAAGTTTGTCTATCTGTCTGTCACTGAGCGTCTTCCAGTACAGATTCAGCGCAGGAATGTCTAATTGGGCATGGAGAGACTCGCTTGTGGCGAAGTCCTCCCATCTGACATCAAGCACCCAGCGCAGCGCCTTGTTCTGGACACGCTGCAGTTTAAGTAAGTTTGTTTTTGCTGCAAGAGAGAGGGCTAGAGGAGAGTAAGTTATCAGAGGACGTATTAGGGATTTGTAGAGGTGTAGTTTGGTGCGTTGAGAGGCATGTTTCAGCTTGTAGAGGCCCGCAAGGGCCTTACTAGCTATTGCATGCCTTGAGTGAATGTGTCCATATAAACGAAGAAGGTAGTCAAGATTAACGCCAAGGACAGTGGCAGATTGTGTGATGGGGATTAAGTGCGGGTGTCAGCTGTTCTGAGCTCGACAGGTAATGGAGGATCACGTTTCCTGCAGTTAAAATATGTAATGCTGGATTTAGCTGCATTGGTTTTGATCCTCCATTTTTGTTCCCAGATGGCTATCCTGTCGACCTCATTTTGTATTTTGTGTGTGAGTGTATATTGGCATGAGTGATAAGTAGTGTAATGTCGTCTGCATAGGCTAGTGTGATGGAGTTGTGGTATACAGGTGTTGGAATGTCGTTAGTGTATAATATGTAGAGGGTAGGGGAAAGGACAGATCCCTGGGGTACTCCGGCATTTAGTGTGAAGTAGTCAGAGTAACAGCCTTGGAATTTGATTCTCATGGTACGGCCGTCTAGGAAGTTGCAGAGGAGTTTACGAGTATTGAGAGGCAGGTTGAAGTTAGTGCAGAGTTTGTACTTGAGCCCTTCGTGCCAGACAGTGTCAAAGGCTTTTTCAATGTCTTTTGCAACCAGGGCTGTCCTGTTTCTTTGTTTTGTGTTGATGTGGATGTAGTTGAGAATGATGTTAATGGCATCCTGTGTGGATCTGTGTGTTCTGAAGCCAAACTGGCCATCAGAAAGTAGAGAAAGTAGAAGTAGAAGCCCTCAGCCTAGGGCTGAGGGCTTCTGTCTCGGTGACAGTTAGTGTATAGGAAGATAAGTTATTTATGATTTCTGGTCGTCCCATTTCGCTCCATTTGCTGTGGGAGCACAGGTCTTGTAGTTTTCATGATAGCTTCAATTTCTGTTGGATGTTGGCAGTGGTAACTTGGCTGAGTATATATTCTGCAGTCCTTCTTATCTTCCTATACACTAACCGTCACCGAGACAGAAGCTCTCAGCCTAGGGCTCAGGTTTACTACTGGCATCAACAAGAAACAATCTGGTGGATATGGTAACCAAGAACCAACCTTTTGGAGACTCCGAGTTTCAAAAGGGCTTTGTCCAAGGAATTATCACTGCTGCAGCTACTGAGCCTTCAAGACCGGTCATTCCCAGAAGATACATCCAAGCACTCAGGAACTTGGCCAACAACGATGATATCGTCATTACAACCGCTGACAAAGGAGGTGGTGTGGTGTTACTTAACACTGTCGACTACAACAATAAAGTCTTAAATCTTCTCAACGATGCCAACACATACCAGCCTGTATCGGAATCAGTGCTACTTCAAAGTACCCAGACTTTCCTTCAAAAGGCTCGTAGCATCTTACGAAAATCAGAACAAGGCAAAAAACTACTTAAACTTTTACCAGGTCAACCGAAACCAGCACGCCTGTATGGCCTTCCTAAGACACACAAACCTGGCATCCCACTACGGCCTATCACTTCGGGCATAGGGAGTGCACCACACAGACTAGCCGGCCACCTTGCCAAATACCTTTCAGCGCTTCTGGGCACCATCAGTCAAGCCCACCTCAAACACTCAGGTGACCTTCTCTCCTGAATTTCCAACCTGAATGTCAAAAACAAAAGCATGGCTTCCTTCGATGTCACAGCCCTCTTTACCAACTGACGCTGCAATCAACATTCTGAGACAGAGGCTCACTGAAAACCACGACCTCCCTTTACCTCTTCTAGATTTCATCAATCTAGTGGAACTTTGTGTTAATTTCAACTTCTTCAAGTATCAGGACAACTGTTACAAACAATGCTTTGGGATGGCAATGGGCAGCCCGCTCAGTGCTGTGCTTGCCAACCTCTTCATGGAAAACCTGGAGACAGAGAAATTCAGCACCCTCATTCCCAACACCGTTACCTGGCTAAGATACATTGATGATATATTGGTTTTCTATCCGAGATGTCTCAATATCCAGGCCCTTCTCAACAAGATCAATGCAGTTGAACCATCAATAAAGTTTACACTTGAACTCGAAAATGATGGCAAACTTCCTTTCCTCGACGTTCTACTGTGCAGATCTCCCGACAGTGACAAACTTCTCTTCAAAGTGTATAGAAAACCTACCAACAAGGACGATCTTATACACTTTTATTCACACCAAGACACCTGCACTAAGAGAGGAGTCCTCATTGGCTTCTTCTTGAGAGCTCTTCGCATCTCCAGCCCTTGTTTTCTAGAAGAAGAATGCACTTACATAACACAAGCCTTTACACGTCTTCAGTTCCCATCTTTCTTCATCCGAGATTGCAGACTCAAGGCACAAGCTATCCTCAACAAACCGCCCATGGAACAGCCCCCTAAACAGTTCATAGTACTCCCATGTGGCGATGTTGCCACGAATACTCGCCGGGCACTTGCTATGAGTAACATCAACGTTTCCACCATAAACACATCATCTATCAAAGACCTCACTACGAAACGCAGCCCCACACCTCTAACTTCTACAGCAGGCGTCTACACTATCCCCTGTGGGTTCTGTCCCAAGAAATATGTAGGCGAGACAGGCAGAGATCTTGCAGTCCGCCTGAATGAGCATCGAAATGCCTCTAACAGAGACGATGTAAGGTACGTCTGTGTTCTCCACAGAGACTCCACGGAGCATTTGATGAACTGGAATGAGGCACAACTCGTTCTCATTGAACCAGACCTCAGACGCCCACGGTGCCTAGAAGCCTCACTAATCGCCATCACCGACACTATAGAATACAACACTGGAAACTACAAAATTTCAAAAACATTGGCATACATGATACTTAAGCAGCACCAACCCAACAACACAGGAGTCACATGATTTCATCATCTACCCGTCCTCATCATAGGTAGAGGTTGTTTTGATAAGGACCTGCCTCGCATGGGCCAGTAGGCCTTCTACAGTGTTCCTCCATTCTTATGTTCTTATGACATTCCTCAGGTCACGTGCGTCACATCTCACTCTCCGCCTATATATATAATGTCTTTCTACCTCTGTAGAAACAGTACACACACTCAGTTCACGGAGTTCACTACCTTATCACAAGATAGGCGCAGGGCTTCTGCCGAAAAGAAGAGGCCACGATGCTCCATGAACACGACGGAGGACTTGGATTTGGAAATGTGGGGCGCAATTCTAGCGAAGAAGTTGCGAGAGGAAGAGGAAGATCCTGCTCACATTGTAGCAGATCTGACAGTTCCAACCATGGAGCCAGTGACAATGAAAACAGGGGAGGAAATAAACACCCCAACCCCCGAAAACCAAGAGGGATGGAACACTGTGGACAACAAAAAGAAGCGCCGTCCATCCAAGGAGCAGGCAAACCAGCTCAACTGACCTGGCAAATTCAAGGTGAAGTCTTACGGGGACCACAGAACCCACTATGGCATTGTTTCTTACCTGGAATCACGACACAACCTGAAGTTCAAGATATGGTTCAACTTGAGGGGAGAACCAATATTGACTCCTCTCAACAAGGAAATGTATACCACCTTGAAAAGAGTCATGGAGACAGATCACTCATTCACCCTGGAGGAACTGGACTCTAGGCAGAAAATCACCAAGGGTGTAGTGATGCGATACCTGCTGATGATGCCCATCGAGGCAGTAGCAGCTCACCCCAGTGTGGTGTCAGCTCAACGTCTCAAGGCAAAGACGGCAGGCAACGCACCAACCTGACAGGTCCTCATTCAGCAATTCAGCATGTAGGACCACTGTCATCCCAGCTGGACCTCGGTTCTTGGGGCAAGTACGATGTCAGGACCTTCACAGCAGAACCAGTTCACTGTTTCAAGTGTCAGCGTTATGGACACCTGGGTGCACTCTGTCCGAACAGAGTAATCTGCGGTGTCTGCAGCCAGCACCACCCTACCGAGGAATGCATCACCAAGCTGAAAAATGCATCGCCACCCACTCCACAATGCCCGAACTGCAGGCAGAAACATCATGCCTGGAATCCTCGATGCCCAGAGAGGCTCGCCAGAATTCAAGGAGTCTGGAAGACGCAAAGAACTCAGCAACAGCCTACGACAGATCATCACTCTCAGCAGACGATGGGTGCAGAGAACGCTGCCATACCGCAGATCTCTCAGCAGCTAACCAAAGTCAATGCCCAGGAATTCCCAACCCTCGAAGTCTCAACCAGGCGTCAAGGTCAAGAACCTCCTGCACCACTACCTCAACAAAGAAACAGAAACAAGAGGAACAGGAGGCATCAACAGGGTGCATCTGGTCAATGCGATCAGCAGGTGGCACTAAACGAGCCCCCACCGGCCATAGCACGACAACGCAGGCACTCCTTACCCAGCACAGGCGCTTTGCAGACTCAACTGGCACCTCACCAGCAGATCCCGGCTACCCAACAGCAACAGACCACAGTGCATACAATAAAGAAATCCAACCCTCAGCAGTCCCTACAGACCACAACAGCCCAGATAATATCCACTGTTTCGAACCCAACCCCATATCAGGCTCTCACCAGGGAGGATCTCGTAGCACTCATCAAGGTGTTCACGGATCTTATTTGCAACACAATCAACTCCACGGAACAACAGAGCAGGAGAGAGTGGATGCCATGAATTTGCAGGTTCTCAGAGCAGGCAGGACTCAGTCTCAAGCTCAGGAAACAACAGCGACGGAATTAACCTCGGTACCAAATCACACCCTCAAGGTTCTACAATGGAACATTCAGGGCCTAAGGAGCAAACAGCACCTCATGCTGGAGGCAGTAATTCGGGATCGGGTTGACATCGTCTTGCTACAAGAAACTCTGACTGTCCCGACTATGTGCCCAAGACTACCCAGTTTTGCTGGGTGTTTTCGGCACATGGACCCGGGCGTTCACTGCAGAGGCACAGCTGTATTTGTATCCAATACCTCACGAGGTTATAGCCAACCCTTTGGACTGTGGGGAGGATGTCGAGGTATAGGCCATCCTTGTGCACATACCATCTATAACATCTATAAGAACCCAAGACACCCTCGACATTGCAGAGCTCCTCGCACTAGCACGCACTGAGTGTATTATTGTTGGTGGAGATTTCAACGCACATCACCCAATGCTGCACTCTCACTCAGCAACCAATGCTGCTGGCAGACACATAGCAATGCTCCTACATGATATTCCAGAGGTAAAGTTGCTAAACAATGGAGACCCCACACACCTGTTGGGTGGCTGCCTCGACCTTACCTTTGGGTCAAGACAACTCGCAGCAGGAGCCACATGGGAAACTCATCCTCACCTTGTCAGTGACCACTTTGCAGTGATCGCCACCTTCAACATCAACAGGCCTCCCACAGTTGTGCTGCCTCCTAGATGGGACGTAAAGAGGGCCAAATGGAAGGTGTTCCAGGATTATCTTCATGACTGGTGGTCCACATACTCTCTATCTGAAGACTGTGATATGGCTGAACAGGAGCTAATCACTGTTCTCATCCAGGCAGCAGAGTGCGCAATTCTAAAGAAGTCCGCAGGACGCACTCACAAAAGAGACTGGTGGTTCTACAATGATGAGGTGCGGGAGCAGAACCACCGCATCAACTCTTTTAGGAAGCTATACAGGCTTAACCCTACGGCAGAAAACAGGAATACTCTGAGAGCCATTGTGCAGCATGCCCGCAGAATCTCTCTCAGAGTAAAAACTGAGAAATGGCTGGAGTGGTGCTCAACATTCGGGCATCACACCACCTTATCTGAGATATGGGGAAAGCTCAACATAGCAACTGGCAAGAGCAAGCCGAGGCCACCAGCACACCTGAACCCATCCCAGGAAGCAGAGAAACTAGTGGAGCTTTTCACTTCCAGGGGAGCCTCCACTCAGCTCCCACAGGACATCCGGAATATACAGACGGATCTTCTGCCACAGCGCCAGCTAACGATACAAGCTGCATGTGAGTTGGAAGATGTGACTGATGAAGACCTCACGGACTTGGAACTCCGACGTGCCATTAAGAACACAGGTGACACTGCCCCGGGCATCGATGGTGTGACGTACTCCATGATTGCACGGGCTGGGCATAGTGGATGGGAGGCCATATTAGACATCATTAACAAGTCGTGGAGGGCCAGGACACTCCCAGCAGCTTGGAAGAAAGCTACCATCGTACCAATTCCAAAGCCCAAGGACTCAGGCAGTATGAGACCCATATCGCTGACCAGCTGCTTAGCCAAGACTGCTGAGAGGATGGTGTTAAACCGCCTCCTATGGAAACTTGGACCCTCTCATCATCACATATTTGGCTTCACCAAAGGAGTGGGAACAGCAGAGTGCATAACCACTCTACTAAGCCAGATTGCTGATAGTAAAAAACCTAGTATCGTCGTCTACCTCGACCTTGAGAAGGCATTTGAGCTAGCCAGCCCCACAGCAATTCTGGCAATACTAGCTCTGAAAGGAATCAAAGGACGCCTCCTGGCCTGGATAGAGTCCTACCTTAGGGGCAGGCAGGCCTGTGTCAGCTTTCAGGGACACTACTCTTCCTTTAAAACCCTGGAAAATGGTACGCCACAAGGAGGTGTGCTCAGTCCTACCCTGTTTAACATCCTTATGCAGGAACTTGTGAGCCTTCCCTTTCATAGTGGTACACAGCTCCTCAGCTATGCTGATGATCTTGCACTCGTAGTGAATGGAAAAGGCAATTTAGAACGACAGGCTCAGAGAGCTTTGGACCTAATTATGCTGTCTTGCAAGGAACTAGGCCTCAAGATCTCGGCCGAGAAATCTCTTGCAATGATGTTCAAGGGGCCAGATCCTGTGAATAGATTACGTATTCAGGATATAGAACTTGAGTGGACAGGCTCCTACCTGTACTTGGGAATCTACATTGATAAAAAGCTGACCTTTCAGAAACAGGCCGAGTATGTCAGGTCACGTGCTCTACTCAGACTCAACGCCATGAGAGCCATGACAAGGCACCGTGCAGGGGCAAGCAAAGTTGTACTTCGCTTGTACTATATACAAGCTATACGCTCGCTCATTGACTACGGTGCACCGGCGTTAGCTCATCTCTTCCCGCAGAGCAGGCAAAGGGTGGAGGTCGTACAAAACCAGGCGATAAGAACTATGCTTGGTGCCCCCATCTGGACCAACACAGTATGTCTCAGATCTGAGGCCCGGCTTCCTTCCTTGGCTGACAGAGTAAGATACATAAACGCCTGCAAAGTGGCCACGATTCTGCACCGGCAGCAAGGTACCCCACTAAGGAGACGGATATTAACAACCATGTCACAAGATCTCACACTCTTCACGGACTACTCCTGGATTCGTACGTTTTGTGCTGCTGGGTGGAAGCTGCTGCCTGTACAGCTGCTCTTTGAGAAGAGTTGTGACCTTCCTGTTACTGGGTACCATCCACCACCTCCCTGGTGCCCAGATCCACCCGATGTTTGCATCATGCAGCTACCCATCTCTAAGTGTCTCTGCAGTCAAGACACCCTCAGCAATCATGCTGAGACAAGCATGGCACTGGCAGAGGGAGGCACATGTGCAGTGTATTTCACAGATGGTTCTGTCGACCCTGACAGGAAGAGAGCAGCTGGACTGTACCACAATGGTCACACACAAGGCTGGCGACTCCCTGACCACTGCACGATCCTTCAAGCTGAGCTGGTGGCGATTCAGCAGGCATTGTCACATGCCCTATGACATCGACTCCGACCTGTCATACATGTTGATTCCACCTCTGCAATCAATGCCCTCTCCCATCCTCAACCACAGGATAATGTTCACCTCATCACATTGATCCTGAGCATAATGACAGCCTTAGAAGTTCAGGGTAATAGATCGACATTGAACTGGATCCCCAGCCATGCTGGCATCCGGGGAAATGAGGCGGCAGATGATGCAGCCAAGGCAGCAACAGACTATCCACATGTTGGGATTACTGTCCCAATCAGCCTATGACAGACCAAACTGGTGGCTGCCAGAGCCACGAAACTTATGGGGGAGGTCTTAGGTGATACCCCATCTCAACAGTGGTACCGAGCAGCGACTCAGGGAGAACCCCCTCCATATGATAGAAGCTAGTCCAGAGCGCAGTGTACCTCCATCCATCGGCTTCGTTTGGGCTTTCCCACAGCCAAGATGATGGTAGACAAGGCTGAGGAGGAGATGTGCCAGTACTGTCAGCACGTTGTCCAGCGGCCCCTAACACACTATCTTCTAGAGAGCGAAGCTACTGAGACACTCCGCAGGCAACTAGGGGTGATATTCCCTCCTGAAGAGGACCCAGAGATGACTGCTGCCACACTAATGTACCATGGGGTCAACGAACCAGACAAGCTGTTACCTGTGATAATGACATATCCTCCTCCTCGCTAGTGTCCATAGTTACATATGGTGTCGCTTATGAGATGCACCAGTTGAACTGACCAGAGGGGTGCTTCAGCGGCATGCATCGCATCATTGTGGAAACCTTTCTCCATCGGGAGCCAGAGACGGGTCATCGCAAGATTGGGACCCGTGCCAGGACTATGGTCTTGGCGAACATTATACATACATACCTCTGTATGTTAGAAGTGATCAAGGTCCCAGGACTGAAACGTTTTCTAATAAATATGTTATAGTGTTTGCTTACGTGTCTTTCTAAACCAACTTGTCAGTACTTATTACCAAGGTTTATACCAAAGTCTATCGAAAACCAATCAACCAAAACGATCTTCTCCACTTCTACTCTCACCACGACACCAAAACTAAACATGGTGTAATTATAGGCTTCTTCCTGCGTGCACTCAGAATCTGCAGCAATGAGTTCCTTGAGGAAGGATGCACTATAATTGAACAAGTATTTTCTAAACTCCACTATCCTCGTCACTTCATCAGAGACTGCAGACGGTGGGCATTAAACATCTTCAACACACCCAGAGAAGACACTGCCGAGAAGAGATACATAGTCCTCCCCACCAACTCCATTGCCAAACATGTTTCCAACATCTTTTCCAATACATCATTCCAAGTATCTACCTCCACAACCACGACCATCAAGGACATCACCAGTAGTAGACAGGACAAGCTTCCATCCTCTGCAAGGGTATACATAATCCTTTGTAATGACTGCAACAAATTATACGTGGGCGAAACATCAAGAGACCTCCAAACACGTATTTCAGAACACCAAAGAACACAAAGTGCAAGGAGGCAGAGGAAAGTTTTGTTCAACCAGAACAATGGCTTCTACAACATAGCTGAACCACTTGCCAAGAAACTTCACCGCTATCCCACATAAGAACATAGAACACTGCAGAAGGTCTACTCACAACTTGTCCAATACCCCTGCCAAGCTACCCAAGACTATAACCCCACCCGGTAGATCATCAGATGCAGCATTCTCCACCTGATCTCAACATTCTGAACCTGACTATAAATACTGCCGTACTTTCCACCCCAGGTAGATCTGTTTGTGACTTGAAAAAGCCCACTGTGTGGGCAAAACTGCATATGTGTTTATGTTTCCCTTGTGTCGGTATTTTATACCATTTATTTTCAACATATGGGAATCTTTATTCAGGAAACATTTGGCCACACAGTGGCTTCATCAGTCCAATACAAAGTAGAAAGGCGTAAGGAGAGGAGGAGTTTGAGGTAATCAGTCCCTCAGCCTGGAGTCGATGTGTTCGGTCCATCAATCTTGTAGAATGTACAGCATAGGGCCGTAGATGTGGCTTATATACTGTAGTGAGGTGAGGCGAAGCAGGAGGAGGTGGGGTCATAGTGGTACCATCCACTAGTCGAAGTAGGTCTTCGTCCAAAGGTTGAACAAATGTTGAAGAATTCTTTGTAACAAGATCCCATGATGCTGCAGTGTCTGACAGTTGTGATGAATGGTTTGAAAAACCGACGAAGACCTACTTCGACTAGTGGATGGTACCACTATGACCCCACCTCCTCCTGCTTCGCCTCACCTCACTACAGTATATAAGCCACATCTACGGCCCTATGCTGTACATTCTACAAGATTGATGGACTGAACACATCGACTCCAGGCTGAGGGACTGATTACCTCAAACTCCTCCTCTCCTTATGCCTTTCTACTTTGTATTGGACTGATGAAGCCACTGTGTGGCCAAACGTTTCCTGAATAAAGATTCCCATATATTGCATAAGTGTCTCAATCTTCAACTTCTCAGTTTTTCAAACCATTCATCACAGTTATCACATTTGCCATTTTCCACTCTCACCACTTCAAAGGTTTACAGCTCCTCTTTACATTCCTTTAGAACCCTTTGTACAGTTGATCATACTGGGGATATGTTCATTTATCTATTTGTATAAGTATCATATCAGTTATCGTCCAGTTCTACGTAATTTATTATTTCTGGAATATCTAATACTGTGTAAAAACTGAGAGGAAGTATGTGTGTGTTGGAAACAGTAAATGCCACAATAGATCAGGTCAGCAAACAAAGGGGGACAGCAGAGGGCAGCAAGGGACTAGCTCCCTTAAGGTTTTTCCAGGAGTGTAAGAAATAAGATAGATGAGCTAAGATTAACATAGATATTATTGCTATCTGTCACATACAAGGCTATAAATTATTCCACACTGACAGGGTCAACAGGAAAGGTGGTGGAGTAGCGATGTATGTCAGAGACAATTTAAATTGTTGTGTTAGACAAGATATTAAATTAGAAGCGTCAGCCACTGAATCTGTTTGGTTACAGCTTCTCGAGGGCCGAGAAAAACTAATTTTGGGTGTGATTTACAGGGCCCCAAATCTTGATAGGGAGTGCAGTAAACTTCTATGGGACGAAATTGTTGTGCTAATGGGAGATTTCAACTATAGACAGATTGACTGGAGCAATTTGACAGGAAATTTAGAGTCGGGTGACTTTCTTGATACGATCCAGGATTGTTTTTTAAAACAGTTTTGTAGTGATATGTTGAAAAGATTAGCCAAAGGAATTTTACTAAGCTCCTCTTTTACATTCCTAGGTTAGAACCCTTGTGTACAGTTTGATCATATGCCTGGGGATATGCATATATAGGCAAATCGGCAATTGAGAAATTTAATTTATCTATTTGTACTAAGTATCATATAGGCCCACTTGTGATCTTAATCGTGCATAGATAAATTATTATTATCGTCACAGACATGGTCTACGTAATCCCCAGGCCCTTATTATTTCTGGAATATCGCTAATATCTTGCTGTGTACCTAAAACTGAGAGGAAGTATGTGTTGCCGAGGCAGTTCGTAGCCACCTTGAAAAGCATAAATTAATCAACGAATCTCAGCATGGTTTTACAAAGGGGCGTTCCTGCCTTACGAATTTATTAACTTTTTTCACTAAGGTATTTGAGGAGGTAGATCATGGTAATGAATATGATATTGTGTATATGGACTTCAGTAAGGCTTTTGACAGGGTCCCACATCAGAGACTATTGAGGAAAATTAAAGCACATGGAATAGGAGGAGAAATTTTTTCCTGGATAGAGGCATGGTTGACAAATAGGCAGCAGAGAGTTTGCATAAATGGGGAGAAATCAGAGTGGGGAAGTGTCACGAGCGGTGTTCCACAGGGGTCAGTGTTGGGCCCCCTGCTGTTCACAATCTACATAAACGACATAGATGAGGGCATAAAGAGCGACATCGGCAAGTTTGCCGATGACACCAAAATAGGCCGTCGAATTCATTCTGACGAGGACATTCGAGCACTCCAGGAAGATTTGAATAGACTGATGCAGTGGTCGGAGAAGTGGCAGATGCAGTTTAATATAGACAAATGCAAAGTTCTAAATGTTGGACAGGACAATAACCATGCCACATATAAACTAAATAATGTAGATCTTAATATTACGGATTGTGAAAAAGATTTAGGAGTTCTGGTTAGCAGTAATCTGAAACCAAGACAACAGTGCATAAGTGTTCGCAATAAAGCTAATAGAATCCTTGGCTTCATATCAAGAAGCATAAATAATAGGAGTCCTCAGGTTGTTCTTCAACTCTATACATCCTTGGTTAGGCCTCATTTAGATTATGCTGCACAGTTTTGGTCACCTTATTACAGAATGGATATAAATTCTCTGGAAAATGTACAAAGGAGGATGACAAAGTTGATCCCATGTATCAGAAACCTTCCCTATGAGGATAGACTAAGGGCCCTGAATCTGCACTCTCTAGAAAGGCGTAGAATTAGGGGGGATATGATTGAGGTGTATAAATGGAAGACAGGAATAAATAAAGGGGATGTAAATAGTGTGCTTAAAATATCTAGCCTAGACAGGACTCGCAGCAATGGTTTTAAGTTGGAAAAATTCAGATTCAGGAAGGATATAGGAAAGTACTGGTTTGGTAATAGAGTTGTGGATGAGTGGAACAAACTCCCAAGTACCGTTATAGAGGCCAGAACGTTGTGTAGCTTTAAAAATAGGTTGGATAAATACATGAGTGGATGTGGGTGGGTGTGAGTTAGACCTGATAGCTTGTGCTACCAGGTCGGTTGCCGTGTTCCTCCCTTAAGTCAATGTGACCTGACCTGACTAGGTTGGGTGCATTGGCTTAAGCCGGTAGGAGACTTGGACCTGCCTCGCATGGGCCAGTAGGCCTTCTGCAGTGTTCCTTCGTTCTTATGTTCTTATGTTCTTATTTAAACATTTCCTTATCACTGTCCGTGAGCTGACCCGAGTAGCTTTTGAGTGGGCCTATCTTGTCCCTGATCTTACTTCTGTATACCTGAAAGAATCCTTTTGGGTTAGTCTTCTATTCCCTTGCGACTTTAACCTTATAATCTCTAGTTTTCTTATTCCCTTTTTTATTTCTCTCTTTAACTGAATATGTTGATTTCGTAACTGCCCCTCTCCTCTTTTGATTCGCCTATATATGCCTCTCTTTTAGCCAGTGAGAAGTTTTAATCTATTGTTGATCCATTTAGGATCATTTTTGTTTGATCTGACTTCCCTATTTGGAAATAAATACACACACAAATACTATTATATTAGGTTAAAATAATTACCAACAGTTATGAATTCCATTAAATTAACGTCAGAAGAGTCTGCTGCTAGTTTGCACTCACCGGAGTGATTATAAAAACCATAACTGTAAAAAAGGCCTAAGCCATGAGCAAACTGTTAAATCATCGGTCCATAGTGAGCAGCACATCACAGGCTACTCTGTGTATGGGGGGGGGGGGTTAAGGAGCACCTGCTAACAGGTGGCTATGGGCGAGATGTGTGCGTTCGTGTTTGATCCTAACCTGACCGTACTGCCAAACCTCGTATAACTTGTTTCTTTTCTTTCAGGGCCCACTGGGCCTGCCACTTCCCAAGATATATATATATATATATATATATATATATATATATATATATATATATATATATATATATATATATATGTGGCTGACAAAGTCACTGTTGTAGAGCAAATTTGTTATAGCAGCCTTCACCTCACCATGTGTCCATACATATCCCAGGGCACCAGTATGGTCCAGGCACCAACACAACTCACATCCTTCTGCCGCACATGGAGACGGAGTCCCGGATCTTTTGCTCCACAAGGTGGGCAGAAGCATACTGAGCCAGAGCAAACACAGCACATTGGGAATCTAAGCACACAGTGAACAGAAAAACCCAGCTATCAGGACGAGAGCAGGGAAGACTGCGTGGAGCAATTCACTGAACACAGAGCACTTCCTAGGTAAAAATGCACAGTAAGGGTCCTCACCAACAACCATTGCAAAGTCAATACTTTAATGCCCCCCCCCCTTGCTCTTTGACCCATCAGTAAAAACCTTTATCCTTGAAGCGTAAAGAAAATCATGCTCTAAAAAATTATATCTTCTCCAGGGCTTTGTCCACCTCCACTGCCTACAAAGACACCTCTCAATGGAACAAGTTTTACAGACTGTCCTGCCACAACTAAGACTGCAACCATCACATCTTAACTACAAGAAAGGTCCGGTCTAATCTGAGCCAGTAGGCCTGCTGCCATGCTTCTCAATGTTCCTCTTATGCAAAAATTATCACCACCAATCACTGTAAGGCCATTATGTTGTTTATAAGGAAGACAACCATAGGGTTGCTAATTATATCCCTCCTCCATATGTGAGTCTTCACACCTCCCTAAACACTACATTCACCCTCCCACTGATCCCTTCCATTACATTTATTCCTAAATATCACTACTTCATAATGCCTCCACCTTGACTTCTACACAGTGCTCCTCCCTCCATCACTCACACAGTAAAAATAAGAATGTATAAATTGCTTTCAATTCTTCCTGAAATGTAAGCTTCTTAGATTGTCATTAATTAAAAACCTGGAAAATATTTGAAAGATTTGTTCCAAATATGCATACTGATATTACTCCTTACAAGAGTAGGAGGACAATATTGTGTGTAAAATACCCCAGTGAAAGCAGGGATGTAATAAATATACAGTCCAAGAATTGTCAGCGTCTCCCTATCAAACAAGAGGGAAACCACCGACAGACCCTTGTTTCCATAGTTTCTTGATGCAAGTTCCTAATTAACTGGTCTGGAATACCTACTTCAGACTGCTTGCAACAACCACCTACAACCTGACTGATAAAACTATTAACCAGAAAGACTTGTCTGAGACCACATATAGCTACACGTTTCACCCAAGTATTTTGGATAGGGCAGACTCTACGGTCAGGTTACGATGCCGGTTAGGGCAAGTTAGGTTAGGTATGGTAACCTGGAGTTTACCTGGTCCTAAATATGTACTCGCTGGAGTGGAGAAAACATGAGTGATAATATGTGTGTGATAAGTACATGATGGTCTGATCCCAAATCTGCACACTGCCATAACATACTACCTAACTGGAAGGAGTTCCAGGGATCAACATCTCCGCGGCCTAGTCCATGACTGTCGATAAGGGCCTGAATAACCAGGCTGTTACTGCCACACGCAATCCAACGTACGAGCCCGAGCCCTGCTGGTAAGGCACTGACTTTATATATAATAACTTAAGAAAGAAGGAACACTGCAATAGGCCTACTGGCCTATGCGAAGCAGGTCCAAGTCTTTCACCGGCTTAAGCCAATGACCTAACCTAGTCAGGTCAGGTCACATCCACTTAAGGAAAGAGCACGGCATCAGACCTGTTAGCACAAGCTAATCAGGTCCAACTCACACCCACTCAAGTATTTATCCAACCTATTTTTATACGAGTGAATGAACAGGATGGCCAACGGGCCGCCATCAGCCACAAGCTAGTTGACCAAACAAACACCAGACGAGCCACACACAGGGCGAGGCTTCAAGAGTAGAGAAACTCAGAGGTATTAATGTGTTCTATGACAGACTCAGGTCAGGTGAGTTCCCCTGACGAATATACAAAGATTATGCGGCACATTTCTAGTCTCCGTGTAACAAAATGTCAACAAATATGACGGACGAGCACACACAAAGTTGACAAAGCTTCTTATGTGCAACAAAAAAATTTCCTGTGTAGACTAAGAACATTCAATTTAAACTAGAAAAAATGTAGTTCAGCTGGAGACGCTTGCAGGGGTCACCGCCCCCGGACTCAGAGAGCTTGCAGGGGTCACCGCCCCCGGACCCCGGTCCCAGACCAGGACATGATCAAAATGTACAAATAAAAAAAACAGAAATAAAGAGTAATAACTTCAGTGTTGACAATATGTAATTGAAGGTGGATAAATATAGATTTATGAAGGATATAGGACAACACTTGTTATCAGCAGAGGTGTAGATGATAAACACTGGCACTTAAGTGTCACTGAAGGTGATATCTTGGTTAACTTGAGACACGGAGGGTGTTCCGGGAGTCAACGTCCCCGCGGCCTGGTCCATGACCAGGCCGCCCGTTGGATCAGGGCCTGATCAAACAGGCTGTTACTGCTGGCCGCAGTAACAGCCCAGATGATTAGGTACTGACTTTAGGTATATATCCAGCTCCCTCTTGAAGGCAGCCAGGGGTCTACTGGTAATTCCCCTTATGCCTGGTGGGAGGCTGTTGAACAGTCTTGGGCCCCGAACACTTGTGGTTGAGTAGCATCTGCCTAGCACTACAGTGCTTCGCTGTTGTGTTGTGAACAACAGGTAGAAGGTGCACACCTCCCGTCCTGTCACCCTGCAAGCTACCACTGTCCCCCCTCCCTGGAGTACTGACCCCGAGGTGCAGCCCAGGGCCACGTGTGCACCCCACCAACTAGTTGAAGAGAGGGCCGTGGGGCCCCCAACTAGTTAAAGAGAGGACCGCAGGGCCCACCAACTAGTTGAAGAGAGGGCCGTGGGGCCCCCAACTAGTTAAAGAGAGGACCGCAGGGCCCACCAACTAGTTGAAGAGAGGGCCGTGGGGCCACCAACTATTTAAAGAGAGGGCCGCGGGGCCACCAGCTAGTTGAAGAGAAGGCTGTGGGGCCCTCCAACGGGTCCACGGGAGGCTGCGGGGCCAACCAACGGGTCCACGGGAGGCTGCGGGGCCAACCAACGGGTCCACGGGAGGCTGCGGGCCCCCGGGGTACACGAGGAAGCAAACAGACGAGGCGGGGCGGGGCGGGGGGTCTGGTCTGGACGTGACCTCAAGGCCCCTACCCCCCAACATCTCAGTCCGGTGACGCCCCTTGTCCCCCCCTAGTCTTGCACGGTTCATCCCCCTCCCCACCCCCTTCCATTCCCCTCACCCCACTTCTCAATGCACCCCTCCCCGGCAGCTGACACAGCTGCAGCACCACCGCCAGCACCGCCACCACCGCCACACCGCCGCGATGTACAGTTGTATCATGCACAAAGCGCTACACCCGTCCGTTTGTTAGCCACACACACACACACACACACACACACACCAGAGGAATTTAACGAAGCGCAAAACCCACAGGGTTTATTACCCACCTGCAACTTTATTAACAAAATAAAGAACAAAAAAATAAAAATACCCTGGATAAAACTAATCACAATTAATCTAGCATTTCGAAAATTAACTCTAGACGATGTTTCGCTCCTTGACGAACCCTCAGCACCTTCCTACTCAAAGTCACCGTCATAACACAACCCGCACGTGGTTATGTCCTTGACGTTGTATTGATAAAGTCGGTGGTTGGCGAAGCGTCCACAGTAAAGATACCCAGATGTTGTACGTGTGTCTAACTTTCATCAGTCACTCAGGTCACAGACTGCAAGATTCGGGACGCTTTTGACAAAAGGGGAAATATTCCCGCTGTTTATGCCGAAGAATGATGGTTCTGGAATATTAGGCAACCAGGCAGCTAAAACCCTTCTAACAAGGTGACCCAGGGTAGGTGAGGTTAAAGTGACCCAGCGTAGGATAAGCTAAGATGACCCAGCGTAGGGAAAGCTATGGGTACCCAGCGTTGGGTATGCTAAGGTGACCCAGTTTAGGGTAAGCTACGGTGACCTAGCGTAAGGTGACTTATGGTAGGGTAAGCTAAAGTGACCCAGCGTAGGGGAAGCTAAAGTGACCCAGCGTAGGGGAAGCTAAGGTGACCTAGGGTAGGGTAAGCTAAAGTGACCCTGTCCCACAAGGCACCGTACTGGCACCTATCCTGTTCCTTATTCTCATATCAGACATAGAGATGTAAACCACAGCGCTGTATCATCTGTTGCAGACGATACTAGGATCTGCATGAGTGTGTCATCCACTGAGGACACTGTTAATCTCCAAGAAGATATAAACCAAGTTTTCCAATGGGCAACAGAGAACAATATAATGTTCAATGAAGACAAATTCCAACTACTCCGTTATGGAAAACTGGAGGAAATAATAACTAGGACTGAGTATACTACAAACTCCAATCACACAATAGAGCGGAAAAGTAATGTGAAGGACCTGGGAGTAGTAATGTCCGAAGATCTCACCTTCAAGGATCACAAGAATGCCACTATCACATCTGCTAGGAAACTGATAGGATGGATAATGAGAACATTCAAGACAAGAGATGCCAAGCCCATGATGATCCTTTTCAAATCACTTGTTCTCTCTAGGCTGGAATATTACTGTACATTAACATCTCCATTCAAGGCAGGTGAAATTGCAGAGCTAGAGAATGTACAGAGAACCTTTACTGCACGTATAAGTTCCATCAAACACCATAACTACTGGGAGCGCCTGGAAGCACTTGACTTGTACTCACAAGAGCGCAGGCGAGAGAGATATATCATAATCTACACCTGGAAGATTCTGGAGGGACTGGCCTCTAATATGCACACAGCAATCACTCCATACGAAAGCAAAAGACTTGGCAGGCGATGCAACATATCCCCAGTGAAAAGTATGGGCGTCACTGGTACACTAAGAGAAAACACAATAAGTGTCCGGGGCCCAAGACTGTTCAACAGCCTCCCACCAGCAACAAGGGGCATTACGGGAAGAACCCTGGTTGTCTTCAAGAGGGAGCTGGACAGATACCTAAAGACTGTGCCGGATCAGCCGGGCTGTGGTTCGTACGTTGGATTGCGTGCGGCCAGCAGTAACAGCCTGGTTGATCAGACCCTGATCCACCGGGAGGCCTGGTCATGGACCGGGCCGCGGGGGCGTTGATCCCCGGAATGCCCTCCAGGTAAACTCCACGTAGGGGAAGCTAATGTGACCCAGCGTAGGGTAAGCTAAAGTGACCCAGCGTAGGGTAAGCTAATGTGACCCAGCGTAGGGAAAGCTAAAGTGACCCAGCGTAGGGGAAGCTAAAATGACCCAGCGTAGGGTAAGCTAAAGTGACCCAGCGTAGGGTAAGCTAAAGTGACCCAGCGTAGGGTAAGCTAAAGTGACCCAGCGTAGGGGAAGCTAAAGTGACCCAGCGTAGGGTAAGCTAACCCAGCGTTGGGGAAGCTAGTGACCCAGCGTTGGGTAAGCTAAAGTGACCCAGCGTAGGGTAAGCTAAAGTGACCCAGCGTAGGGAAAGCTAAAGTGACCCAGCGTAGGGGAAGCTAAAATGACCCAGCGTAGGGTAAGCTAAAATGACCCAGCGTAGGGTAAGCTAAAGTGACCCAGCGTAGGGTAAGCTAAAGTGACCCAGCGTAGGGGAAGCTAAAGTGACCCAGCGTAGGGTAAGCTAACCCAGCGTTGGGGGAGCTAGTGACCCAGCGTTGGGTAAGCTAAAGTGACCCAGCATTGGGTAAGCTAAAGTGACCCAGCGTAGGGTAAGCTAAAGTGACCCAGCGTAGGGGAAGCTAAAGTGACCCAGCGTAGGGTAAGCTAAAGTGACCCAGCGTTGGGGAAGCTAGTGACCCAGCGTTGGGTAAGCTAAAGTGACCCAGCGTAGGGTAAGCTAAAGTGACCCAGCGTTGGGGAAGCTAGTGACCCAGCGTTGGGTAAGCTAAAGTGACCCAGCGTTGGGGAAGCTAAAGTGACCCAACCATCCTTACAATATGGTAAAAGTCGAGTATTTTTCTCCGTACATTGTAGTAATAAAATCACTGGTTGGCGAAACATCAACAAAATTAAGATGAACAGATGGTGAATTCTTCAGTTTGTCAGAATTGTGTACCACTGATGTTATGATCTTCTGAGTCTGATGTGACCTTATTAGCTCGGACTAGTAGGTCTGATGTAGGGCTTCCTTAAGTGAATGTGACGTGGACCAGCCTAGCATGGGCCAGTAGGTGCTTTAGACCAGCCTAGCATGGGCCAGTAGGTGCCTTAGACCAGTCTAGCATGGGCCAATAGGTGCCTTGGACCAGCAGGTGCCTTAGACCAGCCTAGCATGGGCCAGTAGGTGCCTTAGACCAGCCTAGCATGGGCCAATAGGTGCCTTAGACCAGCCTAGCATGGGCCAGTAGGTGCCTTAGACCAGCCTAGCATAGGCCAATAGGTGCCTTAGACCAGCCTAGCATAGGCCAATAGGTGCCTTAGACCAACCTAGCATAGGCCAATAGGTGCCTTAGACCAGCCTAGCATGGGCCAGTAGGCCTGCTGTAGTGCTCCTCATTTATCATATTATTGTCGACGACAGCCACTTGCTGGAGCACCGATATAACTCGTGGCTCACTTGAGGAACCCAGCTGCCTGTCACTTTCCCACAGAACATAGGAACTAATGTTAGCCAAATGGTCAATTACAGGCATGGATCTGCTACACAGCACTCAGTATATTATTATTATTATTTTCACAATCAAAACTAAGCGCTAAACCCACAAGGGTCATACAGCAGCAGCAGCACTCAGTATAGCAACCATCAGATGAATGAAGAAACACAAGATGCGGAATAAACTTTCACTGGCACAACACTTCACTGTGTGTAGTCTCGCTTGAAACTTTACATACAGCTAAATGTCGCCACAATGGAAGATTGTTATACGAATAACCCGCACAGAGCACAGATCAACTTACGACGACGTTTCGGTCCGACTGAGATCATTTACAAAGTCACACTTTGTGACTGTAAATGGTCCAAGTCGGACCGAAACGTCGTCGTACGCGGGTTATTTGTGTATTGTTCAAGTCACGGTATTGTGCCTTTTTGTTCTATAAGTGATTGTTTTGTATCGTCTTTGTCATCAGAGCAGCTATCTCCTCAGCATCCGTCAAGTCATTACCCGGGATCCCAACATGTCTGGGCCCCACACACCACCTTGTACATGACGTAGATACCAGCTCACTAGTCCTGCTAGTCTGGAGCACAGGTAGTGTACCAGGTCCCAAGGCAGCCAGAGTAAAACAAGATGGTGTACAGGGAGTGAGGATAGTGGCACACATTCTGGCAGTAGTGCCAGGGTGTGCTTTTGCATGCACGACAACCTCGCTGCAGCGGCTGCTCCCTCCCTATACTAATTAAGTTGCTTGCTTACTGGCCAAGCAGAGGGCCAGGAGGGTGGTGGGAGGGTTGGTACTGCCTGTGATGCCAGACAGCAGGTATGGTGTTCCTGAATACCAGCCCAGGTAACACCATGACTGCTGCCTTTGAGTGGTGCCAGGCAACAGTCACACCCTGGTTCCTCTTAGTGAGGTTATGAGTGTGCCTGTGTGCGCTGGCACCCTGCACCCTCACTAGCCGAGGTAAGCAACGATAGTGACCCCCCATTTCCCCCCCTCCCTCCACGGTGCCACCGCCACAACCACCTTCACTCCGTCCCTCGGTAATGCTGCTGCTGCACCACCACCATCACCACCGCTCGGCCCTTCGGTAATGCTGCACTACCACCACCATCACTCGGTCTTTCTGTAATGCTGTACCACCATTACCATCACCGCCGTCGCTGCCACCATCACCACCACCGTCGCTGCCACCATCACCACCGTCGCTGCCACCATCAACAATATTGTTCCACAATGGATAATAATCATCTTCAGTAAACAATGTGTGCAACTATTAATTAGTTACTCGTGGAGAAAAGTATCCTTTAATGATGATACTAGGATCTGCATGAGGCTGTCATCTGCTGAGGACGCGGTTAACCTCCAAGAAGATATAAACAAAGTTTTCCAGTGGGCAACGGTAAACAATATGATGTTCAATGAGGACAAATTCCAACTACTCCGTTATGGAAAACTGGAGGAGATAATAACTAGAACAGAGTATACTACTGACTCCGGCCATACAATAGAGCGGAAAACTAATGTAAGGGACCTGGGAGTAGTAATGCCTGAGGATCTCACTATCAAGGATCACAACAGTGCCACGATCGCACGCGCAAAGAAAATGATAGGATGGATAATGAGAACGTTCAAAACGAGAGATGCCAAGCCAATGATTATCCTTTTCAAATCACTTGTTCTCTCTAGGCTGGAATACTGCTGTACATTAACATCTCCATTCAAAGCAGGTGAAATCGCAGATCTAGAGAGTGTACAGAGATCCTTTACTGCACGTATAAGTTCTGTCAAGCACCTTAACTACTGGGAACGCTTGGAAGCACTTGACTTGTACTCGTTGGAACGCAAAAGGGAGAGATATATCATAATCAACACTTGGAAAATCCTGGAAGGAATGGTCCCAAATCTGCACACAGAAATCACTCCCTACGAAAGTAAAAGACTGGGCAGGCGATGCAAAATGCCCCCAATAAAAAGTAGGGGCGCCATTGGTACACTAAGGGAAAACACCATAAGTGTCCGGGGCCCAAAACTGTTCAACAGCCTCCCATCAAACATTAGGAGAATTGCCAATAAACCCCTGGCTGCCTTCAAGAGAGAGCTGGACAGGTACCTAAAGTCAGTGCCGGATCAGCCGGGCTTTGGCTCGTACGTTGGACTGCGTGCGGCCAGCAGTAACAGCCTAGTTGATCAGGCCCTGATCCATCGGGAGGCCTGGTCATGGACCGGTCCGCGGGGGCGTTGATCCCCGGAATAACCTTCAGGTAACCTCCAGGTACGTAAGTGTGTCCACACACTATGACATCACTCCTGCACTCGCTATCTGGGGGTAATTACGACACTGTCTTCTTGGTTAATGTCTTAATCAACCTGACTGTTACTGCTAGCACCAGGCACATGCTGTATTCCTATCAATCTTGATGGACTAGTCACATCGACTCCAGCCTGAGGGACTGATTACTTCAAACTCCTTCTGATGTTCAGTATTCTTCTTTGTATTGGACTGATGAAGTCACTGTGTGGCGAAACGTTTCCACAGTAAAGATACCCAAGTGTGTTATCACTCTCCATCGTCGCTGAATTAAGTCAGTTTGTGTTAAAGTGTCCCGTAGCAAAGTAGGTAGATGGTTATTCAACTTCCTAACCAACAGAACACAAACAGTAGTGGTAAACAGAGTTAAATTGGAAGCTGCCATAGTGAAGAGGTCTGCTCCACAAGGCACAGTACTCGCCCCATCCTGTTCCTCATCCTCATATCAGACATAGACAGAGATGTAAACCATAGCACTGTATCATCCTCTGCAGACGTTACTAGGATCTGCATGACACTGTCATCTACTGAGGACACGGTTCACCTCCGAGAAGACTGTTCAACAGGCACCCACCAGCCATAAGGGCAATTGAGGAAATGGTATGGTGATACCGACAAGATGTGGAAAAAGACACTAGTGTACAGTTCAGGAGATTTATTAAAGGAAACATTTCGCCACAAGTGGCTTCTTCAGCTCTAATGAAGAAGCCACTCGTGGCGAAACGTTTCCTTTAATAAATGTCCTGAACTGTATATTAGTGTCTTTTTCCACATAAGGGGAATTACCAACAGACTCCTGGTGGTCTTCAAGAGGGAGCTTTACAGATACCTAGTCAGTGCCAGATCAGCCGGGCTGTGGTTCCTACGTTGGACTACGTGCGGCCAGCAGTAACAGCATGGTTGACCAGTCCCTGATCCACCGTGAGGCCTGGCCAAGGACCGGGCCACGGGGGCGTTGACCCCCGGAATACCTTCGAGGTAGACCCCAGGTATGTTGGCCCAAGAGGCAGCCTGCGTGCTCAGCATGGTCACCACCTTTGACAAGTTTCCAGCTTTTCCCCTACTTCCACTAGTCGTTACTCTCCCCCATTCTGATCTTTGATCCCTTATTGTTACTCTCTGCCTGGTGATACAGGTCCTCCCTGATCTACTGGAGTACTCTGCCTGGTGATACAGGTCCTCCCTGATCTACTGGAGTACTCTGCCTGGTGATACAGGTCCTCCCTGATCTACTGGAGTACTCTGCCTGGTGATACAGGTCCTCCCTGATCTACTGGAGTACTCTGCCTGGTGATACAGGTCCTCACTGATCTACTGGAGTACTCTGCCTGGTGATACAGGTCCTCCCTGATCTACTGGAGTACTCTGCCTGGTGATACAGGTCCTCCCTGATCTACTGGAGTACTCTGCCTGGTGATACAGGTCCTCCCTGATCTACTGGAGTACTCTGCCTGGTGATACAGGTCCTCCCTGATCTACTGGAGTACTCTGCCTGGTGATACAGGTCCTCCCTGATCTACTGGAGTACTCTGCCTGGTGATACAGGTCCTCACTGATCTACTGGAGTACTCTGCCTGGTGATACAGGTCCTCCCTGATCTACTGGAGTACTCTGCCTGGTGATACAGGTCCTCACTGATCTACTGGAGTACTCTGCCTGGTGATACAGGTCCTCCCTGATCTACTGGAGTACTCTGCCTGGTGATACAGGTCCTCCCTGATCTACTGGAGTACTCTGCCTGGTGATATAGGTCCTCCCTGATCTACTGGAGTACTCTGCCTGGTGATACAGGTCCTCCCTGATCTACTGGAGTACTCTGCCTGGTGATATAGGTCCTCCCTGATCTACTGGAGTACTCTGCCTGGTGATATAGGTCCTCCCTGATCTACTGGAGTACTCTGCCTGGTGATATAGGTCCTCCCTGATCTACTGGAGTACTCTGCCTGGTGATACAGGTCCTCCCTGATCTACTGGAGTACTCTGCCTGGTGATATAGGTCCTCACTGATCTACTGGAGTACTCTGCCTGGTGATACAGGTCCCCCCTGATCTACTGGAGTACTCTGCCTGGTGATACAGGTCCTCCCTGATCTACTGGAGTACTCTGCCTGGTGATATAGGTCCTCACTGATCTACTGGAGTACTCTGCCTGGTGATACAGGTCCCCCCTGATCTACTGGAGTACTCTGCCTGGTGATACAGGTCCTCACTGATCTACTGGAGTACTCTGCCTGGTGATACAGGTCCTCACTGATCTACTGGAGTACTCTGCCTGGTGATACAGGTCCTCACTGATCTACTGGAGTACTCTGCCTGGTGATATAGGTCCTCCCTGATCTACTGGAGTACTCTGCCTGGTGATACAGGTCCTCCCTGATCTACTGGAGTACTCTGCCTGGTGATATAGGTCCTCCCTGATCTACTGGAGTACTCTGCCTGGTGATACAGGTCCCCCCTGATCTACTGGAGTACTCTGCCTGGTGATATAGGTCCTCACTGATCTACTGGAGTACTCTGCCTGGTGATACAGGTCCCCCCTGATCTACTGGAGTACTCTGCCTGGTGATATAGGTCCTCACTGATCTACTGGAGTACTCTGCCTGGTGATATAGGTCCTCACTGATCTACTGGAGTACTCTGCCTGGTGATATAGGTCCTCACTGATCTACTGGAGTACTCTGCCTGGTGATACAGGTCCTCACTGATCTACTGGAGTACTCTGCCTGGTGATACAGGTCCTCACTGATCTACTGGAGTACTCTGCCTGGTGATATAGGTCCTCACTGATCTACTGGAGTACTCTGCCTGGTGATATAGGTCCTCACTGATCTACTGGAGTACTCTGCCTGGTGATATAGGTCCTCACTGATCTACTGGAGTACTCTGCCTGGTGATATAGGTCCTCACTGATCTACTGGAGTACTCTGCCTGGTGATATAGGTCCTCACTGATCTACTGGAGTACTCTGCCTGGTGATACAGGTCCTCACTGATCTACTGGAGTACTCTGCCTGGTGATACAGGTCCTCACTGATCTACTGGAGTACTCTGCCTGGTGATATAGGTCCTCACTGATCTACTGGAGTACTCTGCCTGGTGATACAGGTCCTCACTGATCTACTGGAGTACTCTGCCTGGTGATACAGGTCCTCACTGATCTACTGGAGTACTCTGCCTGGTGATACAGGTCCCCCCTGATCTACTGGAGTACTCTGCCTGGTGATACAGGTCCTCCCTGATCTACTGGAGTACTCTGCCTGGTGATATAGGTCCTCCCTGATCTACTGGAGTACTCTGCCTGGTGATATAGGTCCTCCCTGATCTACTGGAGTACTCTGCCTGGTGATACAGGTCCTCACTGATCTACTGGAGTACTCTGCCTGGTGATACAGGTCCTCACTGATCTACTGGAGTACTCTGCCTGGTGATACAGGTCCTCACTGATCTACTGGAGTACTCTGCCTGGTGATATAGGTCCTCCCTGATCTACTGGAGTACTCTGCCTGGTGATACAGGTCCTCACTGATCTACTGGAGTACTCTGCCTGGTGATACAGGTCCTCACTGATCTACTGGAGTACTCTGCCTGGTGATATAGGTCCTCCCTGATCTACTGGAGTACTCTGCCTGGTGATACAGGTCCTCCCTGAATCAAGGCCTTCGATTTTCCTGTTTTTTTTTTTTATCTTAATATGAATCTTTCCTGTGTATCTCGGCACTTTGACTATTTACCTCCATTTCTTTCTTGCACATGTTTACTTTCCAGTGTTGTATGTGTGTATGTGAGCGCGCGCGAGTGTGCGTGCGCCATCAATCACTTACATTCCAGATGCAGTCACCTGCGTGACCAAACATACGCACCAGAAAAAAAATGAACAGCAACAATGCTTTTACTGAACCTACCTAACATCACCTGCTACCTTACACAGCCTCTCCTTCATCTTGTTATTTTTCTGCTTCCTTCTGCATCACCTGCTACCTTGCACAGCCACTCCATCTTGTTATTTCCCTACTTCCTTCTGCATCACCTGCTACCTTGCACAGCCACTCCATCTTGTTATTTCCCTACTTCCTTCTGCATCACCTGCTACCTTGCACAGCCACTCCATCTTGTTATTTCACTGCTTCCTTCTGGTTACTGTGAATTTACCAGTGACGGGTTGTTGCACCTGAAGGGCAGCCTGAGGTTAGGCTTCCCTATTAATCAGGATGTTCGTGCTAGCGGCCCTCAGGCCCACATAGCCATCACAACACAGTTGATCCAACACTGCTTCTTGAAACTTAGTTTCTTTCGGGCAATATTTCTGATATCTGCTGTTAATACACTGAGTTTTGGAGCACAGATGGTGACACAGTGTTCTCTTATTGCACCCATGGTTCTCCTGCTTTTCGCTGGATTTATTCCACACAATCTACAAAATCTGTCATTCCAGTAAGTTCCTACAGCAGTGGGCAAGCTAGGGACCAGGCCATCAAATAACTTACCCGAAGAATGTTTTGGGGGGTCAAAACCCTGTGGTCCGGTCCCAGACCAGGCCTTCTCGTGGGTCAGGCCTGATCAACCAGGCTGTTACTGTTGGCTGCATGCAGTCCAACATATGAACCACAGCCCGGGTGTTCAGGTACTCACTCGAGGAACTCACCAAGTTTACTCTTGAAGACAGATAGGGGGTCTACTGATAACCCCCTAATATATAATAGGGAGGCTTGTGAAAAGTCTTGTGCTTTCGTAGGGAGTGATTTGTGTGTGTAAATTTGGGACAGCTTATCTTCCTCTACTCTCGCCACTTCTCCCTCCTGCTTCGGTCAACTATTTCCTCCTGACTTCTGCTGCCTCCTGCCACCTCAAATTATTCCCACCTCACGACCCCTCCTCCACCCCTTCCCCAATAACCAAAATTTTCCCTTTACCCTCTGAACAGTTTGTAGACGGCAGAGAATTGAGAGATTATGTCTACCTCTTGCTCGTGTACACTTCAGGGAGGTACCATGTTGGCAAAAGGCTCTTGATCCAGGGAACTTAAGCTACCCTCTTCTTCATGGGACCAAAATTTATTATCTCCCATTACCCAGGTACACTATATTTAACCCTATGGATATAGCATAATTCTAATTCTGACAAAATAAAAATAGTAAGAATAGTAATAGTTAGTAAATAACATAGTCAAATTGAAATCAAACTTGGTGCAATAAGCCCGCTTCCATTAGAAGTGAAAGTGTGTGTCAAAGGTGAGACTTTCAACGAGGAGGTCAGTGAGTGTTGGTAGAGTCTGATAGATGGGACAATCTAATAAGACGTGATGGAGTCACAGTACGACTTGACAGTCAACACAGACCAGTGTTGGTGGTTTCTCAGTGTGGTGTCCACGAGTCGTGTGTCTCACAGGTTAAGCCGTCGTGCACTCTCCCGAACACGAAACTGATGGGACGAATTATAACCCTAAGCGCTAAACCCACAAGGGTCACAGAGCGCTGCGTTATGAGAGGAAGATGACCAGAATACTAAATGTGGTTTGATATAAAATAATTTGTGGTCTAACGCAGACGGATGTTGTTGCCAGGTGTGTAATAATAATAATAATAATAATAATAATAATAATAATAATAATAATAATAATAATATTATACAGGAGAAAGACAATGTTATATAATGCTATTAATTTTATGAGGAAGCAGGAAGCACAAAGCTCGTAGGGGTCACACGGTGCCGGGAGATGGGAGGTAATAAGATATAATCCAAGGAAAGTAAAGGTACCTCTAATCCCTTTAATCAAGAGCCCTCCACTGGCAGTAAGGCTAACCTTTGATGGGTAAACATTAAAATCAAGAGTCTCAGGCCTTGATGAACCAGTTTTTCTAAACTTATTTTAAGAATTCAAAGAACTTAGTAAGAAGATAAAGCCTACACTCGGACATTTCGCTCATGGTTCGCAATGGTTGTAAAACTCTAGATGGTGTAGAGAACGGGTCCCAAACATGTGGCCCGCAGGCCGCATGTGGCCCTTCTAGGAAATAAATACTGCCCTCACATAAAATTATGAATTCACTTTATGTAGGTTCCACACTGCACATTGTCAACAAAAGCGTGCGGTTCTCATCACACATTTGATCATCAAATGTGGTTCACTTGTAGGAAGGTTGACGACCACTGGTGTAGGGTAGGTTTTTCCAGCGAGAATAATCCAAGACCATTTACTAGTCTTCCAGTATTATTACAGCAGAATTATATACAATTTTCACCGTTATCATACACATTGTGGCCATGTCTGTCTCCTCATTCGTTGTTTCCAACTCAATACCTTCGTTACAAACTATGTAAAAAACTGACTCCCATCACACCATTGTTCTTCGTTTACAATGATTAAGAAACATGTACAACAGCTGGGTATCTTTATTGTTGAAACGTTTCGCCTACACATTAGGCTGGTTGACCAGGCTAACACCAGACGAGCCTGGCCTATAACCGGGCTCAAGGAGTAGATTATTATTATAATCAAAAAGAAGCGCTAAGCCACAAGGGCTATACAGCTCAAGGAGTAGAAAAACTCTCGGAACTCAAAGGAATATAAAAAATATATCGTCTTAATAGATTGTCCCGTCAATCCGACTTCTACAGTCCCCTACAATCTCACTTCACTGAAAATCCAGTGTTTAATGTAGACTCGCTCTTTAACTGATTTCCCTTTTCACTCGCACTAACCCCATCCTCACTTACCTCTATCCCCCTGAAAACCCCTTATCCTAGGGACACGCGTACCCCTCGCATATCCCTACGCTTCACATACTCGTTTACCTTTGATGAGTTTGAAGAGTTCTCCCGGTGCCTGACCCATGCCCAGGTTCTCCCAGAGCCAGGCCCAGGTCTGTCTGGTGCGTGCCAGGTCAACCACGCTGTAGCATGGAAATATAAACACATATGCAGTATAATGTGATCCTTTATTGACTACGTTTCACCCACACAGTGGGCTTTTTCAAGTCACAAACAGAACTACCTGGGGTAGAAGGAACGCGAGTAATTTATAGTGCGGTTCAGAATGCTGAGGTCAGGTGGAGAATGCTGCATCTGATGATGTACCGAGTGGGGTTATAGAGTCTAAAAGCTTGGGTAGCTTGGAAAGGAGATTGGATAAGTTTGTGAGCAGACCTTCTACAGTGTTCTTATGTGGGATAGCGATGAAGAAGTTTCTTGGCAAGTGGTTCAGCTATGTTATAGAAGCCACTATTCTGGTTGAAGTTGTCGGATATAGAAATAAGTGATGATTCCAGGATTCTTCGGTATTGAGTGTTGTCTTCTGTGGCGATAAGTCTTGAGTTTCTGTAGTTTATCAAGTGGTTGTGTGAATTACGGTGTTGTACGCAGGCATTCCTTGTGTCGTCAGACCTGCTTGCGTATTGGTGTTCTGAAATACGTGTTTGGAGGTCCCTTGATGTCTCTAACAGAGACGATGTAAGGTACGCCTGTGTCCTCCACAGAGACTCCACGGGGCATTTGATGAACTGGAATGAGGCACAACTTGTTCTCACCGAACCAGACCTCAGACGCCGACGGTATCTAGAAGCCTCACTAATCGCCGTCACCGACACTATAGAACGCAACACTGGAAACTACAAAATTTCAAAAACATTGGCATACATGATACTTAAGCAGCACCAACCCAACAACACAGGAGTCACATGATTTCATTATCTACCCGTCCTCATCATAGGCAGAGGTTGTTTTGATAAGGACCTACCTCGCATGGGCCAGTAGGCCTTCTACAGTGTTCCTCCATTCTTATGTTCTTATGTTCTTATGACATTCCTCAGGTCACGTGCGTCACACCTCACTCTCCGCCTATATATAATGTCTTTCTACCTCTGTATGTTAGAAGTGATCAAGGTCCCAGGACCGAAACGTTTTCTAATAAATATGTTATAGTGTTTGCTTACGTGTCTTTTTAAACCAACTTGTCGGTATTTATTACCAAGGTTTATACCAAAGTGAAAGTACACACATGATCTTAGCAGTGTGTCACCTGGGATAGTGACTCCAGGTAAACCGCAGGTAAACTCCAGGTAAACCGCAGGTAAAGTGAAAGTACACACATGATCTTAGCAGTGTGTCACCTGGGATAGTGACTCCAGGTAAACAGCAGGTAAACAGCAGGTAAACTCCAGGTAAACCGCAGGTAAAGTGAAAGTACACACATGATCTTAGCAGTGAGTCACCTGGGATAGTGACTCCAGGTAAACAGCAGGTAAACTCCAGGTAAACTGCAGGTAAAGTGAAAGTACACACATGATCTTAGCAGTGTGTCACCTGGGATAGTGACTCCAGGTAAACAGCAGGTAAAGTGAAAGTACACACATGATCTTAGCAGTGTGTCACCTGGGATAGTGACTCCAGGTAAACAGCAGGTAAACAGCAGGTAAACTCCAGGTAAGCCGCAGGTAAAGTGAAAGTACACACATGATCTTAGCAGTGTGTCACCTGGGATAGTGACTCCAGGTAAACAGCAGGTAAACTCCAGGTAAACCGCAGGTAAAGTGAAAGTACACACATGATCTTAGCAGTGTGTCACCTGGGATAGTGACTCCAGGTAAACAGCAGGTAAACTCCAGGTAAACCGCAGGTAAAGTGAAAGTACACACATGATCTTAGCAGTGTGTCACCTGGGATAGTGACTCCAGGTAAACAGCAGGTAAACTCCAGGTAAACCGCAGGTAAAGTGAAAGTACACACATGATCTTAGCAGTGTGTCACCTGGGATAGTGACTCCAGGTAAACAGCAGGTAAACAGCAGGTAAAGTGAAAGTACACACATGATCCTAGCAGTGTGTCACCTGGGATAGTGTGACCATCCACGATATTACTGACTTTTTCATAGATGAATTAATTACGTATTTGCAGATCATCGTTGGTGATCTGTAAGTACGAGCTGGTTCACGCGTTGCCCCAGGCAGGTGTGGGCGGGTAATGGCAGGTGTGGGTGGGTAATGGCAGGTGTGGGCGGGTAATGGCAGGTGTGGGCGGGTAATGGCAGGTGTGGGCGGGTAATGGCAGGTGTGGGCGGGTAATGGCAGGTGTGGGTGGGTAATGGCTGGTGTGGGTGGGTAATGGCAGGTGTGGGCGGGTAATGGCAGGTGTGGGCGGGTAATGGCAGGTGTGGGTGGGTAATGGCAGGTGTGGGTGGGTAATGGCAGGTGTGGGCGGGTAATGGCAGGTGTGGGCGGGTAATGGCAGGTGTGGGTGGGTAATGGCAGGTGTGGTTGGGTAATGGAAGGTGTGGGCGGGTAATGGCAGGTGTGGGGGGGCAATGGCAGGTGTGGGTGGGTAATGGCAGGTGTGGGCGGGTAATGGCAGGTGTGGGCGGGTAATGGCAGGTGTGGGTGGGTAATGGCAGGTGTGGGTGGGTAATGGCAGGTGTGGGCGGGTAATGGCAGGAGTGGGTGGGTAATGGCAGGTGTGGGCGGGTAATGGCAGGTGTGGGCGGGTAATGGCAGGTGTGGGGGGGTAATGGCAGGTGTGGGCGGGTAATGGCAGGCGTGGGCGGGTAATGGCAGGTGTGGGCGGATAATGGCAGGTGTGGGTGGGTAATGGTAGGTGTGGGCGGGTAATGGCAGGTGTGGGCGGGTAATGGCAGGTGTGGGCGGGTAATGGCAGGTGTGGGTGGGTAATGGCAGGTGTGGGCGGGTAATGGCAGGCGTGGGCGGGTACTGGCAGGTGTGGGCGGGTAATGGCAGGTGTGGGCGGATAATGGCAGGTGTGGGTGGGTAATGGCAGGTGTGGGTGGGTAATGGCAGGTGTGGGTGGGTAATGGCAGGTGTGGGCGGGTAATGGCAGGCGTGGGTGGGTAATGGCAGGTGTGGGCGGGTAATGGCAGGTGTGGGTGGGTAATGGCAGGTGTGGGTGGGTAATGGCAGGTGTGGGCGGGTAATGGCAGGTGTGGGTGGGTAATGGCAGGTGTGGGTGGGTAATGGCAGGTGTGGGTGGGTAATGGCAGGTGTGGGCGGGTAATGGCAGGCGTGGGTGGGTAATGGCAGGCGTGGGTGGGTAATGGCAGGTGTGGGCGGGTAATGAAAGGTGGGCGGGTAACTGCAAATATGGGCGGGTATGAAAGATGTGGGCAGGTAATGAAAGGTGTGGGTGTGGGCATGTAATGGCAGGTGTGAGCAGGTAATGACAGGTCTACCTACCTGGAGTCTACCTTGAGGTTATTCCGGGGATCAACGCCCCCGCGGCCCGGTCCACGACTAGGCCTCCTGGTGGATCAGGGCCTGATCAACCAGGCTGTTACTGCTGGTCGCACGCAGTCCAACGCACGAACCACAGCCCGGCTGATCCGGCACTGACTTTAGGTATCTGTCCAGCTCTCTCTTGCAGGCAGCCAGGGGCTTACTGGCAGGTAATGAAACGTGTAGACAGGTAGTGAAAGGTGTAGACAGGTAATGGCAGGTGTAGACAGTTAATGAAAGGTGTAGACAGGTAATGAAAGGTGTAGACAGGTAATGAAAGGTGTAGACAGGTAATGAAAGGTGTAGACAGTTAATGAAAGGTGTAGACAGTTAATGAAAGGTGTGGATGTGGGCAGGTAATGACAGGTGTGGATGTGGGCAGGTAATGACAGGTGTGGGCAGGTAATGACAGGTGTGGGCAGGTAATGACAGGTGTGGTTGTGGGCAGGTAATGACAGGTGTGGATGTGGGCAGGTAATGACAGGTGTGGATGTGGGCAGGTAATGACAGGTGTGGATGTGGGCAGGTAATGACAGGTGTGGGCAGGTAATGACAGGTGTGGATGTGGGCAGGTAATGACAGGTGTGGTTGTGGGCAGGTAATGACAGGTGTGGATGTGGGCAGGTAATGACAGGTGTGGTTGTGGGCAGGTAATGACAGGTGTGGATGTGGGCAGGTAATGACAGGTGTGGATGTGGGCAGGTAATGACAGGTGTGGTTGTGGGCAGGTAATGACAGGTGTGGATGTGGGCAGGTAATGACAGGTGTGGATGTGGGCAGGTAATGACAGGTGTGGATGTGGGCAGGTAATGACAGGTGTGGATGTGGGCAGGTAATGACAGGTGTGGATGTGGGCAGGTAATGACAGGTGTGGGCAGGTAATGACAGGTGTGGATGTGGGCAGGTAATGACAGGTGTGGATGTGGGCAGGTAATGACAGGTGTGGGCAGGTAATGACAGGTGTGGGCAGGTAATGACAGGTGTGGTTGTGGGCAGGTAATGACAGGTGTGGATGTGGGCAGGTAATGACAGGTGTGGGCAGGTAATGACAGGTGTGGGCAGGTAATGACAGGTGTGGGCGGGTAATGACAGGTGTGGATGTTGGCAGGTAATGACAGGTGTGGATGTGGGCAGGTAATGACAGGTGTGGATGTGGGCAGGTAATGACAGGTGTGGGCAGGTAATGACAGGTGTGGATGTGGGCAGGTAATGACAGGTGTGGATGTGGGCAGGTAATGACAGGTGTGGATGTGGGCAGGTAATGACAGGTGTGGTTGTGGGCAGGTAATGACAGGTGTGGATGTGGGCAGGTAATGACAGGTGTGGGCAGGTAATGACATGTGTGGGCAGGTAATGACAGGTGTGGGCAGGTAATGACAGGTGTGGGCAGGTAATGACAGGTGTGGATGTGGGCAGGTAATGACAGGTGTGGATGTGGGCAGGTAATGAGAGGTGTGTGCAGGTAATGACAGGTGTGGATGTGGGCAGGTAATGACAGGTGTGGGCAGGTAATGACAGGTGTGGATGTGGGCAGGTAATGACAGGTGTGGGCAGGTAATGACAGGTGTGGATGTGGGCAGGTAATGACAGGTGTGGGCAGGTAATGACAGGTGTGGGCAGGTAATGACAAGTGTGGGCAGGTAATGACAGGTGTGGGCAGGTAATGACAGGTGTGGATGTGGGCAGGTAATGACAGGTGTGGGCAGGTAATGACAGGTGTGGGCAGGTAATGACAGGTGTGGGCAGGTAATGACAGGTGTGGGCAGGTAATGACAGGTGTGGATGTGGGCAGGTAATGACAGGTGTGGATGTGGGCAGGTAATGACAGGTGTGTGCAGGTAATGACAGGTGTGGATGTGGGCAGGTAATGACAGGTGTGGGCAGGTAATGACAGGTGTGGATGTGGGCAGGTAATGACAGGTGTGGGCAGGTAATGACAGGTGTGGATGTGGGCAGGTAATGACAGGTGTGGGCAGGTAATGACAGGTGTGGGCAGGTAATGACAGGTGTGGGCAGGTAATGACAGGTGTGGGCAGGTAATGACAGGTGTGGATGTGGGCAGGTAATGACAGGTGTGGGCAGGTAATGACAGGTGTGGATGTGGGCAGGTAATGACAGGTGTGGGCAGGTAATGACAGGTGTGGATGTGGGCAGGTAATGACAGGTGTGGGCAGGTAATGACAGGTGTGGGCAGGTAATGACAGGTGTGGATGTGGGCAGGTAATGACAGGTGTGGGCAGGTAATGACAGGTGTGGATGTGGGCAGGTAATGACAGGTGTGGGCAGGTAATGACAGGTGTGGATGTGGGCAGGTAATGACAGGTGTGGGCAGGTAATGACAGGTGTGGGCAGGTAATGACAGGTGTGGTAAGCGTGGCTGTACAAAAACTTAGAAAAATGTGAAGTCATAATGATGTGAATGAGACAGTAAAACATGGTGATCCACCCACCACCCCAACCACCCCCAACCACCCCACCACCCCATCACCCACACCACCCCACCATCTACTTCCACCCCCACCACCCCACCATCTACTTCCACCCCCACCACCCCAACCACCCCACCATCTACTTCCACCCCCACCACCCCATCATCCCACCACCCCACCATCTACTTCCACCCCCACCACCCCATCCATATACTTCCACCCCACCACCCCATCCATATACTTCCACCCCACCACCCCATCCATCTACTTCCACCCCCACCACCCCACCCATCTACTTCCACCCTCACCACCCCATCCATCTACTTCCACCCCACCACTCCATCCATCTACTTCCACCCCACCACCCCATCCATCTACTTCCACCCCCACCACCCCATCCATCTACTTCCACCCCACCACCCCATCCATCTACTTCCACCCCACCACCCCATCCATATACTTCCACCCCACCACCCCATCCATATACTTCCACCCCCACCACCCCATCCATCTACTTCCACCCCACCACCCCATCCATATACTTCCACCCCACCACCCCATCCATCTACTTCCACCCCACCACCCCATCCATTACTTCCACCCCACCACCCCATCCATCTACTTCCACCCCCACCACCCCATCCATCTACTTCCACCCCACCACCCCATCCATCTACTTCCACCCCACCCATCTACTTCCACCCCACCACCCCATCCATCTACTTCCACCCCATCCATCTACTTCCACCCCACCACCCCATCCATAAACTTCCACCCCATCCATCTACTTCCACCCCACCACCCCATCCATCTACTTCCACCACACCACCCCATCCATATACTTCCATCCCTTCCACCCCATCCATCTACTTCCACCCCACCACCCCATCCATCTACTTCCACCCCACCACCCCATCCATCTACTTCCACCCCACTACCCCATCCATCCACTTCCACCCTACCACCCCATCCATCTACTTCCACCCCACCACCCCATCCATATACTTCCACCCCACCACCCCATCCATCTACTTCCACCCCACTACCCCATCCATCTACTTCCACCCTACCACCCCATCCATCTACTTCCACCCCACCACCCCATCCATATACTTCCACCCCACCACCCCATCCATCTACTTCCACCCCACCACCCCATCCATCTACTTCCACCCCACCACCCCATCCATCTACTTCCACCCCACCACCCCATCCATATACTTCCACCCCACCACCCCATCCATATACTTCCACCCCATCCATCTACTTCCACCCCACCACCCCATCCATCTACTTCCACCCCACCACCCCATCCATCTACTTCCACCCCACTACCCCATCCATATACTTCCACCCCACCACCCCATCCATCTACTTCCACCCCACCACCCCATCCATCTACTTCCACCCCACCACCCCATCCATATACTTCCAACCCCACCACCCCCTCCATCTACTTCCACCCCACCACCCCATCCATATACTTCCACCCCCACCACCCCACCCATATACTTCCACCCCCACCACCCCACCCATATACTTCCACCCCCACCGCCCCATCCATATACTTCCACCCCACCACCCCATCCATATACTTCCACCCCATCCATATACTCCCACCCCCACCACCCCATCCATATACTTCCACCCCCACCACCCCATCCATATATTTCCACCCCCACCACCCAATCCATATACTTCCACCCCCACCACCCCATCCATATACTTCCACCCCCACCACCCCATCCATATACTTTTCCAGTGGGCAACGGTAAACAATATGATGTTCAATGAGGACAAATTCCAACTACTCCGTTATGGAAAACTGGAGGAGATAATAACTAGAACAGAGTATACTACTGACTCCGGCCATACAATAGAGCGGAAAAATAATGTAAGGGACCTGGGAGTAGTAATGTCTGAGGATCTCACTTTCAAGGATCACAACAGTGCCACGATCGCACGTGCAAAGAAAATGATAGGATGGATAATGAGAACTTTCAAAACGAGAGATGCCAAGCCCATGATGATCCTTTTCAAATCACTTGTTCTCTCTAGGCTGGAATACTGCTGTACATTAACATCTCCATACAAAGCAGGTGAAATCGCAGATCTAGAGAGTGTACAGAGATCCTTTACTGCACGTATAAGTTCTGTCAAGCACCTTAACTACTGGGAACGCTTGGAAGCACTTGACTTGTACTCGTTGGAACGCAGGAGGGAGAGATATATCATAATCTACACTTGGAAAATCTTGGAAGGAATGGTCCCAAATCTGCACACAGAAATCACTCCCTACGAAAGTAAAAGACTGGGCAGGCGATGCAAAATGCCCCCAATAAAAAGTAGGGGCGCCATTGGTACACTAAGAGAAAACACCATAAGTGTCCGGGGCCCAAAACTGTTCAACAGCCTCCCATCAAGCATTAGGGGAATTGCCAATAAACCCCTGGCTGCCTTCAAGAGAGAGCTGGACAGATACCTAAAGTCAGTGCCGGATCAGCCGGGCTGTGGCTCGTACGTCGGACTGCGTGCGGCCAGCAGTAACAGCCTAGTTGATCAGGCCCTGATCCATTGGGAGGCCTGGTCGTGGACCGGGCCGCGGGGGCGTTGATCCCCGGAATAACCTCCAGGTAACCCCATCACCCCATCCATCTACTTCCACCCCACCACCCCATCCATATACGTCCACCCCCACCACCCCACCCATATACTTCCACCCCCACCACCCCACCCATATACTTCCACCCCCACCGCCCCATCCATATACTTCCACCCCACCACCCCATCCATATACTTCCACCCCATCCATATACTTCCACCCCCACCACCCCATCCATATACTTCCACCCCCACTACCCCACCCATATACTTCCACCCCCACCACCCCATCCATATATTTCCACCCCCACCACCCAATCCATATACTTCCACCCCCACCACCCCATCCATATACTTCCACCCCCACCACCCCATCCATATACTTTTCCAATGGGCAACGGTAAACAATATGATGTTCAATGAGGACAAATTCCAACTACTCCGTTATGGAAAACTGGAGGAGATAATAACTAGAACAGAGTATACTACTGACTCCGGCCATACAATAGAGCGGAAAAATAATGTAAGGGACCTGGGAGTAGTAATGTCTGAGGATCTCACTTTCAAGGATCACAACAGTGCCACGATCGCACGTGCAAAGAAAATGATAGGATGGATAATGAGAACTTTCAAAACGAGAGATGCCAAGCCCATGATGATCCTTTTCAAATCACTTGTTCTCTCTAGGCTGGAATACTGCTGTACATTAACATCTCCATACAAAGCAGGTGAAATCGCAGATCTAGAGAGTGTACAGAGATCCTTTACTGCACGTATAAGTTCTGTCAAGCACCTTAACTACTGGGAACGCTTGGAAGCACTTGACTTGTACTCGTTGGAACGCAGGAGGGAGAGATATATCATAATCTACACTTGGAAAATCTTGGAAGGAATGGTCCCAAATCTGCACACAGAAATCACTCCCTACGAAAGTAAAAGACTGGGCAGGCGATGCAAAATGCCCCCAATAAAAAGTAGGGGCGCCATTGGTACACTAAGAGAAAACACCATAAGTGTCCGGGGCCCAAAACTGTTCAACAGCCTCCCATCAAGCATTAGGGGAATTGCCAATAAACCCCTGGCTGCCTTCAAGAGAGAGCTGGACAGATACCTAAAGTCAGTGCCGGATCAGCCGGGCTGTGGCTCGTACGTCGGACTGCGTGCGGCCAGCAGTAACAGCCTAGTTGATCAGGCCCTGATCCATTGGGAGGCCTGGTCGTGGACCGGGCCGCGGGGGCGTTGATCCCCGGAATAACCTCCAGGTAACCCCATCACCCCATCCATCTACTTCCACCCCACCACCCCATCCATATACTTCCACCCCCACCACCCCATCCATCTACTTCCACCCCACCACCCCATCCATATACTTCCACCCCACCACCCCATGCATATACTTCCACCCCACCACCCCATCCATATACTTCCACCCCCACCACCCCATCCATCTACTTCCACCCCACCACCCCATCCTTAAACTTCCACCCCATCCATCTACTTCCCCCCCACCACCCCAGCCATCTACTTCCACCCCACCACCCCATCCATCTACTTCCACCCCACCACCCCATCCATCTACTTCCACCCCACCACCCCATCCATCTACTTCCACCACACCACCCCATCCATATACTTCCACCCCACCACCCCATCCATCTACTTCCACCCCATCCATCTACTTCCACCCCATCCATCTACTTCCACCCCACTATCCCATCCATCTACTTCCACCCCACCACCCCATCCATATACTTCCACCCCATCCATATACTTCCACCCCACCACCCCATCCATATACTTCCACCCCACCACCCCATCCATGTACTTCCACCCCCACCACCCCATCCATCTACTTCCACCCCCACCACCCCATCCATCTACTTCCACCACCACCACCCCATCCATATACTTCCACCTCACCACCCCATCCATCTACTTCCACCCCACCACCCCATCCATCTACTTCCACCCCACCACCCCATCCATCTACTTCCACCCCACCACCCCATCCATCTACTTCCACCCCACCACCCCATCCATCTACTTCCACCCCACCACCCCATCCATATACTTCCACCCCACCACCCCATCCATCTACTTCCACCCCACCACCCCATCCATCTACTTCCACCACACCATCCCATCCATCTACTTCCACCCAACCACCCCATCCATCTACTTCCACCCCATCCATCATCCCACAATAACCCCGCCCATCACCTCACAACAGCCCTGCCCCATCATCCCACAACCCTGCCCATAACCTCACAACCCCGCCCATCACCTCACAACAACCTCGCCCATCACCTCACAACAACCTCGCCCATCACCTCACAACAACCCTGCCCCATCATCCCACAACAACCCCGCCCATTACCTGTGTGTTTAGTGAACCACTAATCGGTCTGAGGATCGACGACCCAAATGATTTCTTCATGAATGAGCCTCAAAACTCCATAAATGTATGCTAGATTTCCGACATTACCCTAACTCCGATAGATTTCGAAAAAGCCATTGACAACATGCCTATGCACTCAGCCCCGGGCCCAGACTCGTGGAACTCTGTTTTCATTAAGAACTGCAAGAAACCCCTCTCGTGTGCCCTAAGTACACTATGGAGGAGGAGCTTGGACATGGGTGAAATTCCACAGTCACTTAAAACAACGGATATAGCCCCGCTCCATAAAGGTGGCAGCAAAGCATTAGCTAAGAACTATAGACCAATAGCTCTGACGTCCCACATCATAAAAATCTTTGAAAGAGTGCTAAGAAGCAGGATTGCAAATCACCTGGATTCCCAAAATCTGCACAATCCAGGGCAACATGGGTTCAGGGCAGGTCGCTCCTGCCTCTCACAACTACTGGATCACTATGACATGGCCTTGGATGCACTGGAAGAAAATCAGAATGCAGATGTAATATACACAGACTTTGCAAAAGCATTTGACAAATGCGATCATGGCGTAATAGCCCATAAAATACGTGCTAAAGGAATAACTGGGAAAGCGGGGAGATGGATCTTCAACTTCCTAACAAATCGAACACAAAGAGTAGTGGTCAACAGAGTTAAATCGGAGGCTGCCATAGTGAAGAGCTCTGTTCCACAAGGCACAGTACTCGCCCCCATCTTATTCCTTATCCTCATATCAGACATAAACAGAGATATACACCACAGCACCGTATCATCCTTTGCGGATGATACTAGGATCTGCATGAGGCTGTCATCTGCTGAGGACGCGGTTAACCTCCAAGAAGATATAAACAAAGTTTTCCAGTGGGCAACGGTAAACAATATGATGTTCAATGAGGACAAATTCCAACTACTCCGTTATGGAAAACTGGAGGAGATAATAACTAGAACAGAGTATACTACTGACTCCGGCCATACAATAGAGCGGAAAAATAATGTAAGGGATCTGGGAGTAGTAATGTCTGAGGATCTCACTTTCAAGGATCACAACAGTGCGACGATCGCACGTGCAAAGAAAATGATAGGATGGATAATGAGAACTTTCAAAACGAGAGATGCCAAGCCCATGATGATCCTTTTCAAATCACTTGTTCTCTCTAGGCTGGAATACTGCTGTACATTAACATCTCCATACAAAGCAGGTGAAATCGCAGATCTAGAGAGTGTACAGAGATCCTTTACTGCACGTATAAGTTCTGTCAAGCACCTTAACTACTGGGAACGCTTGGAAGCACTTGACTTGTACTCGTTGGAACGCAGGAGGGAGAGATATATCATAATCTACACTTGGAAAATCTTGGAAGGAATGGTCCCAAATCTGCACACAGAAATCACTCCCTACGAAAGTAAAAGACTGGGCAGGCGATGCAAAATGCCGCCAATAAAAAGTAGGGGCGCCATTGGTACACTAAGAGAAAACACCATAAGTGTCCGGGGCCCAAAACTGTTCAACAGCCTCCCATCAAGCATTAGGGGAATTGCCAATAAACCCCTGGCTGCCTTCAAGAGAGAGCTGGACAGATACCTAAAGTCAGTGCCGGATCAGCCGGGCTGTGGCTCGTACGTCGGACTGCGTGCGGCCAGCAGTAACAGCCTAGTTGATCAGGCCCTGATCCATCGGGAGGCCTGGTCGTGGACCGGGCCGCGGGGGCGTTGATCCCCGGAATAACCTCCAGGTAACCTCCAGGTAACCCCGTCCATCACCTCACAACTCCGCCAATCACCTCACAACAACCCAGCCCCATCATCCCACAACAACCCCGCCCCATCACCTCAACCCCGCCCATCACCTCACAACCCTGTCCCATCACCTCACAACAACCATGCTCCATCATTCCACAATAACCCCGCCATCACCTTACAACAACCCTGCCCCATCATCCCACAACAAGCCCGCCCCATCACCTCACAACAATCCTGCATCATCCCACAACAACCCCGCCCCATCACCTCACAACCACCCTGCACCATCATCCCACAACAACCTCGCCCATCACCCCACAACAACCCCGCCCGTCACCTCACAACAACCCTGCCCATCACCTCACAACAACCCTTCCCCATCATCCCACAACAACCCTGCCCCATCACCTCACAACAACCCTTCCCCATCATCCCACAACGACCCTGCCCCATCACCTCACAACAACCCTTCCCCATCATCCCACAACAACCCTGCCCCATCACCTCACAACAACCCTGCCCCATCATCCCACAACAACCCCGGCCATCATCCCACAACAACCCTGCCCCATCACCTCACAACAACCCAGCCCCATCATCCCACAACAACCCCGCCCCATCACCTCAAACCCGCCAATCACCTCACAACCCTGCCCCATCACCTCACAACAACCATGCTCCATCATCCCACAATAACCCCGCCATCACCTCACAACAACCCTGCCCCATCATCCCACAACAACCCTGCCCCATCACCTCACAACAACCCTGCCCCATCATCCCACAACAACCCCGCCCATCACCTTACAACAACCCTGCCCCATCATCCCACAACCCTGCCCCATCACCTCACAACAGCCCTGCCCCATCCTCCCACAACAACTTTGCCCCATCATCCCACAACCACCCTGCCCCATCACCTCACAACTCTGCCCCATCACCTCACAACGACCCTGCCCCGTCATCTCACAACAACCCCGCCCATCACCTCACAACAACCCTGCCCCCATCACCTCACAACAACCCTGCCCCATCACCTCACAACCCTGCCCCATCACCTCACAACAACCCTGCCCCATCATCCCACAACAACCCCACTCCATAAAGGTGGCAGCAAAGCAGTAGCTAAGAACTATAGACCAATAGCTCTGACGTCCCACATCATAAAAATCTTTGAAAGAGTGCTAAGAAGCAGGATTGAAAATCACCTGGATTCCCAAAATCTGCACAATCCAGGGCAACATGGGTTCAGGGCAGGTCGCTCCTGCCTCTCACAACTACTGGATCACTATGACATGGCCTTGGATGCACTGGAAGAAAATCAGAATGCAGATGTAATATACACAGACTTTGCAAAAGCATTTGACAAATGCGATCATGGCGTAATAGCCCATAAAATACGTGCTGAAGGAATAACTGGGAAAGTGGGGAGATGGATCTTCAACTTCCTAACAAATCGAGTAGTGGTCAACAGAGTTAAATCGGAGGCTGCCATAGTGAAGAGCTCTGTTCCACAAGGCACAGTACTCGCCCCCATCTTATTCCTTATCTTCATATCAGACATAAACAGATATATACGCCACAGCACAGTATCATCCTTTGCGGATGATACTAGGATCTGCATGAGGCTGTCATCGGCTGAGGACGCCGTTAATCTCCAAGAAGATATAAACAAAGTTTTCCAGTGGGCAACGGTAAACAATATGATGTTCAATGAGGACAAATTCCAACTACTCCGTTATGGAAAACTGGAGGAGATAATAACTAGAACAGAGTATACTACTGACTCCGGCCATACAATAGAGCGGAAAACTAATGTAAGGGACCTGGGAGTAGTAATGTCTGAGGATCTCACTTTCAAGGATCACAACAGTGCCACGATTGCACGTGCAAAGAAAATGATAGGATGGATAATGAGAACTTTCAAAACGAGAGATGCCAAGCCAATGATGATCCTTTTCAAATCACTTGTTCTCTCTAGGCTGGAATACTGCTGTACATTAACATCTCCATTCAAAGCAGGTGAAATCGCAGATCTAGAGAGTGTACAGAGATCCTTTACTGCACGTATAAGTTCTGTCAAGCACCTTAACTACTGGGAACGCTTGGAAGCACTTGACTTGTACTCGTTGGAACGCAGGAAGGAGAGATATATCATAATCTACACTTGGAAAATCTTGGAAGGAATGGTCCCAAATCTGCACACAGAAATCACTCCCTACGAAAGTAAAAGACTGGGCAGGCGATGCAAAATGCCCCCAATAAAAAGTAGGGGCGCCATTGGTACACTAAGGGAAATCACCATAAGTGTCCGGGGCCCAAAACTGTTCAACAGCCTCCCATCAAGCATTAGGGGAATTGCCAATAAACCCCTGGCTGCCTTCAAGAGAGAGCTGGACAGATACCTAAAGTCAGTGCCGGATCAGCCGGGCTGTGGCTCGTACGTTGGACTGCGTGCGGCCAGCAGTAACAGCCTAGTTGATCAGGCCCTGATCCATCGGGAGGCCTGGTCATGGACCGGGCCGCGGGGGCGTTGATCCCCGGAATAACCTCCAGGTAACCTCCATCACATCACAACAACCCCGCCCCATCACCTCACAACAACCCTGCCCCATCACCTCACAACAACCATGCCCCATCACCTCACAACAACCCTGCCCCATCATCCCACAACAACTTTGCCCCATCATCCCACAACCACCCTGCCCCATCACCTCACAACCCTGCCCCATCACCTCACAACAACCCTGACCCATCACCTCACAACAACCCTGCCCCGTCATCTCACAACCCCGCCCATCACCTCACAACAACCCTGCCCCCATCACCTCACAACAACCCTGCCCCATCACCTCACAACCCTGCCTCATCACCTCACAACAACCCTGTCCCATCATCCCACAACAACCCCGCTCCATCACATCACAACAACCCCGCCCCATCACCTCACAACAACCCTGCCCCATCACCTGACAACCCCGCTCATTACCTCACAACCCTGCCCCATCACATAACCCCGCCCCATCACATCACAACCCTGCCGCATCACATCACATGCCCGCCCATCACCTCACAACAACCCCGCCCATCACCCCACAACAACCCCGTCCCAACATTTCACTGAACCATTCTTCACTGTTTTGTTTTCCTTGTGTTATATAGAGGTGTTCATTGTTGTCATACTCAGCTGCGTGTTACACTGCTGCAACATGATTCTGTATATGACTGAAGATGTCTACTGTGTAGGCGAAACGTTTCAACAGTAAAGATACCCAACTGTTGCACATGTGTCTTAATCGTCAGAGAGAGAGAGAGAGAGAGAGAGAGAGAGAGAGAGAGAGAGAGAGAGAGAGAGAGAGAGAGAGAGAGAGAGAGAGAGAGAGAGAGAGAAACACAAACATAGAAACAGAAACACAGAGCGAGAAACTATTTGTATTTACAAAAAGAGTTCATAGTATCCTCGTTCAGTTTGTCATAAATGTATTAAAAACTTAAAGTGGTTGTTGCATAAGCTACCTCTTCCTGGATCCCCATTCCAATGGTCTCCCTCCACACCATGTGTAGGAGGGGGAGGGGAGGGAGAGGGACGAGGGGGGTGGGGGAGAAGAGAGGTAGTGCTCGAGGCAAGGCCGCATGTCTGGGCAGAAATGTGTGATTTAAATTGATATCCGCTAACTGCAGCCTCGCAGTTGCCAGCTTCATATTTGAAGCTTATCTTTGCATCACCTCAAACCACTAGGCGAATATTCGCATTACCCAGGGACTCCCTGACACACTGTTCGCTATAACCGCATGCACATTAACCGGCTAAGATGACTGGTTAACGGGGTTTAAAGTCTACGACTACACTAACATCATTAAGTCTCCACGCTATCCTTTTTTTCGTCATTAAAGAAGAATACTTTAATACCCAAGATAGGAAATAAATAAACTCTGGGTTAAAGTAAATTCTCAGCATAAATATGCTGAGACGTTCAGCTCCCAGTGTATATATGTGTATATGTTATATGTTAAACTCTCAGCATATATAAGGAGATACACTTCCCAGTGTATATTTGTATGGGTTTGAGTAAATTCAGCATATATACGCTGAGACCACACACCTCCCAGTGTGTAGATAGTATCTGTGTGTGGGTTAAAGCACACTCAGCATATATACGCTGAGTTACACATACATCTCCCAGTGCATATTTGTGTATGGTCTGAAGTACTCTCAGCATATATACGCTGAGACACACACACACACACCTCCCATATATACGCTGAGATATACCCCTCCCAGTGGATGTATGCATGCAGTGAGTGAGGAAGTGATACCGTCCCGCCAAGCCTCGTAAACTCAAATTGCCGCCAAAAGCGAATGAATGAAAAGGAAATAAAGCGCGGGAATAGTGGCCGCTGGCAACTCTTCCCGCTACTTATCAACAACAATTTCCAACTTTAAGTCAAATGATGACCACCAGGTTGGCAACATTCCCAGTTTGTATACTGTTTGTGTATCTGTTTTATTCCCGTCTTTAACGTCGTTTTGTGTTTTGCTCGTTTGGCGGTTTGTCTTTAATGGTGTATTTAGGAACGCTTGGAGAGGAGAGCAGTGCGAGAAATGGAATGAATAGCAGGAATAAGAGAAATAAAGAGGTAAGGCGCACGTGCCGGCAACACAATACACGCATTGGTAACTCAAGGTGGGCTTCAAGTTCAAGGTTGTAAGAGAGAGAGAGAGAGAGAGAGAGAGAGAGAGAGAGAGGGGGGGGAGGGGGGTTAGAATAAGAGAATGGGAAGTAAGAGGCAGTGTTAAGTTGCAGAGTCACTGGTTGATATCAGTAGACTACAGTGGTTCACACCCTGCGGGCAAGAGCCCTTTAATTAGAAATAACAACGAGACAACACCAGCATGGGTGTACACACACACACACACACACACACACCACAATGACTTGCCTATTTCGTTATTACTTACTAACATCATTTAGTAGTGTCGTAGTTGTTTGTTTAGTTGTGAATAATAAGTGTAGAGCACTTCTAACATGACAGCTGTTAAATGAATGATGGGGAATTTCTTGTTTGACTCAACTCTGAGACGGCCTTCGAGGTCATTTTTTTTAATTGTTTTTATAATTATAGTGTACAAATCTTCAAGAGGAAACTGGGTTATTACCTCCACCAAGTGCTGAATCAACCAGGCAGTGATGGATATGTGGGTCAGCGGGCCACCAGCAGCAATAGCCTGATTGATAAGTGAAGCACCAGACAAGACTGGCCCAGGGCTGGGCTCCAGGAATAGAAAAACTCTTGAAATTCATCAAAGCTATATCAAAGGTACATAGCATCACGTAGAAAGGCTTAATGAAGATGTCATATTAGCGGCTGGGGAAGTGGGAGGTCATTAGGTTTGATCCAAGGATAGTGAAGACAGCTTCAAAGTCCTTGGAACAAGAGCCCTTCACTAGCATTAAGACACCCCCAAGAAGAGGAGTCACTGGGTAAGGAGCTTACCCCCCCCCCATCTTTTACATATCACCCCTGGACACCCATGCATCAACCCATTATTCAACTCTGACAGTTTGAGATAAAACGCACGATCCAGATGTTGCAACAGGGACTGCGCTGCCACACATACCACTGATATACCTTTCATAAGTTTCCAGAGTTTTTCCTGCTCCCGGAGCCCGGCTCTGGGACAGGCTTGTCTGGTGCTAGCTGTGCAACCAGGCTGCTGCTGCTCGCCCACTGGCCCGCACTTCCATCACAACCTGATTGATCCGGCACCTGGTGAAGATACTTTTCCAGTTTCCCCTCGAAAACTTCTATACTTGTTCCAGCAGTCTCTGATACCTCCTGGTAAGATGTCGAACGGTGTGGGACCACAGATGTTGCTACAATATTCTCTTAATGTGTCCACGGTGTCCCCTACTATTCACCAGGTTTATTTTGCACTTCTGCCCATCTCTCTCACTCCGGTATGTTGTTATGGCAGATTTGACAAAACCCTCAAGTACTTTCCAGGAATATATTATCATGTCCCATCTCCGTCATAGTAAATATTTAAAACTTTTAGGCGTTTCCAGTAATTTAAATACTTTATTGGTGGACAGTGTGGATCAAGGGGCAGGTGGAGCAAGTGTGGGCAAGTGTGGATCAAGGAACAGGTGGAGCAAATGTGGGCAGATGTGGATCAGGGTACAGGTGGAACAAGTGTGGGCAGTTGTGGATCAGGGGGATAGATGAAGCAAGCGTGGGCAAATGTAGATCAAGGGACAGGTGGAGCAAGTGTGGATCAAGGGACAGATGGAGCAAGTGTGGGCAGGCGTGGACCAGGGGACAGGTGGAACAAGTGTGGGCAGGTGTGGATCAAGGGACAGGTGGAACAAGCGATTCATCATGAAGAAAGCAGTGTGTGAAACACCTGCGAGACAGCTGTAAACATGTTTGGCACCTCCAGCAGCGCTCAAGTGCGCCATTCAGGTGAACTGGATACATTCAAGACATTAAGGAACACTAAGCTTGTACTAATGTGTCTTTACGTATACACACTAAGGCATCAGACTACCCAGCAGGACCCTCACATGTTGATGAATAAGATACATAAGCAACACTTGGGTATCCTTATTGGTGAATTATTTCGCCCGCACAACAGGCTTCTTCAGTCTAATGCCCGCGCATACAACACTGGAAGCAGTAGTAGCTATTCTGACGTGATCAGTCAGTCGCTCCGTGCTGAGAGGTGACCAGTCCCTAAAGCACAGGCATGCAGCGAGCCCATTTATACTTGAGTGGAGGCAAGATGAAGCAGCTGGAGGTGATATCACAGGTGAGCGTGGCCCACTAGTAGAAGAGGATCATACTAAGCAAATGTTATAACAAAGGAGTTTCAGATTTCTCTGTTGCTTCTGCTGTTGAATTCATCAGTATTCGACCCAAAAAGCCTTTTACGAAAGATCACCACAAGGAGCACTTCGGCAATACAGATAACCATGTGTTGAAGCTTCATTCATCTCGTCAACTTGTCAGTATTGTACACTATCAATAAAATGACCAATATACACCGAGAAGGTACATGAAGCATCAAGGATTTTGTTTAGCAAGATATTTATCCAAATCATTATAATGACATTGACAATAATTTAATTTACACCTCCCAGACACTGACCTTCAGAACCCAGGTAATACCTCCCAGACACTGACCTTCATAACCCAGGTAATACCTCCCAGACACTGACCTTCAGAACCCAGGTAATACCTCCCAGACACTGACCTTCAGAACCCAGGTAATACCTCCCAGACACTGACCTTCAGAACCCAGGTAATACCTCCCAGACACTGACCTTCATAACCCAGGTAATACCTCCCAGACACTGACCTTCAGAACCCAGGTAATACCTCCCAGACACTGACCTTCAGAACCCAGGTAATACCTCCCAGACACTGACCTTCAGAACCCAGGTAATACCTCCCAGACACTGACCTTCATAACCCAGGTAATACCTCCCAGACACTGACCTTCAGAACCCAGGTAATACCTCCCAGACACTGACCTTCATAACCCAGGTAATACCTCCCAGACACTGACCTTCAGAACCCAGGTAATACCTCCCAGACACTGACCTTCATAACCCAGGTAATACTTCCCAGACACTGACCTTCAGAACCCAGGTAATACTTCCCAGAAGACACTGACCTTCAGAACCCAGGTAATACCTCCCAGACACTGACCTTCAGAACCCAGGTAATACCTCCCAGACACTGACCTTCAGAACCCAGGTAATACCTCCCAGACACTGACCTTCAGAACCCAGGTAATACCTCCCAGACACTGACCTTCAGAACCCAGGTAATACCTCCCAGACACTGACCTTCAGAACCCAGGTAATACCTCCCAGACACTGACCTTCAGAACCCAGGTAATACCTCCCAGACACTGACCTTCAGAACCCAGGTAATACCTCCCAGACACTGACCTTCATAACCCAGGTAATACCTCCCAGACACTGACCTTCAGAACCCAGGTAATACCTCCCAGACACTGACCTTCAGAACCCAGGTAATACCTCCCAGACACTGACCTTCAGAACCCAGGTAATACCTCCCAGACACTGACCTTCAGAACCCAGGTAAACATTTAGCAAAACAATTAACAAGACTCCCAACAACGGGTTAAGCTTGAGCAAACTTAGATTTAGAAAGGAGGATCTAGCTTCCACATTCCTGTAGGGCACCTGGAGTCTTCCGGAGGTTACCCAGGTCCCAAACCAGGTCTCCTAGTTGCTAGTCTGATGGATCACGCTGTTAGTGCCCACCACCAGCAGTCCAACGTATGCACCACAACCAGGATAATCAGGAACTTTTTTTTTTTTAAGAATCTGTGATTTCTTTTTTGAAGACAGGTACAGGTTTGTTGGGAATCCCCCTAATGTATGAAGGGAGGGTATTGAGGAGTCATGGATCCTTAACATTTAATGAGTTCTCTCTCCGTGTACTCATCGTTTCTCTGTTTTTCTCTAGAGGTATCCTGCACCGTCTGTCAAACCTCTTGTGTAAAATGACGTACATAGGAGGGAGAGATATATCATAATCTACACTTGGAAAATCTTGGAAGGAATGGTCCCAAATCTGCACACAGAAATCACTCCCTACGAAAGTAAAAGACTGGGCAGGCGATGCAAAATGCCCCCAATAAAAAGTAGGGGCGCCATTGGTACACTAAGAGAAAACACCATAAGTGTCCGGGGCCCAAAACTGTTCAACAGCCTCCCATCAAGCATTAGGGGAATTACCAATAAACCCCTGGCTGCCTTCAAGAGAGAGCTGGACAGATACCTAAAGTCAGTGCCGGATCAGCCGGGCTGTGGCTCGTACGTTGGACTGCGTGCGGCCAGCAGTAACAGCCTAGTTGATCAGGCCCTGATCCATCGGGAGGCCTGGTCATGGACCGGGCCGCGGGGGCGTTGATCCCCGGAATAACCTCCAGGTAACCAGGTAACGCAAGGTACAAACAGTGTCACCTTCGATCAGTCAGTGATAGAGTCTGTACATTAACACACTCAACACTCCCATATACATCCTTGTCACCCACCTGGGCCCTACACGCACCCTTCACGTCATCCACCAACACAGTCTCCATCACACAACATTGACCAACACTTCTCCATCAAGCCCTCGTTCTGGTAAGCAAAAACAAAATAAATCCGGATTCGAAATAAAGAGCGCTCACGTGAATCCATCTCGAATCCGTTTTCTGTTGTTTACGTTCGCATAACAGGCCACAGAAGCCACGTCTATCGTTGCTGCCTTTCACTCTCGCTTTTTCACTTTTATCTTCAATTAAGTTGTTAAACACTGCTGAGGTTGAATATTATATGATATTAAAGGGAAATGTGTGCGTGTTCTGCGTGTGGGAGTGTTGGGAATGGGCGTGTGCTGGGTGTGGGCGTGTTGGGAATGGGCGTGTGCTGGGTGTGGGCGTGTTGGGCGTGGGCTGAGTGTGGGCGCGTTTGGTGTGAGCGTGTGCTGTGGGCGTGGGCGCGTTTAGGGAGTGGGCGTGTTGGGAGTGGACGTGTTGGGCGTGGGCGCGTGTTGGGTGTGGGCGTGTGTTGGGAGTGCGCGTGCGTTGGATGTGGGTGTGGGCGTGGGCGCGCGTTGGGTGTGGGTGTGGGCGTGTGTTGGGTGTGGGCATGTGTTTCAAAATCGCGTATTAAAGAAGGCATAGTTGTTGAGGGCGTGGTGGTGCATGTGTGACACCATTCGCCTACGCCAACTACCGCCCACCGCCCATGGGCGCCGAGGCAGGCAGCAGACAGATCGACTGATTGATTCTAGGATCCCCCAGCCTGTTATGACCACCCCTGGTGGAGGCTGACCAACCCCTCCCTCATTATCCACACCCTCACTCACCCTCCCTCCTACTTTCCCCCTGCCTATTTCCCTAGCCCCAGTAACAGCCCTCACCCAAACTCCCTCCCCGCAACTATCCTTGTCCCTCTGCCTGTTTCCCCTGCCTCAGTAACAACCCTCATTCTCCCTCCCTGCCTCTACTTTTGCCATTCTGCTTGTTTCCCCTGCCCCGCTAGCAGCCCTCACCCTGCCACTACCTCTGTCCCCCTGCTTGTGTGCACGAACGAACGAGCGAGCGAGCGAGCGAGAGAGAGAGAGAGAGAGAGAGAGAGAGAGAGAGAGAGAGAGAGAGAGAGAGAGAGAGAGAGAGAGAGAGAGAGAGAGAGAGAGGGAATGAATTTGCCAGATTTTCTTGGATAACTAATCAGTTATCCAAGAAAATAAGTTGAGTGTTCTCAAGAGCTTTGAAAGCCACAGTTGTAGTGGACCAGAAGAGAGAATAGTGTATTCAACTGATGGAACAAGTAATGAACACACTGGAACAGCTTGGGACATTCAGTAGTACTGTAGAGGCGCCCTAGCAGTATAACTGACCCAGGACAACCATGGCAGTACAATGGGAAGAGTATCACTACGGCATGTAAACAACACCATGTTGACTATGCTATATTATAGAGAAGCTTCGTCCGCCAGGGACTTTTATACGAGTCTCTGGAGGGACAAAACGTGTTCTCAATAAAAACAAAAATGCACAGTACCGTGACTGGAACAATACACACACAACCCGCATATAGGAGAGAGGAGCATACGACGATGTTTCGGTCCAACTTGGACCATTTACGAAATCATACTAACAAAGTAGATGAGCCAGCACTGGCTCCTTCTCTGGAGGGACCGGTTACAGATAATACTGGAGGGACTAATCACAGATAAGAACATAAGGAGAACTGCAGCAGGCCTACTGGCCTGTACTAGATGGGTCCAAGTCACCTACTGGCCAAAGCTACTGGCCGAAGCCAGTCATACTGGAGGGACTGGTTACAGATAATAGTGGAGGGAATGGCTATGAACTTACACACTAAATAACTAGTTTCCAGATGTCACAGCAGACGATGCGACTCACACCCGGTTGCAAGCAACAGTGCAACAAGTGCACCACGAGTTCGTCAATAAGTGTAAATGGAGGAAGACTTTTCAATTCTCTTCGTACAACAGGCGAAATTACCACTAGAGCTTATTTGTCCTCGACAAGTTCCTTCAGACAATTCCTGTTCAAGCAAGTCCACATTGGACTGTGTATAGCGAGCACCAGGATGTCAACCAGGTTGTCTGGCCTGGGTATGATCTTAGGGCCCAGCCCTGACGGCATCGTGGATGACGTGAGGGACGGGTGGTCAGGCTGGTTAGGGCAGGGGGAAGGAGATGGGCTTAGGGCTGGGGTAAGCGAGGTAAGGGAAGGCGAGAGGCTGAAGCAGGTCTGGTAAGGGCGGTGCAGCCAGCCAGTCAGTGAAAGTTGCTGTCACGATGTCTTCCTGCCCCCCTTCTCTGCTCCTTCATGCGGGGGAGGGAGTTTGCCCTCTCTGCCCCTTCACGAGAAGAAAGGGGAAAGAGTGCCTGTTCAGACAACTTATGTTCAGGACAGGGAAATCAAATCAAACAAAAATGATCCTAAGTGGATAAATAATAGATTAAAACATCTCACTGGTCAAAAGAGAGGCATATACATGTATAGGCGAATCGAAAGAGGAGAGGGGCAGTTAAGAAATCAACATATTCAGTTAGAGAGAAATAAAAAAGGGAATAAGAAAACTAGAGATTATAAGGTTAAAGTCGCAAGGGAATAGAAGACTAACCCAAAAGGATTCTTTCAGGTATACAAAAGTAAGATTATAGACAACATAGGCCCACTCAAAAGTTACTGGGGTCAGCTCACCGACAGTGATAAGGAAACGTGTAGAATTTTAACACTTCCTCTTAGTTTTTACACCTCCATCGGGAGGCCTGGTCATGGACCGGGCCGCGGGGGCGTTGATCCCCGGAATAACCTCCAGGTAACCTCCAGGTATCCCCAGGCTATGATCAACTGTACACAAGGGTTCTAAAGGAATGTAAAGAGGAGCTTAGTAAACCTTTGGCTAATCTTTTCAACATATCACTACAAACTGGCATGGTGCCAGATAAGTGGAAAATGGCAAATGTGATACCTATTTTCAAAGCAGGTGACAGGTCCTTAGCTTCAAACTATAGACCAATAAGCCTAACCTCCATAGTGGGAAAATTTATGGAATCAATAATCACCGAGGCAGTTCGTAGCCACCTTGAAAAACAAATTAATCAAGGAATCTCAGCATGGTTTTACAAAGGGGCGTTCCTAGTTTACAAGTTTATTAACTTTTTTCACTAAGGTATTTGAGGAGGTAGATCATGGTAATGAATACGATAATGTGTATATGGACTTCAGTAAGCCTTTTGATAATTCCACATCAGAGACTATTGAGGAAAATTAAGGCACACGGAATAGGAGAAATTTTTCCCTGGGTAGAGGCATGGTTGACAAATAGGCAGCAGAATTTTTACATAAATGAGTAGAAATCAGAGTGGGGAAGCGTCACAAGCGGTGTTCCACAAGGGTCAGTGTTGGGCCCCCTGTTGTTCACAATCTATATAAACGACATAGATGAGGGAATAAATAGCGACACAAACAAGTTTGCCGATGATACCAAAATAGGCCGTCCATTTCGTTCTGACGAGGACATTAGAGCACTCCAGGAAGATTTGAATAGACTGATGCAGTGGTCGGAGAAGTGGCAGATGTAGTTCAAAATAGACAAATGCAAAGTTCTAAACACTGGACAGGAAAATAACCATGCCGCATATAAACTAAATAATGTAGATCTTAATATTACTGTTTGCGAAAAGGATTTGGGAATTCTGGTTAGCAGTAATCTGAAGCCAAGACAACAGTGTATAAGAGGATCACTACGGCAATATTACTGCGAGGATCACAACGGCAATATTACGAGAATCATTACGTCAATTAGAAACGTTCGCTGTAAACGTAAAGAGAGAGTAGAGACGTAGAGAATGAACCTAGAGTATTGGCAGTATTGGCACTGTTTCCTGCACACCAGCAGGCAACCTCCAGTATTGGCAGTCTCCTGCACACCAGCAGGCAACCTCCAGTATTGGCACTGTCTCCTGCACACCAGCAGGCAACCTCCAGTATTGGCAGTCTTCTGCACACCAGCAGGCAACCTCCAGTATTGGCACTGTCTCCTGCACACAAGTAGGCAACCTCCAGTATTGGCAGTCTCCTGCACACCAGCAGGCAACCTCCAGTATTGGCACTGTCTCTGCACACCAGCAGGCAACCTCCAGTATTGGCAGTCTCCTGCACACCAGCAGGCAACCTCCAGTATTGGCACTGTCCCCAGCACATCAGCAGGCAACCTCCAGTATTGGCACTGTCTCCTGCACACCAGCAGGCAACCTCCAGTATTGGCAGTCTCCTGCACACGAGCAGGCAACCTCCAGTATTGGCACTGTCTCCAGCACATCAGCAGGCAACCTCCAGTATTGGCACTTTCCAGCACACCAGCAGGCAACCTCCAGTATTGGCACTGTCTCCAGCACATCAGCAGGCAACCTCCAGTATTGGCACTTTCCAGCACACCAGCAGACAAACTCAAGTATTGGCAGTCTCCACACATCAGCAGGCAACCTCCAGTATTGCACACCAGCAGGCACTGTCCAGCACATCAGCAGGCATTGGCACTGTCTCCTGCACACCAGCAGGCAACCTCCAGTATTGGCACTTTCCAGCACACCAGCAGGCAACCTCCAGTATTGGCACTGTCTCCAGCACATCAGCAGGCAACCTCCAGTATTGGCACTGTCTCCTGCACACCAGCAGGCAACCTCCAGTATTGGCACTTTCCAGCACACCAGCAGGCAACCTCCAGTATTGGCACTGTCTCCAGCACATCAGCAGGCAACCTCCAGTATTGGCACTGTCTCCTGCACACCAGCAGGCAACCTCCAGTATTGGCACTTTCCAGCACATCAGCAGGCAACCTCCAGTATTGGCACTGTCTCCTGCACACCAGCAGGCAACCTCCAGTATTGGCACTTTCCAGCACACCAGCAGGCAACCTCCAGTATTGGCACTGTCTCCAGCACATCAGCAGGCAACCTCCAGTATTGGCACTGTCTCCTGCACACCAGCAGGCAACCTCCAGTATTGGCACTTTCCAGCACATCAGCAGGCAACCTCCAGTATTGGCACTGTCTCCTGCACACCAGCAGGCAACCTCCAGTATTGGCACTTTCCAGCACACCAGCAGGCAACCTCCAGTATTGGCACTGTCTCCAGCACATCAGCAGGCAACCTCCAGTATTGGCACTGTCTCCTGCACACCAGCAGGCAACCTCCAGTATTGGCACTTTCCAGCACACCAGCAGGCAACCTCCAGTATTGGCACTGTCTCCAGCACATCAGCAGGCAACCTCCAGTATTGGCACTGTCTCCTGCACACCAGCAGGCAACCTCCAGTATTGGCACTTTCCAGCACATCAGCAGGCAACCTCCAGTATTGGCACTGTCTCCTGCACACCAGCAGGCAACCTCCAGTATTGGCACTTTCCAGCACACCAGCAGGCAACCTCCAGTATTGGCACTGTCTCCAGCACATCAGCAGGCAACCTCCAGTATTGGCACTGTCTCCTGCACACCAGCAGGCAACCTCCAGTATTGGCACTTTCCAGCACACCAGCAGGCAACCTCCAGTATTGGCACTGTTTCCAGCACATCAGCAGGCAACCTCCAGTATTGGCACAGTCTCCTGCACACCAGCAGGCAACCTCCAGTATTGGCACTTTCCAGCACACCAGCAGGCAACCTCCAGTATTGGCACTATCTCCAGCACATCAGCAGGCAACCTCCAGTATTGGCACTTTCCAGCACACCAGCAGGCAACCTCCAGTATTGGCACTTTCCAGCACACCAGCAGGCAACCTCCAGTATTGGCACTGTCTCCAGCATTGGCACTGTCTCCTGCACATCAGCAGGCAACCTCCAGTATTGGCACTGTCTCCTGCACACCAGCAGAGTTCTTCACTTTACAAATAAAGATACCTCCAGGGAGACTGGACAAGCATCTTCAGCAAATGCTGGATAAACCAGGCTATGATGGATATGTGAGGTAGCAGGCCTCCAGCAGCAACAGCCTGGTTGACCAGGCAAGCATCAGACGAACCTGGCCCATGGCTGGGCTCCTAGAGTAGAGACCCTGGAAACTCATCAAAGGTATATCAAAGATACCTAACTGTTGGACACGTGTCTATCAACCTGTCGGTATTGTATACCATTTTAATATTCATAATAATTAGTAATGAATTAATATCAATGGTAATTAGTAACAATGGTAATTAGTAACAATGGTAATTAGTAACAATGGTAATTAGTAACAATGGTAATTAGTAACAATGGTAGACTTGCCCACAAAATGTTAGGTAACTGAACATAGATACAACTAATGTTACATTTCATTGTGGCAACGTTAACTTGACAAAGTTCCTGCAGAGCGAAACGTTGCCATAATAAAATGTCACAGTTCCATCTGTGCCCATTTACCTGACAAGGGCCAGTAGGCCTACTGCAATGCTCCTCCTTTCTTATTATTGGGCCAGCAGGCCTGCTGCGACCTTTTCTTATTATTGAGCCAGCAGGCCTGCTGCGACCTTTTCTTATTATTGGGCCAGCAGGCCTGCTGCGACCTTTTCTTATTATTGAGCCAGCAGGCCTGCTGCGACCTTTTCTTATTATTGGGCCAGCAGGCCTGCTGCGACCTTTTCTTATTATTGAGCCAGCAGGCCTGCTGCAACCTTTTCTTATTTTTGGGCCAGCAGGCCTGCTGGGACCTTATTATTGGGCCAGCAGGCCTGCCACGACCTTTTCTTATTATTGGGCCAGCAGGCCTGCTGCGACCTTATTACTGGGCCAGCAGGCCTGCTGCGACATTTTCTTATTGGGCCAGCAGGCCTGCTGCGACCTTATTATTGGGCCAGCAGGCCTGCCACGACCTTATTATTGGGCCAGCAGGCGTGCTAAGACCTTATTATTGGGCCAGCAGGCCTGTTGAGACCTTATTATTGGGCCAGCAGGCGTGCTGAGACCTTATTATTGGGCCAGCAGGCGTGCTAAGACCTTATTATTGGGCCAGCAGGCCTGTTGAGACCTTATTATTGGGCCAGCAGGCGTACTGAGACCTTATTATCGGGCCAGCAAGCCTGCTACAATGCCCTTTCTTATGTTTGTGTCGTTACACGAATAATTCGCACGTGGGAGAAAACTTATGACAACCTTTCGGTTATTTGTGTATTGTTCCAGTCACGGTATTGTGCCTTTTAATTAATTATTAATTATAATTATTATTTAATATGGTAGGTGGACAGGCCTGCACCGTCGCAAATCCAACTTACGAAATCGTAATGACACGATTGCAAACAAACCATACCACGGGAGGGGATAGAACCCGCGATCAGAGAGTCTCAAAGCTCTAGACCGACGTGTTAGCCACTGGACCAGCTGGCTACAATAAGATTCATCCAACTAAGTATATTTTTACACCATAGGAGAGTTAGCATACCCAACCTGCCTAACATTCTCCACCTGAATCCACCCTGTATGCACTCTTTACACAGGTAGATCTGTTTGTGACTTGATAAAGCCCACTGTGTAGGCGAAACGTAGTTAATAAAGGATCGTATTATACTACATACTACATACGAAAATGTTGTGCTAATGGGAGATTTCAACTATAGACAGATTGATTGGAGCAATTTGACAGGAAATTTAGAGTCGGGTGACTTTCTTGATACGATCCAGGATTGTTTTTTTAAAACAGTTTGTGACAGAGCCAACTAGGGGAAATAACCTCCTTGACTTGGTTCTTGCCAGTAGGGAAACACTAATTAATAATCTTGAGGTTAATGATGAGCTTGGGGAGAGTGATCACAAATCACTCAGTTTTAACATATCATGGAATTCCCCTAATAATGGCAATCAAGTCTCCGTCCCTGACTTTCGCTTGGCTGATTTCATAGGACTGAAAAATTACTTAGGTGGGCTGAACTGGAATGACCTGACTAGGGGTCAGGTAGGTGGTGATGGTTGCCGATATGATGCTTTCCAGGGCATAGTTCTAGCTGCTCAGTCAAATTATGTTCCAAATAGGGAAATCAGATCAAACAAAAATGATCCTAAATGGATGAACAATAGATTAAAATATCTGATTGGTCAAAAGAGAGGCATATATAGGCAAATCAAAAGAGGAGAGGGGCAATTAAGAAATCGATATATTCAGTTAAAGAGAGAAATAAAAAAGGGAATTAGAAAAGCAAAAAGAGATTATGAGGTTAAAGTTGCAAGAGAATCGAAGACTAACCCAAAAGGATTCTTTCAGGTATACAGAAGTAAGATCAGGGACAAGATAGGCCCACTCAAAAGTTCCTCGGGTCAGCTCACTGACAGTGATAAGGAAATGTGTAGAATTTTTAACACATACTTCCTCTCAGTTTTTACACAGGAGGATACCAGTGATATTCCAGTAATGATAAATTATGTAGAACAGGACGATAATAAACTGTGCACTATTAGGGTCACAAGTGACATGGTCCTTAGGCAAATAGATAAATTAAAACCTAACAAATCCCCAGGCCCTGATGAACTGTATGCAAGGGTTCTAAAGGAATGTAAAGAGGAGCTTAGCACACCTTTGGCTAATCTTTTCAACATATCACTACAAACTGGCATGGTGCCAGATAAGTGGAAAATGGCAAATGTGATACCTATTTTCAAAACAGGTGACAGGTCCTTAGCTTCGAACTATAGACCAATAAGCCTAACCTCCATAGTGGGAAAATTTATGGAATCAATAATTGCCGAGGCAGTTCGTAGCCACCTTGAAAAGCATAAATTAATCAACGAATCTCAGCATGGTTTTACAAAGGGACGTTCCTGCCTTACGAATTTATTAACTTTTTTCACTAAGGTATTTGAGGAGGTAGATCATGGTAACGAATATGATATTGTGTATATGGACTTCAGTAAGGCTTTTGACAGGGTCCCACATCAGAGACTATTGAGGAAAATTAAAGCACATGGAATAGGAGGAGAAATTTTTTCCTGGATAGAGGCATGGTTGACAAATAGGCAGCAGAGAGTTTGCATAAATGGGGAGAAATCAGAGTGGGGAAGCGTCACGAGCGGTGTTCCACAGGGGTCAGTGTTGGGCCCCCTGCTGTTCACAATCTACATAAACGACATAGATGAGGGCATAAAGAGCGACATCGGCAAGTTTGCCGATGACACCAAAATAGGCCGTCGAATTCATTCTGACGAGGACATTCGAGCACTCCAGGAAGATTTGAATAGACTGATGCAGTGGTCGGAGAAGTGGCAGATGCAGTTTAATATAGACAAATGCAAAGTTCTAAATGTTGGACAGGACAATAACCATGCCACATATAAACTAAATAATGTAGATCTTAATATTACGGATTGCGAAAAAGATTTAGGAGTTCTGGTTAGCAGTAATCTGAAACCAAGACAACAGTGCATAAGTGTTCGCAATAAAGCTAATAGAATCCTTGGCTTCATATCAAGAAGCATAAATAATAGGAGTCCTCAGGTTGTTCTTCAACTCTATACATCCTTGGTTAGGCCTCATTTAGATTATGCTGCACAGTTTTGGTCACCGTATTACAGAATGGATATAAATTCTCTGGAAATAGGTTGGATAAATACATGAGTAGATGTGGGTGGGTGTGAGTTAGACCTGATAGCTTGTGCTAACGGGTCGGTTGCCGTGTTCCTCCCTTGAGTCAATGTGACCTGACCTGACTAGGTTGGGTGCATTGGCTTAAGCCGGTAGGGACTTGGACCTGCCTCGCATGGGCCAGTAGGCCTTCTGCAGTGTTCCTTCGTTCTTATGTTCTTACATATGTGTTTATTTTTCCATTGCGTCGGTATCATATACCAGTTATCAGTAATGAGGACCCAGACAGCAGCTCTCACAGTCAGAGTGGTGGGTCCAACTTCGACTTGGTTACGTAACAGAACACAAGTGCAACTAATGCGACATTTCACTGTGGTAACGTTTCGCCCTTCAGGGGCTCCGTTACGCTGTTACGAGTAAGATACATGTGCAACAGTTGGGTCTTAATCTTCAACCTGGAGAGCGAAACGTTGCCACAATAAAATGTCCCATTAGCTGCACGGTGTCGGTAATTCTACCAACGTTATTAAAACTGACTTTGTTTCCACCTGAGTGGGCTAACTATAGCGTGTGGTGGTGGTGGACGGTACTGAGGGGTGGTGGATGGTACTGAGGGGTGGTGGACGGTACTGAGGGGTGGTGGATGGTACTGAGGGGTGGTGGATGGTACTGAGGGGTGGTGGATGGTACTGAGGGGTGGTGGATGGTACTGAGGGGTGGTGGAGGGGTGGTGGATGGTACTGAGGGGTGGTGGATGGTACTGAGGGGTGGTGGATGGTACTGAGGGGTGGTGGATGGTACTGAGGGGTGGTGGACGGTACTGAGGGGTGGTGGACGGTACTGAGGGGTGGTGGATGGTACTGAGGGGTGGTGGACGGTACTGAGGGGTGGTGGATGGTACTGTACTGAGGGGTGGTGGATGGTACTGAGGGGGGTGGTGGACTGAGGGGTGGTGGATGGTACTGAGGGGTGGTGGATGGTACTGAGGGGTGGTGGATGGTACTGAGGGGTGGTGGATGGTACTGAGGGGGGTGGTGGTACTGAGGGGTGGTGGACGGTACTGAGGGGTGGTGGATGGTACTGAGGGGGGTGGTGGACTGAGGGGTGGTGGATGGTACTGAGGGTGGTGGATGGTACTGAGGGGTGGTGGATGGTACTGAGGGGTGGTGGACGGTACTGAGGGGTGGTGGATGGTACTGAGGGGTGGTGGACGGTACTGAGGGGTGGTGGACGGTACTGAGGGGTGGTGGACGGTACTGAGGGGTGGTGGACGGTACTGAGGGGTGGTGGACGGTACTGAGGGGTGGTGGACGGTACTGAGGGGTGGTGGATGGTACTGAGGGGTGGTGGATGGTACTGAGGGGTAGTAAGAGAAAATTTATTGAGGCGAAACCATCGCCACCACCACCACTAACTACACTGCCACCCTACCGCAGGCACCACCACCACCACACTGCCACCCTACCGCAGGCACCACCACCACCACACTGCCACCCTACCGCAGGCACCACCACCACCAAGGCCGCAATGTATAGCAGACACTGCGAAGAGAAGCAGCAGCAGCAGCAGCAGTAGTCGCAAAACAGCAGTACCACCAGCAGAAGCATTATCACCACCACCACCAACAGATGGTGAAGCAGAAGGCAGTAGTACCAAAAACAGAATCACCATCACCACCACCAGATGGTGAAGCAAAGGCAGGAGCAGCACCGCCAGATCGTGCAGCAGAGGGCAGCAGCACTATTCATGCCAGATGATGCAGCAGAGAGCAGCAGCACCGCCAGCAGGTACAGCAGAAGCAGCGTCAGCGGAGTGCAGGAAAACAGGGTGGCAGGATGGGAGGTGGTGAGGGAGGATGTTTGCCACACATAGGTGGGGGGTTGTGGATGGGTGGAGATTGGAGGGGAAGGGGATGAGAGGGGAGGGGGATGAGAGGGGAGAGGGATGAGGAACGGCCAGGCTGGTGGTCACGTGCCGCACCCCCCCCCCCTCCACCACCACCACCATCGTCGTCGTCGCCGCCACCGCCGCTACCACTCTCCCTCCAACACACACACACACACACACACACACACACACACACACATACACACACACACACCTACGCCTTCCTCACACTCGCCCCCACGCAATAACACTCCAGCATTCCAAACTCTCGCTCACAGTTTTAAGAAGAGGTACGATAAGGCTCTTGAAGCAGGGAGTGTGTGGACATAGTAGCGACTAGCGAAGAGGCCGGGCCAGGAGCTATGACTCGACCCCTGCAATCATATAGGTGAGTACACACTCAAACATCATTCTTTATTTAACATCCATTACCCACATATATCCAAAGTACCCGTTTCCCACACACACTGCAACACCCACCCATTCCCACACACACTGCAACACCCACCCATTCCCACACACACTGCAACACCCACCCATTCCCACACACACTGCAACACCCACCCATTCCCACACACACACTGCAACACCCACCCATTCCCACACACACACTGCAACACCCACCCATTCCCACACACACACTGCAACACCCACCCATTCCCACACACACTGCAACACCCACCCATTCCCACACTGCAACACCCACCCATTCCCACACACACTGCAACACCCACCCATTCCCACACACACTGCAACACCCACCCATTCCCACACACACTGCAACACCCACCCATTCCCACACACACTGCAACACCCACCCATTCCCACACACACTGCAACACCCACCCATTCCCACACACACTGCAACACCCACCCATTCCCACACACTCTCCAACACCCACCCATTCTCACACACTCTCCAACACCCACCCATTCCCACACACTCTCCAACACCCACCCATTCCCACACACTCTCCAACACCCACCCATTCCCGCACACTCTCCAACACCCAACCATTCCCACACACTCTCCAACACCCAACCATTCCCACACACTCTCCAACACCCAGCCATTCCCACACACTCTCCAACACCCAACCATTCCCACACACTCTCCAACACCCAGCCATTCCCACACACTCTCCAACACCCAACCATTCCCACACACTCTCCAACACCCACCCATTCCCACACACTCTCCATCACCCACAATAACATCTGAACAATTAATCACGTGAATGACCCCAAGACTCGAGAGGTAAAAAACTAACACAGATATTGAGAACGGAGGCAAGAATCCGTAAATTATCACCAAAATAAAGGTAAATACATTAATCATCAACCAAGATAAACACACTAGACCAACACTTATCATCACCTGAGAGTCTACACGGTTAAGTCTGGGTTAAAAGAGACGCTTAAAAGGACACGTAAGACAAATAAATGAAGGAGGAACTGTGTTAACCTGGAGAAAGAGCACGGCATCAGGCCCATCAGCACAAGCTAGTCAGGTCCAACACACACCAACTCACGTATTTATCTAACCTATTTTTAAAACTACACAACGTTTTAGCTTCTCTAACTGTACTCGGGAGTTTGTTCCACTCATCCACAACTCTATTAACAAACCAGTGCTTTCCTATATCCTTCTTGAATCTGAATTTCTCCAGCTTAAAACCATTGCTGTGAGTCCTGTCTTGGTTAGATATTTTTAGCACACTATTTACATCCCCTTTATTTATTCCTGTTTTCCATTTATACACCTCAATCATATCACCCCTAATTCTACGCCTTTCTAGAGAGTGCAGATTCAGGTACCTCAGTCTATCCTCATAGGGAAGATTTCTGATACATGGGATCAACTTTGTCATCCTCCTTTGTATGTTTTCCAGAGCATTTATATCCATTCTGTAATACGGTGACCAAAACTGAGCAGCATAATCTAAATGAAGCCTAACCAAGAATATATAGAGTTGAACAACCTGAGGACTTCTATTATTTATGCTTCTTGATACGAAGCCAAGGATTCTGTTAGCTTTATTGCGAACACTTATGCACTGTTGTCTTGGTTTTAGATTACTGCTAACTAGAATTATAAAATTCTTTTCGCAATCAGTAATATTAAGATCTACATTATTTAGTTTATATGTGGCATGGTTATTTTCCTGTCGAATGTTTAAAACTTTGCATTTGTCTATATTAAACTGCATCTACCACTTCTCCGACCACTGCATTAGTCTATTCATGTCTTCCTGGAGTGCTCTAATTTCCTCATTAGAATGGATTGGACGGCCTATTTTTGTGTCACCAGCAAATAGTAAAATAGTAAATTCGTAAGGCAGGAACGCCCCTTTGTACATAGTTCTACGGTCTTCAAATTGTGTCCTAGAATTTGTATTGACAAAGCCACTGGATGGCGAAACGTCTACAATAAAGATACCCAGATGTTGCACATGTGTCTCAGACTGTTCCACTCGTCAACTACACTATTTCCAAACCAATACTTTCCTATATCCATTATAACTCTAAACTTATCAACTCTGAATCCATTGTTGCGGGTTCTCTCTTGGAGAGATATCCTCAAGACTTTATTTATATCCCCTTTGTTAATACCCGTCTTCCACTTATACCAACAAATAAACCTGCCAGCACAGGAACAAATAATACAACATTCCTGTTTGTAAACAAACATACAAGGTCTTAAACTACATAACATTTATAAATGGACTCCCCAAGAGTGAAATGCAATACACAAATAACCTGCACATAGGAGAGAGAAGCTTACGACGACGTTTCGGACCGACTTGGACCACTTACAAATCCGTAAGCTTCACTCTCTTGTGTGCAGGTTATTTGTGCATTGTTCCAGTCAAGTTATTGTACCTTTTCGTTCTTCAAATGTAATGTTTGCAGCCTCTAAGGTGATCCCCACGTACAAGACTACCTTGACAGTGAAATATGGATCTCTGGGTACAACCTGGGGTGCCACCAACACAACAGACAAGAGGGTAAATATGCACGTCAGTGAGTCATTTACACCGATTGTATTAATGTTGGTAGAATTACCGACAATATGTTAGGTAAAAGGACACAAGTGCAACTAATGTGACATTTTATTGCGGCAACGTTTCGCTCTCCAGGAGCTTTATCAAGTCTAACGTTACCGGCTTGTGTATTGATGAAACTCCTGGAGAGCGAAACGTTGCCACAACAAAATGTCACATTAGTTTCACTTGTATCCTTTTACCTAACATTTCCACCGAATTACTTAATACATCAAACGATGTGGTTGATGTTCTGTGGCAAAAACGTAAAAATTGAAACTTTTGTTATACTAGTATGTAAACCACTAGACGTCACTTACCACTGCTTCAAAAACCAACTACCGCAAGCACAGTACTGTCTTCAACGTCTCCCAAATCCAGCCCCAAGGTTCGTCAGGATGGCTCCTGGCCAGTCTTCTCCATGTGGTGATGCGGCAGATTCGTCAGGATGGCTCCTGGCCAGTCGTCTCCATGTGGTGACCAGGCAGATTCGTCAGGATGGGTCCTGGCCAGTCTTCTCCATGTGGTGATGCGGCAGATTCGTCAGGATGGGTCCTGGCCAGTCTTCTCCATGTGGTGACGCGGCATTCTAGGTAGACACACTGTCGAGCTACATAATATTCAGCAATAAGTTCACCTTAGGCCAGCATATAGCGGAATCGACCACCTTTGATACACCCTTGAGGGGTTTCGCGAGTTTTCCTTCTTCCGCAGCCCAGCCCTGGGCCAAATTTGTCTTGTGCTTGCCTGGTCAACCAGGCTGTTACTGCCGGCGGCACATTGGCCCATATATCAATCACAGCCCAGTTGATCTGATACTTGACTGAGATGTGTGTCCAATTTCTTCTAAGACTTCTACACTTGTCCCAGCAGTGCTTCTGGTATCTTTTCATACAGTGTTCAGCAGTCTAAGATCACGGATGTTAATACAATCTCTTGTCTACCTGGAGGTTATTCCGGGGATTAACGCCCCCGCGGCCCGGTCCACGACCAGGCCTCCCGGTGGATCAGGGCCTGATCAACTAGGCTGTTACTGCTGGCCACACGTAGTCCAGCGTACGAACCACAGCCCGACTGATCCGGCACTGACTTTAGGTATCTGTCCAGCTTTCGAAGGCAGCCAGGGGCTTATTGGTAATTCCCACTTATGCTTGGTGGGAGGCTGTTGAACAGTCTTGGGCCCAGGACACTTACGTGTTTTCTCTTAGTGTACCAATGGCGCCCCTACTTTTAATTGGGGGTATTTTTGCATCGCCTGCCCAGTCTTTTACTTTCGTAGGGAGTGATTTCTGTGTGCAGATTCGGGACCATTCCTTCCAGGATTTTCCAAGTGTAGATTATGATATATTTCTCTCTCCTGCGTTCCAACGAGTACAAGTCAAGTGCTTCCAAGCGTTCCCAGTAGTTCAGGTGCTTGACAGAACTTATACGTGCAGTAAAGGATCTCTGTACACTCTCTAGATCTGCGATTTCACCTGCTTTGAATGGAGATGTTAATGTACAGCAGTATTTCAGCCTAGAGAGAACAAGTGATTTGAAAAGGATCATCATTGGCTTGACATCTCTCGTTTTGAACGTTCTCATTATCCATCCTACCATTTTCTTTGCACTTGTGATCGTGGCACTGTTGTGATCATAACGGAGTAGTTGGAATTTGTCCTCATTGAACATCATATTGTTTACCGTTGCCCACTGGAAAACTTTGTTTATATCTTCTTGGAGGTTAACCGCGTCCTCAGCAGATGACAGCCTCATGCAGATCCTAGTATCATCTGCAAAGGATGATACGGTGCTGTGGGTTACATCTCTGTATGTGTGATATGAGGAACAGGATGGTGGTGAGTACTGTGCCTTGTGGAACAGAGCTCTTCACTATGGCAGCCTCCGATTTAACTCTGTTGACCACTACTCTGTGTTTAACTGGTTAGGAAGTTGAAGATCCATCTCCCCACTTTGCCAGCTATTCCTTTAGCACGCATTTTTTTGTGTTATTACGCCATGATCGCATTTGTCAAACGCTTTTGCAAAGTCTGTGTATATTAAATCTGCATTCTGATTTTCTTTCAGTGCATCCAAAGCCATATCATAGTGATCCAGTAGTTGTGGGAGGCAGGAGCGACCTGCCCTGAACCCATGTTGCCCTGGATTGTGCATTTTTTCCGAATCCAGGTGGTTTGCAATCCTGCTTCTTAGCACTCTTTCAACGATTTTTATGATGTGGGACGTTAGAGCTATTGGGCTATAGTTCTTAGCTTTGCTGCCACCTTTATGGAGTGGGGCTATATCCGTTGTTTTAAGTGACTGTGGAATTTCACCCATGTCCAAGCTCCTCCTGCATAGTGTACTTAGGGCACGTGAGAGGGGTTTCTTGCAGTTCTTAATGAAGAACTGCCCCTGGTTTTCACTGGGACCTGACATTATGTCCTTGAATTGCATGGAAAAAACCACTAGATGGTGAAACGTCTACAAATAATGATACCTAGAGGTTGCACATGTGTCAAATTCTTCATCAACAGCCTGATTAATAACTAGGGAAGTACGAGACAAGGATGACTCCCAGTCCCGGCTGCAATAGTAGTCACCCCGTAGGAAACCGGTCACAGTTATCTCACAGGGCCTTAACAACGTGCGTGGGGATAATAACATTGTAATAAGAGAGGAGATCTCCCGATGCTGTCAGGCGTGAGAACATAATAGAACACTTCTAGTCTTATGATTGCTGTCGGGCAATTAGTGGTGCTGTCAGTTCTAGAGTTGGGGTGCTGAAGGTACCAAAAGGCAAAGTAGTGTAGCCAGTGGGTGTAGGGCGATGATGATGGTTCAAGATTGTAATAAAGTTGGTAGAATTACCGACAATATGTAAAGTAAAAGGACACAAGTGCAACTAATGTGACATTTATTGTGGCAACGTTTCGCTCTCCAGGAGCTTTATCAAGCCATTACAAACAATACATGGACACAGAGGGTATATAAAGGCTCAGAGTGAGGTGTAATACTAGTGAGGTACCATTTCGATGTTCACTAGTGGTAGTAGTAGTAGTAGTAGTAGTAGTGGTAGTGACAAAAGTAATACAATATGGTAGAGCAATTAATTCGTACATGAGTAAAAGGATATAAAAGCTATTACATGGGTAACATAAAAATAGGTTGGACAAATATAGAGTGGAATGAGGCAGCTTGTTTCAGTGTTCACTCTCTGTGCTTTGTGTAGTATAACAGGAGAGACTATGTGATGGCAGGGTTTACTGTTTTCAGGAGGATTCTTGCTAAGACTTCGGAGATGGTAAAGCTGCCGTTGCTTTGTTTAATTGTATTCGAAACAGCGATCAGTGCTGATTCGAGGCACTTGCGTCTGCGGAAATTAGTTTCTTTGATCATTAATTGGGCGTCTCTGAATTTCATGAGATGATTGGTGGAATTTCGGTGTTGTACACAGGCGTTGTTCAAGTTATCGTTCCTACATGCGTAAATGTGTTCATTGAGGCGGGTGTCGAGGTTTCTGGCTGTTTCACCTACGTAAATCTTGTCACAGCCTCCACAGGGTATAGTGTAAACTCCTGCATTGACTGGTTCGTGGTGCTTGGATTTTGTCCTGGTTATATCCTTTATTGTCACTACCACTACTACTACTACTACTACTACTAGTGAACATCGAAATGGTACCTCACTAGTATTACACCTCACTCTGAGCCTTTATATACCCTCTGTGTCCATGTATTGTTTGTAATGGCTTGATAAAGCTCCTGGAGAGCGAAACGTTGCCACAATAAATGTCACATTAGTTGCACTTGTGTCCTTTTACTTTACATGGTTCAAGATGTTGGCCGACGATGTTTGGCCCAAGACGCTGGCTCAGAAAACCGACAAGTTGAGGACTGAGAGACTTTTGCAACACTTGGGTATCTTTATTGTGGAAACGTTTCTTCGGCCAGTGGCTTCCTCAATTAAATACAGAGAAGAATGGTGGAAGATGAGGAGTTTGGGGTAACGAGTCCCTGCTATTCATGCATTTTGCATATAATCTTACGCAAAATAAGTTAATGTGCTATTTTGTCCTGTACGACGATGGTGTTGTACATTGGAACCAAGACAGCAGGCACCACCGCGCAGCACAGTCAATGACACCCTCACTGCTAGATAGCAATCATCCCTGCCCGTCACAGAGACCAACAGCACTCTGACTGTCTGGTAGCAATCATCCGTGCCAGAAACTCAGCCCCAGGGTTGAAATCTCCGAGATGCAGCCACGGGACGGGAATCCGGGAATCACGGGAGCCAGCCATGGCATCAACGGTACGTCCACGTTCATACCAACAACGACTCTTCAAGGAGCCACTGAATATTGTATGACCAGGAACCGCCTCAGGGGGCTCTTCCTGGACGAAAAAAAAAAAAACAATGTGGCTACAATGTCAATCCAGCTTTACAGTTCCTCTCTAGATCTAAATTCATCAAACTTTAACCCATTGCCTCTGAATTCATTCATTTTGAGATATTTTCACCAGCATACATCTCGTCTTGACAATTCATCGCAATTTCATAAATTCGGTGCACTCTCATGCTAGAACTTTGTCTTCTAAAACTTCTAGAGTGAAGACTCCTGTAATTTACCTTTCCTATATAGCGTGCCTGTTTACCCTCGCAGCGCGGCCTGAGGCCCCACTTCTAATATACACGCTAATAGCACAACTCTTCACCCTCTGGGTGTTAAACTTGCCTTCCCTCGTACCACCCTGAACGGATTTAGTTCTTCACGAATATAATAATAATAATAAATTTACTAATGTACCGACACTTCGGTTACCTTCTCTATAATTGGTGAAACTGGCCGCTACCTTTCATATACTAGAAGGCACAAACGAGAGTTTAGGTAAGACCCTTGTGGGGTGAGCAGGCAAGATGGGACAGGCGAATAATAGCGTTGGAGAGAAGTGTTTTCAGTTGTAGAGAGAGTGCCAGGACTAAACCCAGCAGGTAAGCACTCGTGGGGCGGAATTCATATACTCAGTAAAACACAAAGGCGCTATTCACCTCAGTGGTCTTTTCTGTTGTGGTGGAGATCTTGGCCATCACATCAGAAACAACCAAGGATAACAAATTACTGCACCTGGTTTTAGCAAACAATGAGACGCTGGTAAATAATCTAGAGGGCTCCGAAAAGCTTGTCACAAGTGACCATAAATCGATAACTTTTAATATTACATGGAAGTGCGATAATAAGAATTGTGTTGTGAAGGTCCTACATTATCGGTCGGCAGATAACAATGTACCTAACTAGTGGAGAACGGGGTAACTTACCCAATGGATTTTTATACAACAGCCTCCCATCATATCTTCGGTTGTCTTCAAGGTTACTTTGGACATACGTTAATTTATAATTACATGTACGTTGGCCTTGATCCACCAGGAGACCAGGTCTGGAGCCTGGCCGTGGGGGCACCGACCCCCCGAAAGCATCCTCCAAGCAATGATGTACTCACCTAATTGTACTCGCCTAATTGTGGTTGCAAGGGTCGATACTTAGCTCCTGGCCCCGCATTTTCACTGATCGCTGCTAGGTCCTCTCTCTGCTTCCTGAGCTTTGTCATACCTCGTCTTAAAGTTGTGTATGGTTCCTGCCTCCACTACATCACTTGCAAGGCTATTCCACTTCCTGACGACTCTGAAAATGTACTTCCTAACATACCTGTGACTCGTCCGAGTCTTCAGCATCCAATTGTGACCCCTTGTTTCTGTGTCCCCTCTCTGGTACATTCTGTCTCTGTCCACCTTGTCTATTCTACGCAGTTTTTGTATACCGTTATCATGTCTCCCCCTGACCCTCCTGTCTTCCAGTGTCGTCAGTCCGATTTCCCTCAACTTTTCTTCGTAGGACATTTCCCTGAGCTCCGGAACTAGCCTCGTTGCAAACCTTTGTACTTTCTCTTTCTTGACGTGCTTGACCAGGTGTGGGTTCCAAACTGGTGCTGCATACTCCAGTATGGGCCTGACTTACACAGTGTACAGTGTCTTGTACGATTCCTTACTAAGGTATCGGAACGCTATTCTCAGGTTTGCCAGGCGCCCGTATGCTGCAGCAGTTATCTGGTTGTGTGCTTCCGGAGACGTGCTTGGTGGTGGTGGTGTGTGTGTGTGTGTGTGTGTGTGTGTGTGTGTGTGTGTGTGTGTGTGTGCGCGCGCGCGCGAAATTTTTTTAAGTGTGGAAGCTTCTCGAAGAAAATACAGCCCACAGAAATATCATATCAAACACAAATAATCCTAAATAGACGAATGGGAGGCTACGACATCTGTTGGAGAGAAGAGAAATAAATTATAGTCTCCTCAGAAGAGGAGACTAGTCTTATATACCAATATGTTCATAAAAAAGGCTAGACATTTTGAAATTGATAATGCTATTCTTAAGGAATGCAAGGAGTGAACAGCTAAGAAATCATTCTAATATATCACTATACGGGGATCATACTTATAATGTTCCAGACCAATGTGACTACAAATACGTACATGTGATATACCTATAACCAGTTTCGAGTCTTTCAACTCCCACAGCCCAGCCTGGGACTCGGCACTAACCATGTGTCTCCCAGGTCCAATATAAGGTACCCAGCACTAACCATGTGTCTCCCAGGTCCATTATAAGGTACCCAGCACTAACCATGTGTCTCCCAGGTCCAATATAACGTACCCAGCACTAACCATGTGTCTCCCAGGTCCATTATAAGGTACCCAGCACTAACCATGTGTCTCCCAGGTCCAATATAACGTACCCAGCACTAACCATGTGTCTCCCAGGTCCATTATAAGGTACCCAGCACTAACCATGTGTCTCCCAGGTCCAATATAAGGTACCCAGCACTAACCATGTGTCTCCAGGTCCAATATAAGGTACCCAACACTAACCATGTGTCTCCCAGGTCCAATATAAGGTACCCAGCACTAACCATGTGTCTCCCAGGTCCAATATAAGGTACCCAACACTAACCATGTCTCCCAGGTCCATTATAAGGTACCCAGCACTAACCATGTGTCTCCCAGGTCCAATATAAGGTACCCAACACTAACCATGTCTCCCAGGTCCATTATAAGGTACCCAGCACTAACCATGTGTCTCCCAGGTCCAATATAAGGTACCCAGCACTAACCATGCGTCTCCCAGGTCCAATATAAGGTACCCAACACTAACCATGTCTCCCAGGTCCATTATAAGGTACCCAGCACTAACCATGTGTCTCCCAGGTCCAATGTAAGGTACCCAACACTAACCATGTGTCTCCCAGGTCCAATATAAGGTACCCAGCACTAACCATGTGTCTCCCAGGTCCAATATAAGGTACCCAGCACTAACCATGTGTCTCCCAGGTCCAATATAAGGTACCCAACACTAACCATGTCTCCCAGGTCCATTATAAGGTACCCAGCACTAACCATGTGTCCCCCAGGTCCAATATAAGGAACCCAGCACTAACCATGTGTCTCCCAGGTCCAATATAAGGTACCCAGCACTAGCTAAGTGTTCCCCAGGTTCAATATAAGGGAAGGCTCAACGCATTTGAACCGGCTATCCAGCTTACACTTGAATAGTCCAGTGAGAGGTTACCTTCTCCAGACGTCCTCATTCGCAAAGTAAATATCACTAAGGTTTCAAGCTTACAGGAAGCCTACCAACAAAAGCGATCTAACACACTTCTGTTCCAGTCAAGATGCTAAGACCAAACGAGTCATCATCACTGGATGTTTCCTAAGAGCATACCGAATTTGCGGTCCAGAGTTTCTTGACTAGGAGTGTACATACATTCATACACCAAACCTTCACTGATCTATATTTTCCTTCGTTTTTCGTCAACGACTACAAGGAAAGAGCCCTCCAGATCATCAATTCTCCACGCACTAATACCACTATTAACAATGTTATAATCCTTTTCTACAGCCAGGCTGTAGTGAACGTTTCTAAAATGCTCGCACAAGCTAACACTAGAGTCGCTATCGTATCCAGCACCTCCATAAAAGATCTGACTTGGACGAAATTGAAAAACATTGAACCAATCAAAGCAGTAGTTTATACTATCCCCTGTGGAGACTGGCAGAACATACGTAGATGAAACAGCAAGAATACCTTGAAACACGTCTCAGTAAACACATTATGCATGTACGAACGGGAACTTGAACAATGCCTGCGTACAACACCGGAATTCCGCCAGCCACCTGATGAAATTCAACGACGCCCGACTAGTGATTAAAGAACCCAATTTTCGTAGACGTAAATGCCTTGAATCATAATTAATCGCTATTTCTGACAAACAGAATAAAGGCAGCTTCATCGTCTCTAAAGTATTGGCAAGAATTCTCCTCAAAACAACAAACTGCCATCACATAGCTGCTATTACTACAACTTCATTGCTTATAACGATTACATGTTCTGAAACTCACTATGTACCTATATATACCTTTCTGTCCCTGTATTGTTTGTAACGGCTTGACAAAGCTACTGGTGAGCGAAACGTTGCCACAATAAAATGTCACATTAGTTGAACTTGTGTCCTTTTACTAACACAACCGATATAAGGTAGCCAGCACTAGCCAGGTGTCCCCCAGGTCCAGTGTAAGGTAGCCAGCACTAGCCAGGTGTCCCCCAGGTCCAGTGTAAGGTAGCCAGCACTAGCCAGGTGTCCCCCAGGTCCAGTGTAAGGTAGCCAGCACTAGTCAAGTGTCCCCCAGGTCCAGTGTAAGGTAGCCAGCACTAGTCAAGTGTCCCCCAGGTCCAGTGTAAGGTAGCCAGCACTAGTCAAGTGTCCCCCAGGTCCAGTGTAAGGTAGCCAGCACTAGCCAGGTGTCCCCCAGGTCCAGTGTAAGGTAGCCAGCACTAGTCAAGTGTCCCCCAGGTCCAGTGTAAGGTAGCCAGCACTAGTCAAGTGTCCCCCAGGTCCAGTGTAAGGTAGCCAGCACTAGCCAAGTGTCCCCCAGGTCCAGTGTAAGGTAGCCAGCACTAGCCAAGTGTCCCCCAGGTCCAGTGTAAGGTAGCCAGCACTAGCCAGGTGTCCCCCAGGTCCAGTGTAAGGTAGCCAGCACTAGCCAAGTGTCCCCCAGGTCCAGTGTAAGGTAGCCAGCACTAGCCAAGTGTCCCCCAGGTCCAGTGTAAGGTAGCCAGCACTAGTCAAGTGTCCCCCAGGTCCAGTGTAAGGTAGCCAGCACTAGCCAGGTGTCCCCCAGGTCCAGTGTAAGGTAGCCAGCACTAGTCAAGTGTCCCCCAGGTCCAGTGTAAGGTAGCCAGCACTAGCCAGGTGTCCCCCAGGTCCAGTGTAAGGTAGCCAGCACTAGCCAAGTGTCCCCCAGGTCCAGTGTAAGGTAGCCAGCACTAGCCAGGTGTCCCCCAGGTCCAGTGTAAGGTAGCCAGCACTAGTCAAGTGTCCCCCAGGTCCAGTGTAAGGTAGCCAGCACTAGCCAGGTGTCCCCCAGGTCCAGTGTAAGGTAGCCAGCACTAGTCAAGTGTCCCCCAGGTCCAGTGTAAGGTAGCCAGCACTAGCCAGGTGTCCCCCAGGTCCAGTGTAAGGTAGCCAGCACTAGTCAAGTGTCCCCCAGGTCCAGTGTAAGGTAGCCAGCACTAGCCAGGTGTCCCCCAGGTCCAGTGTAAGGTAGCCAGCACTAGTCAAGTGTCCCCCAGGTCCAGTGTAAGGTAGCCAGCACTAGCCAAGTGTCCCCCAGGTCCAGTGTAAGGTAGCCAGCACTAGCCAGGTGTCCCCCAGGTCCAGTGTAAGGTAGCCAGCACTAGTCAAGTGTCCCCCAGGTCCAGTGTAAGGTAGCCAGCACTAGCCAGGTGTCCCCCAGGTCCAGTGTAAGGTAGCCAGCACTAGCCAAGTGTCCCCCAGGTCCAGTGTAAGGTAGCCAGCACTAGTCAAGTGTCCCCCAGGTCCAGTGTAAGGTAGCCAGCACTAGCCAAGTGTCCCCCAGGTCCAGTGTAAGGTAGCCAGCACTAGCCAGGTGTCCCCCAGGTCCAGTGTAAGGTAGCCAGCACTAGTCAAGTGTCCCCCAGGTCCAGTGTAAGGTAGCCAGCACTAGTCAAGTGTCCCCCAGGTCCAGTGTAAGGTAGCCAGCACTAGTCAAGTGTCCCCCAGGTCCAGTGTAAGGTAGCCAGCACTAGCCAGGTGTCCCCCAGGTCCAGTGTAAGGTAGCCAGCACTAGTCAAGTGTCCCCCAGGTCCAGTGTAAGGTAGCCAGCACTAGCCAGGTGTCCCCCAGGTCCAGTGTAAGGTAGCCAGCACTAGCCAAGTGTCCCCCAGGTCCAGTGTAAGGTAGCCAGCACTAGCCAGGTGTCCCCCAGGTCCAGTGTAAGGTAGCCAGCACTAGCCAAGTGTCCCCCAGGTCCAGTGTAAGGTAGCCAGCACTAGTCAAGTGTCCCCCAGGTCCAGTGTAAGGTAGCCAGCACTAGCCAGGTGTCCCCCAGGTCCAGTGTAAGGTAGCCAGCACTAGTCAAGTGTCCCCCAGGTCCAGTGTAAGGTAGCCAGCACTAGCCAGGTGTCCCCCAGGTCCAGTGTAAGGTAGCCAGCACTAGCCAAGTGTCCCCCAGGTCCAGTGTAAGGTAGCCAGCACTAGCCAGGTGTCCCCCAGGTCCAGTGTAAGGTAGCCAGCACTAGCCAGGTGTCCCCCAGGTCCAGTGTAAGGTAGCCAGCACTAGTCAAGTGTCCCCCAGGTCCAGTGTAAGGTAGCCAGCACTAGTCAAGTGTCCCCCAGGTCCAGTGTAAGGTAGCCAGCACTAGCCAAGTGTCCCCCAGGTCCAGTGTAAGGTAGCCAGCACTAGCCAAGTGTCCCCCAGGTCCAGTGTAAGGTAGCCAGCACTAGTCAAGTGTCCCCCAGGTCCAGTGTAAGGTAGCCAGCACTAGCCAGGTGTCCCCCAGGTCCAGTGTAAGGTAGCCAGCACTAGTCAAGTGTCCCCCAGGTCCAGTGTAAGGTAGCCAGCACTAGCCAAGTGTCCCCCAGGTCCAGTGTAAGGTAGCCAGCACTAGCCAAGTGTCCCCCAGGTCCAGTGTAAGGTAGCCAGCACTAGCCAAGTGTCCCCCAGGTCCAGTGTAAGGTAGCCAGCACTAGTCAAGTGTCCCCCAGGTCCAGTGTAAGGTAGCCAGCACTAGTCAAGTGTCCCCCAGGTCCAGTGTAAGGTAGCCAGCACTAGCCAAGTGTCCCCCAGGTCCAGTGTAAGGTAGCCAGCACTAGCCAAGTGTCCCCCAGGTCCAGTGTAAGGTAGCCAGCACTAGCCAAGTGTCCCCCAGGTCCAGTGTAAGGTAGCCAGCACTAGCCAGGTGTCCCCCAGGTCCAGTGTAAGGTAGCCAGCACTAGTCAAGTGTCCCCCAGGTCCAGTGTAAGGTAGCCAGCACTAGCCAAGTGTCCCCCAGGTCCAGTGTAAGGTAGCCAGCACTAGCCAAGTGTCCCCCAGGTCCAGTGTAAGGTAGCCAGCACTAGCCAAGTGTCCCCCAGGTCCAGTGTAAGGTAGCCAGCACTAGTCAAGTGTCCCCCAGGTCCAGTGTAAGGTAGCCAGCACTAGTCAAGTGTCCCCCAGGTCCAGTGTAAGGTAGCCAGCACTAGCCAGGTGTCCCCCAGGTCCAGTGTAAGGTAGCCAGCACTAGCCAAGTGTCCCCCAGGTCCAGTGTAAGGTAGCCAGCACTAGCCAGGTGTCCCCCAGGTCCAGTGTAAGGTAGCCAGCACTAGCCAAGTGTCCCCCAGGTCCAGTGTAAGGTAGCCAGCACTAGCCAAGTGTCCCCCAGGTCCAGTGTAAGGTAGCCAGCACTAGCCAGGTGTCCCCCAGGTCCAGTGTAAGGTAGCCAGCACTAGTCAAGTGTCCCCCAGGTCCAGTGTAAGGTAGCCAGCACTAGCCAAGTGTCCCCCAGGTCCAGTGTAAGGTAGCCAGCACTAGCCAGGTGTCCCCCAGGTCCAGTGTAAGGTAGCCAGCACTAGCCAAGTGTCCCCCAGGTCCAGTGTAAGGTAGCCAGCACTAGTCAAGTGTCCCCCAGGTCCAGTGTAAGGTAGCCAGCACTAGCCAGGTGTCCCCCAGGTCCAGTGTAAGGTAGCCAGCACTAGCCAAGTGTCCCCCAGGTCCAGTGTAAGGTAGCCAGCACTAGTCAAGTGTCCCCCAGGTCCAGTGTAAGGTAGCCAGCACTAGTCAAGTGTCCCCCAGGTCCAGTGTAAGGTAGCCAGCACTAGCCAGGTGTCCCCCAGGTCCAGTGTAAGGTAGCCAGCACTAGTCAAGTGTCCCCCAGGTCCAGTGTAAGGTAGCCAGCACTAGCCAGGTGTCCCCCAGGTCCAGTGTAAGGTAGCCAGCACTAGCCAAGTGTCCCCCAGGTCCAGTGTAAGGTAGCCAGCACTAGCCAGGTGTCCCCCAGGTCCAGTGTAAGGTAGCCAGCACTAGCCAAGTGTCCCCCAGGTCCAGTGTAAGTAGCCAGCACTAGCCAAGTGTCCCCCCCAGTGTAAGGTAGGTAGCCAGTGTAGGTCCAGGTAGCCAGCACTAGCCACGTGTCCCCCAGGTCCAGTGTAAGGTAGCCAGCACTAGCCAAGTGTCCCCCAGGTCCAGTGTAAGGTAGCCAGCACTAGCCAAGTGTCCCCCAGGTCCAGTGTAAGGTAGCCAGCACTAGCCAGGTGTCCCCCAGGTCCAGTGTAAGGTAGCCAGCACTAGTCAAGTGTCCCCCAGGTCCAGTGTAAGGTAGCCAGCACTAGCCAAGTGTCCCCCAGGTCCAGTGTAAGGTAGCCAGCACTAGCCAGGTGTCCCCCAGGTCCAGTGTAAGGTAGCCAGCACTAGCCAAGTGTCCCCCAGGTCCAGTGTAAGGTAGCCAGCACTAGTCAAGTGTCCCCCAGGTCCAGTGTAAGGTAGCCAGCACTAGCCAGGTGTCCCCCAGGTCCAGTGTAAGGTAGCCAGCACTAGCCAAGTGTCCCCCAGGTCCAGTGTAAGGTAGCCAGCACTAGTCAAGTGTCCCCCAGGTCCAGTGTAAGGTAGCCAGCACTAGTCAAGTGTCCCCCAGGTCCAGTGTAAGGTAGCCAGCACTAGCCAGGTGTCCCCCAGGTCCAGTGTAAGGTAGCCAGCACTAGTCAAGTGTCCCCCAGGTCCAGTGTAAGGTAGCCAGCACTAGCCAAGTGTCCCCCAGGTCTAGAGTAAGGTAGCCAGCACTAGCCAAATGTCCCCCAGGTCCAGTGTAAAGTAGCCAATACTAGCCAAGTTTCCCCCAGGTCCAGTGAAAGGTAGCCAGCACTAGTCAAGTGTCCCCCAGGTCCAGTGTAAGGTAGCCAGCACTAGTCAAGTGTCCCCCAGGTCCAGTGTAAGGTAGCCAGCACTAGTCAAGTGTCCCCCAGGTCCAGTGTAAGGTAGCCAGCACTAGCCAGGTGTCCCCCAGGTCCAGTGTAAGGTAGCCAGCACTAGTCAAGTGTCCCCCAGGTCCAGTGTAAGGTAGCCAGCACTAGCCAAGTGTCCCCCAGGTCCAGTGTAAGGTAGCCAGCACTAGTCAAGTGTCCCCCAGGTCCAGTGTAAGGTAGCCAGCACTAGCCAGGTGTCCCCCAGGTCCAGTGTAACGTACCGTCGATAATCTGACCTGCACGTAACAAGCACAACCATCATCTGCACGTCATGTACGACTACGACATCCTCCCGCCACTAGCACAATCACAGGCACCCAAACAAGCACAGCCGCAGGCGGCAGCGGCGGGAAGGAGCAGTGGAGCCCAGGAGGGCGGGGCGGTGGGCGGCGGGGGGACGGGGGCGGCCACCAGCTGGCGGCCTCGCCACCCAAAATGCGTAATTAACTCGGGGGCAGCCCAAGAATTCCTCCCCCTCGCCTTGCCTCGCCTCTTACCCCTCTTTCCTCCTCCTCCTCCTCTGCCTTTCCCTGAGGGCGCCCTGCCTATCGACCGCCGCCCTAACGTCGACCACGATGTGCATGCCACCCTGGCTGTTACTACACCACCCACGCCACCTGCCTTCACCTAACAACACTCCTATCATCCTACCTGCATCCTAATGCCACTACACAGAGTCCAAGACTCTTAGGTGATGTCCAGCGGTCCTTGATGTCAAGTGGTCCTTGATGATGTCCAGTGGTCCTTGATGATGTCCAGTGGTCCTTGATGTCCAGTGATCCTAGGTGATGTACAGTGGTCCTTGATGTTCAGTGATCCTAGGTGATGTCCAATGGTCCTAGATGATGTCTAGTAGTTCTAGGTGATGTCTAGTGATCCTAGGTGACGTCCAGTGGTTTTAGGTGACGTCCAGTGGTCCTAGATTATGTCGAGTGCTTCTAGATGTCCAGTGATTCTAGTTATGAAAGTCTCTAGATGTTAGTATCCCTAGAATCTAGATGTCCAGCTGTCTTAGATTTCATAGTTGCTCTAGATGACTTCAATATGATCCTAGCTGTCACTTTAGCCTTTAATGTGCAAGATGTCACAGTGAGGCCTTAATGACGTCAATGGTTGTAGATGCCACAGTGAGGTCTTAATGATGTTAGTAGTTTTAGATGTCAGTTTTATGATGTCAGTGGTTGTAGATGTCACAGTGGAGCCTTAATGTCAGTGGTTGTAGATGTCACAGTGGGGCCTTAATGTCAGTGGTTGTAGATGTCACAGTGGGGCCTTAATGTCAGTGGTTGTAGATGTCAGAGTGGCTGACAGAAGGCAGGGAAAGTCTTCACTAAGCCACCCTGGTCAACATCACCCACACCTGTGGGAGAGATGCAACCCATCAACTGTACTTACCCTCTCACCGCCCACACCGCCCACCTGTACTCACGCCCGTTCGCGGGAAGAATGAAATAGATAAAAACAAAATCAGAGTACAAGACAAACACAAACCACTCAAGAGAACGTAAGTCAAATGTGAGAGACCTGGGAGTGATAATGTCAAGATCTCACCTTCAAGGATCACAACAATGTTATTGTAACTGCAAGAAAAATGATGGGTTGAATACCTAGAACCTCCAAAACAAGGGATGCAAAACCAATGATAACCATCCAGGTCACCGTATCTCTCTAGGCACTGTGTACTGATCAGCCAGGCTGTGGTGCATACGTTGCACTGCGGGCGGCTGGCACTAACAACCTGATCGATCAGGCTAGTAAACAGGCGGCTTGGTCTGGGACCAGGCCGCAGACCCCCTCGGAAGCCAATATAGATACGACAGATATAGTCGCACGTGCAGGGATAGCAGAACATGTAATAGCAGCACGTAAAGGGATAGCACGCGTAGTAGCACGTAAAGGGATAGCACGCTTAGTAACACGTACAGGGATAGTAGCACGTGTACTAAGTACAGGGAGAGTAGCAAGTGCAATAGCAGTAGTACGTGCAACAGTAGTACGTGCAACAGTAGCACGTGCAGTAGTAGCACGTGCACCATCCTCTTACTACCTCCCCACTACTGCTACCTTCCACCTCCACTACTACTACTACCATCTCCTGCCTATATATACCCATCCTGCTCCCCTTTTCGTTAGTGTGACTTTGTAAATGATCCAAGTCGGACCGAAACGTCGTCGTAAGCTCCTCTCTCTTCTATGTGCGGGTTGTTTATCATTCCAGTCGTAGTATTGTGATATTTCTTTGTTATTTGTGTATGAACAGTAACACGTTCAGGGATAGTAACACTTGCATGTATAGTAACACGTTCAGGGATAGTAACACTTGTATGTATAGTAACACGTTCAGGGATAGTAACACTTGCATGTATAGTAACACGTTCAGGGATAGTAACACTTGCATGTATAGTAACACGTTCAGGGATAGTAACACTTGCATGTATAGTAACACGTTCAGGGATAGTAACACTTGCATGTATAGTAACACGTTCAGGGATAGTAACACTTGCATGTATAGTAACACGTTCAGGGATAGTAACACTTGTATGTATAGTAACACGTTCAGGGATAGTAACACTTGCATGAACAGTAACACGTTCAGGGATAGTAACACTTGCATGAACAGTAACACGTTCAGGGATAGTAACACTTGCATGTACAGTAACACGTTCAGGGATAGTAACACTTGCATGAACAGTAACACGTTCAGGGATAGTAACACTTGCATGTACAGTAACACGTTCAGGGATAGTAACACTTGTATGTATAGTAACACGTTCAGGGATAGTAACACTTGTATGTATAGTAACACGTTCAGGGATAGTAACACTTGTATGTATAGTAACACGTTCAGGGATAGTAACACTTGCATGTATAGTAACACGTTCAGGGATAGTAACACATGCATGTATAGTAACACGTTCAGGGATAGTAACACTTGTATGTATAGTAACACGTTCAGGGATAGTAACACTTGTATGAACAGTAACACGTTCAGGGATAGTAACACTTGCATGTATAGTAACACGTTCAGGGATAGTAACACTTGTATGAACAGTAACACGTTCAGGGATAGTAACACTTGTATGTATAGTAACACGTTCAGGGATAGTAACACTTGCATGTATAGTAACACGTTCAGGGATAGTAACACTTGTATGAACAGTAACACGTTCAGGGATAGTAACACATGCATGTATAGTAACACGTTCAGGGATAGTAACACTTGTATGTATAGTAACACGTTCAGGGATAGTAACACTTGCATGAACAGTAACACGTTCAGGGATAGTAACACTTGCATGAACAGTAACACGTTCAGGGATAGTAACACTTGCATGTATAGTAACACGTTCTGGGATAGTAACACTTGCATGTATAGTAACACGTGCAGGGATAGTAACATTTGCTGGGATAGTAACATTTGCATGTATAGTAACACGTTCAGGGATAGCAACACTTGCATGTATAGTAACACGTTCAGGGATAGTAACACTTGCATGTATAGTAACACGTTCAGGGATAGTAACACTTGCATGTATAGTAACACGTTCAGGGATAGTAACACTTGCATGTATAGTAACACGTTCAGGGATAGTAACACTTGTATGTATAGTAACACGTTCAGGGATAGTAGCACTTGCATGAACAGTAACACGTTCAGGGATAGTAACACTTGCATGAACAGTAACACGTTCAGGGATAGTAACACTTGCATGAACAGTAACACGTTCAGGGATAGTAACACTTGCATGTATAGTAACACGTGCAGGGATAGTAACACTTGCAGGGATAGTAACATTTGCATGTATAGTAACACGTTCAGGGATAGCAACACTTGCATGTATAGTAACACGTTCATGGATAGTAACACTTGTATGTATAGTAACACTTGCATGTACAGTAACACGTTCAGGGATAGTAACACTTGCATGTATAGTAACACTCGCATGTATAGTAACACGTTCAGGGATAGTAACACTTGCATGTATAGTAACATGTTCAGGGATAGTAACACTTGCATGTATAGTAACACGTTCAGGGATAGTAACACTTGCATGTATAGTAACACGTGCAGGGATAGTAACACTTGCATGTATAGTAACACGTTCAGGGATAGTAACACTTGCATGAACAGTAACACGTTCAGGGATAGTAACACTTGCATGAACAGTAGCACGTTCAGGAATAGTAACACTTGCATGTATAGTAACACGTTCTGGGATAGTAACACTTGCATGTATAGTAACACGTGCAGGGATAGTAACATTTGCAGGGATAGTAACATTTGCATGTATAGTAACACGTTCAGGGATAGCAACACTTGCATGTATAGTAACACGTTCAGGGATAGTAACACTTGCATGTATAGTAACACTTGCATGTATAGTAACACGTTCAGGGATAGTAACACTTGCATGTATAGTAACACGTTCAGGGATAGTAACACTTGCATGTATAGTAACACGTTCAGGGATAGTAACATTTGCATGAACAGTAACACGTTCAGGGATAGTAACACTTGCATGTATAGTAACACTCGCATGTATAGTAACACCTTCAGGGATAGTAACACTTGCATGTATAGTAACGCGTTCAGTGATAGTAACACTTGCATGTATAGTAACACGTTCAGGGATAGTAACACTTGCATGTATAGTAACACGTGCAGGGATAGTAACACTTGCATGTATAGTAACACGTTCAGGGATAGCAACACTTGCATGTATAGTAACACGTGCAGGGATAGTAACACTTGCATGTATAGTAACACGTGCAGGGATAGTAACACTTGCATGTATAGTAACACGTTCAGGGATAGTAACACTTGCATGTATAGTAACACGTTCAGGGATAGTAACACTTGCATGAACAGTAACACGTTCAGGGATAGTAACACTTGCATGAACAGTAACACGTTCAGGAATAGTAACACTTGCATGTATAGTAACACGTTCAGGGATAGTAACACTTGCATGTATAATAACACGTTCAGGGATAGTAACACTTGCATGTATAGTAACACTTGCATGTATAGTAACACGTGCAGGGATAGTAACACTTGCATGTATAGTAACACGTTCAGGGATAGTAACACTTGCATGTATAGTAACACGTTCAGGGATAGTAACACTTGCATGTATAGTAACACGTTCAGGGATATTAACACTTGCATGAACAGTAACACGTTCAGGAATAGTAACACTTGCATGTATAATAACACGTTCAGGGATAGTAACACTTGCATGTATAGTAACACGTTCAGGGATAGTAACACTTGCATGTATAGTAACACGTTCAGGGATAGTAACACTTGCATGTATAGTAACACGTTCAGGGATAGTAACACCTGCATGTATAGTAACACGTTCACGGATAGTAACACTTGCATGTATAGTAACACGTTCAGGGATAGCAACACGTGCATGTATAGTAACACGTTCAGGGATAGTAACACTTGCATGTATAGTAACACGTTCAGGGATAGTAACATTTGCATGTATAGTAACACGTGCAGGGATAGTAACACTTGCATGTTTAGTAACACGTTCAGGGATAGTAACACTTGCATGAACAGTAACACGTTCAGGGATAGTAACACTTGCATGAACAGTAACACGTTCAGGGATAGTAACACTTCCATGTATAGTAACACGTTCAGGGATAGTAACACTTGCATGTATAGTAACACGTTCAGGGATAGTAACGCTTGCATGTATTGTAACACGTTCAGGGATAGTAACACTTGCATGTATAGTAACACGTTCAGGGATAGTAACACTTTCATGTATAGTAACACGTTGAGGGATAGTAACACTTGCATGTATAGTAACACGTTCAGGGATAGTAACACGTGCAGGGATAGCAACACGTGCATGTATAGTAACACGTTCAGGGATAGTAACACTTGCATGTATAGTAACACTTGCATGTACAGTAACACGTGCAGGGATAGTAACACTTGCATGTATAGTAACACGTGCAGGGATAGTAACACTTGCACGATATTCCAGTAATGATAAATTATGTAGAACAGGACGATAATAAACTGTGCACTATTAGGGTCACAAGTGACATGGTCCTTAGGCAAATAGATAAATTAAAACCTAACAAATCCCCAGGCCCTGATGAACTGTATGCAAGGGTTCTAAAGGAATGTAAAGAGGAGCTTAGCACACCTTTGGCTAATCTTTTCAACATATCACTACAAACTGGCATGGTGCCAGATAAGTGGAAAATGGCAAATGTGATACCTATTTTCAAAACAGGTGACAGGTCCTTAGCTTCGAACTATAGACCAATAAGCCTAACCTCTATAGCGGGAAAATTTATGGAATCAATAATTGCCGAGGCAGTTCGTAGCCACCTTGAAAAGCATAAATTATTCAACGAATCTCAGCATGGTTTTACAAAGGGGCGTTCCTGCCTTACGAATTTATTAACTTTTTTCACTAAGGTATTTGAGGAGGTAGATCATGGTAATGAATATGATATTGTGTATATGGACTTCAGTAAGGCTTTTGACAGGGTCCCACATCAGAGACTATTGAGGAAAATTAAAGCACATGGAATAGGAGGAGAAATTTTTTCCTGGATAGAGGCATGGTTGACAAATAGGCAGCAGAGAGTTTGCATAAATGGGGAGAAATCAGAGTGGGGAAGCGTCACGAGCGGTGTTCCACAGGGGTCAGTGTTGGGCCCCCTGCTGTTCACAATCTACATAAACGACATAGATGAGGGCATAAAGAGCGACATCGGCAAGTTTGCCGATGACACCAAAATAGGCCGTCGAATTCATTCTGACGAGGACATTCGAGCACTCCAGGAAGATTTGAATAGACTCATGCAGTGGTCGGAGAAGTGGCAGATGCAGTTTAATATAGACAAATGCAAAGTTCTAAATGTTGGACAGGACAATAACCATGCCACATATAAACTAAATAATGTAGATCTTAATATTACGGATTGCGAAAAAGATTTAGGAGTTCTGGTTAGCAGTAATCTGAAACCAAGACAACAGTGCATAAGTGTTCGCAATAAAGCTAATAGAATCCTTGGCTTCATATCAAGAAGCATAAATAATAGGAGTCCTCAGGTTGTTCTTCAACTCTATACATCCTTGGTTAGGCCTCATTTAGATTATGCTACACAGTTTTGGTCACCGTATTACAGAATGGATATAAATTCTCTGGAAAATGTACAAAGGAGGATGACAAAGATGATCCCATGTATCAGAAACCTTCCCTATGAAGATAGACTAAGGGCCCTGAAACTGCACTCTCTAGAAAGACGTAGAATTAGGGGGGATATGATTGAGGTGTATAAATGGAAGACAGGAATAAATAAAGGGGATGTAAATAGTGTGCTGAAAATATCTAGCCTAGACAGGACTCGCAGCAATGGTTTTAAGTTGGAAAAATTCAGATTCAGGAAGGATATAGGAAAGTACTGGTTTGGTAATAGAGTTGTGGATGAGTGGAACAAACTCTCAAGTACCGTTATAGAGGCCAGAACATTGTGTAGCTTTAAAAATAGGTTGGATAAATACATGAGTAGATGTGGGTGGGTGTGAGTTAGACCTGATAGCTTGTGCTAACAGGTCGGTTGCCGTGTTCCTCCCTTAAGTCAATGTGACCTGACCTGACTAGGTTGGGTGCATTGGCTTAAGCCGGTAGGAGACTTGGACCTGCCTCGCATGGGCCAGTAGGCCTTCTGCAGTGTTCCTTCGTTCTTATGTTCTTATGTATAGTAACACGTTCAGGGATAGTAACACTTGCATGTATAGCAACACTTGCATCTATAGTAACACTTGCATGTATAGTAACACGTTCAGGGATAGTAACACTTGCATGTATAGCAACACTTGCATGTATAGTAACACTTGCATGTATAGTAACACTTGCATGTATAGTAACACGTTCAGGGATAGTAACACTTGCATGTATAGTAACACGAGCAGGGATAGTAACACTTGCATGTATAGTAACACGTGCAGGGATAGTAATTCTTGCATGTATAGTAACACGTTCAGGAATAGTAACACGTTCAGGGATAGTAACACTTGCATGTATAGTAACACGTTCAGGGATAGTAACACTTGCATGTATAGTAACACGTTCAGGTATAGTAACACTTGCATGTATAGTAACACGTGCAGGGATAGCAACACTTGCATGTATAGTAACACGTTCAGGGATAATAACACGTGTATTAGTACGTGCAGGGATAGCAAATTTAGGGATAGTAGAAGAGTGGGATAGCTCATGTGGGGTGTGACGGGGGGGGGGGGGGAGGAAGTGGGAGGACTGGGCACGTCCATGGCGACACAGGAAGGGGGGAGCACGGAGGGTATTGGCTTGCCCTCAAACCCAGCTGGGGGTATAGGTTCACCAACACCCACTGGGGAGGGTATGGTATAACACCCTCTGGGGAGGGTGTGTACTCACTAACAACCACTGGGAAGGGCATGTACTCACTAACAACCACTGGGGAGGGTATGTACTCACTACTGATTGGGGAGGGTATGCATGCACTAACCACTGGGGAGGGTATGCACGCACTTGCAATCACTGGGGAGGGTATGTACTCACTACTGATTGGGGAGGGTATGCACGCACTAACAACCACTGGGGAGGGTATGCACTCACTAACCACTGGGAAGGGTATGTACTCGTTAACCACTGGGGAAGGTATGTACTAACAACCACTGGGGAGAGTATCCACTCACTAACCACTGGGGAGAGTATGTACTCACTAACAACCACTGGGGAGGGTATGTACTCACAACCACAGGGGAGGGTATGTACTCGCTAACCACTGGGGAGGGTATGTACTCGCTAACAACCACTGGGGAGGGTATGTACTCGCTAACCACTGGGGAGGGTATGTACTCGCTAACAACCACTGGGGAGGGTATGTACTCGCTAACAACCACTGGGGAGAGTATGTACTCACTAACCACTGGCGAGAGTATGTACTCACTAACAACCACTGGGGAGGGTATGTACTCACCACCAACCACTGGGAAAGGTATGTACTCAATAACCACTGGGGAGAGTATGTACTCAGTAACAACCACTGGGGAGAGTATGTACTCAGTAACACCCACTGGGGAGAGTATGTACTCAGTAACACCCACTGGGGAGAGTATGTACTCAGTAACAACCACTGGGGAGAGTATGTACTCAGTAACAACCACTGGGGAGAGTATGTACTCAGTAACAACCACTGGGGAGAGTATGTACTCAGTAACAACCACTGGGGAGAGTATGTACTCAGTAACAACCACTGGGGAGGGTATGTACTCAGTAACAACCACTGGGGAGGGTATGTACTCAGTAACAACCACTGGGGAGGGTATGTACTCAGTAACAACCACTGGGGAGAGTATGTACTCAGTAACAACCACTGGGGAGGGTATGTACTCAGTAACAACCACTGGGGAGGGTATGTACTCAGTAACAACCACTGGGGAGGGTATGTACTCAGTAACAACCACTGGGGAGGGTATGTACTCAGTAACAACCACTGGGGAGGGTATGTACTCAGTAACAACCACTGGGGAGGGTATGTACTCAGTAACAACCACTGGGGAGGGTATGTACTCAGTAACAACCACTGGGGAGGGTATGTACTCAGTAACAACCACTGGGGAGGGTATGTACTCAGTAACAACCACTGGGGAGAGTATGTACTCAGTAACCACTGGGGAGGGTATGTACTCAGTAACAACCACTGGGGAGGGTATGTACTCAGTAACAACCACTGGGGAGGGTATGTACTCAGTAACAACCACTGGGGAGGGTATGTACTCAGTAACAACCACTGGGGAGGGTATGTACTCAGTAACAACCACTGGGGAGGGTATGTACTCAGTAACAACCACTGGGGAGGGTATGTACTCAGTAACAACCACTGGGGAGGGTATGTACTCAGTAACAACCACTGGGGAGGGTATGTACTCAGTAACAACTACTGGGGAGGGTATGTACTCAGTAACAACCACTGGGGAGGGTATGTACTCAGTAACAACCACTGGGGAGAGTATGTACTCAGTAACAACCACTGGGGAGGGTATGTACTCAGTAACAACCACTGGGGAGAGTATGTACTCAGTAACAACCACTGGGGAGGGTATGTACTCAGTAACAACCACTGGGGAGGGTATGTACTCAGTAACAACCACTGGGGAGGGTATGTACTCAGTAACAACCACTGGGGAGGGTATGTACTCAGTAACAACCACTGGGGAGGGTATGTACTCAGTAACAACCACTGGGGAGGGTATGTACTCAGTAACAACCACTGGGGAGGGTATGTACTCAGTAACAACCACTGGGGAGGGTATGTACTCAGTAACAACCACTGGGGAGGGTATGTACTCAGTAACAACCACTGGGGAGGGTATGTACTCAGTAACAACCACTGGGGAGAGTATGTACTCAGTAACAACCACTGGGGAGGGTATGTACTCAGTAACAACCACTGGGGAGGGTATGTACTCAGTAACAACCACTGGGGAGGGTATGTACTCTCCACTCCTTTAAAAATTATTATTACGATTATAACATTGGTAAAGAATATTTAGTTTTCACTATATAAGTCACATATGGAATGTAACAGCACACTGACGATGTATTTGTTACGTTTGTCACCGCCCTCCCTCACACACACACCCAGGAGCTGAGTCTCGACCCCGGCATCCACAATTAGGCGAGTACACAGACAGACACAGACAGACAGAGACACAGACACAGACACACAGACAGACAAACACACACAAAGGTCCCAAGGTAGTAATTGCAGTGATGTGCAACCCACCACAGAACAGCAGGAGGCCAAGGCAAGAGTATGACGAGAGCAATAGAGCTATGGTTGACACACTGGCTGCAGTGGCTAGAAGAGCTCGTGCATGCAGGGCAAAGCTCCTGATCATGGGTGACTTTAACCACAAGGAGATCGATTGGGAGAACTTGGAGCCACATGGAGGCAAAGATACATGGAGGGCTAAGATGATGGAGGTGGTACTGGAAAACTTCATGTACCAACACGTAAGGGACACTACAAGAGAGAGAGGAGAGGATGAACCAGCAAGACTGGACTTAGTATTCACCTTGAGTAGTGCAGATATTGAGGACATCACATATGAAAGACACCTTGGGGCCAGCGATCATGTGGTTTTAAGCTTCGAATACACAGTAGAGCTACAAGTGGAGGGGGAAGCAGGAAGGCCAGGCCGAATGAAGCCAAACTACAAGAAAGGGACTACATGGGAATGAGGAACTTCCTGAACGGGGTTCAGTGGGACAGAGAACTGGCAGGGAAGCCAGTTAATGAGATGATGGAATATGTAGCAACACTGTGCAAGGAGGCTGAGGAGAGGTTTGAACCCAAGGGTAACAGGATTAATGAAAAAAAACAGAATGAGCCCATGGTTCATCCAAAGGTGCAGGGAGGCAAAAACCAAGTGTGCTAGGGAATGGAAGAAATATAGAAGGCAAAGGACCAATGAGAATAAGGAGAGCAGTCGTAGAGCCAGAAACGAATATGCACAGATAAGAAGGGAGGCCCAAAGACAATATGAAAATGACATAGCAGCGAAAGCCAAATCTGACTCGAAACTGTTATACAGCCACATCAGGAGGAAAACAACAGTCAAGGACCAGGTAATCAGGCTAAGGAAGGAAGGAGGAGAGACAACAAGAAATGACCGGGAAGTATGTGAAGAACTCAACAAGAGATTCAAAGTGTTCACAGAGGAGACAGAAGGGGCTCCAGAAAGACGGAGAGGTGGGGGCACACCACCAAGTGCTGGACACAGTACACACAACCGAGGAAGAGGTGAAGAGGCTTCTGAGTGAGCTAGATACCTCAAAGGCAATGGGGCCAGATAACATCTCCCCATGGGTCCTGAGAGAGGGAGCAGAGGTGCTATGTATACCCCTAACAACAATATTCAATACATCTATCGAAACAGGGAGATTGCCTGAGGCATGGAAGACAGCAAATGTAGTCCCAATCTTTAAAATAGGAGACAGACATGAAGCACTAAGCTACAGACCAGTGTCACTGACATGTATAGTATGAAAAGTCATGGAGAAGATTATCAGGAGAAGAGTGGTGGAACACCTAGAAAGGAATGATCTCATCAACAGCAGCCAACATGGTTTCAGGGACGGGAAATCCTGTGTCATAAACCTACTGGAGTTCTATGACATGGTGACAGCAGTAAGACAAGAGAGAGAGGGGTGGATGGATTGCATTTTCTTGGACTGCAAGAAAGCGTTTGACACAGTTCCACACAAGAGATTAGTGCAAAAACTGGAGGACCAAGCAGGGATAACAGGGAAGGCACTACAATGGATCAGGGAATACTTATCAGGAGGACAGCAGCGAGTCATGGTACGTGGCGAGGTGTCAGAGTGGGCACCTGTGACCAGCGGGGTCCCACAGGGGTCAGTCCTAGGACCAGTACTGTTTCTGGTATTTGTGAACAACATGACGGAAGGAATAGACTCTGAGGTGTCCCTGTTTGCAGATGACATGAAGTTGATGAGAAGAATTCATTCGATCGAAGACCAGGCAGAACTACAAAGGGATCTGGACAGGCTGCAGACCTGGTCCAGCAATTGGCTCCTGGAGTTCAATCCCACCAAGTGCAAAGTCATGAAGATTGGGGAAGGGCAAAGAAGACCGCAGACGGAGTACAGTCTAGGGGGCCAGAGACTACAAACTTCACTCAAGGAAAAAGATCTTGGGGTGAGTATAACACCAGGCACATCTCCTGAAGCGCACATCAACCAAATGACGGCTGCAGCATATGGGCACCTAGCAAACCTCAGAACAGCATTCCGACATCTTAATAAGGAATCATTCAGGACCCTGTACACCGTGTACGTTAGGCCCATATTGGAGTATGTGGCACCAGTTTGGAACCCACACCTAGCCAAGCACGTAAAGAAACTAGAGAAAGTGCAAAGGTTTGCAACAAGACTAGTCCCAGAGCTAAGAGGTATGTCCTACGAGGAGAGGTTAAGGGAAATCAACCTGACGACACTGGAGGACAGGAGAGATAGGGGGGACATGATAACGACATACAAAATACTGAGAGGAATTGACAAGGTGGACAAAGACGGGATATTCCAGAGATTGGACACAGTAGGAAGTTGAAGACACAGATGAATCACAGGGATGTTAGGAAGCATTTCTTCAGCCACAGAGTAGTCAGAAAGTGGAATAGTTTGGGAAGCGAAGTAGTGGAGGCAGGATCCATACATAGCTTTAAGCAGAGGTATGATAAAGCTCACGGTACAGGGAGTGACCTAGTAGCGACCAGTGAAGAGGCGGGGGCAGGAGCTTGGACTAGACCCCTGCAACCACAACTAGGTGAGAACTAGGCGAGTACAGTGGTGGTCAGGCCTGGATATACTCGCATCATCTTTGACAGGAAGTGCGCCTGTCACAAAATAAACGTGTTTACCCTAAGCGTTAATATATTACTAATATACTCAACTATATTACATAAAAAAGTGTGAATACATAGAAGAATTGTGAATGTGAAAGTATGGTGAGAGCAACTATAGCCAGTGATGGGCAAAACACAGGACAAAAGATGAGGATGAGTTACATCACACCACCATATTCTGTCTGGCGCCACAATTCAACGTTGTGTCTCACAAACCTGGAAAAACAATCTAAATCATTCAAATTCTAACTAATTAAGGGGTAGTCAAAGCGTAGAAAGATAATAGTGAAATGAAAAGCTGTAAAATGCATGAAATACGAACCCGAAAATTCTGGAGAGGTAGTGTTTACGAGCACACTTCCTGAGGTCCTCCATCATGGTGTTGGATTACCAGCCTCCAGGAGTCACTGTCACCATTAACACATGTGCAACACTTGCCAATCTTTATTGTTGAAACGTTTCGCTACACGGTATATTTCTTCAGTCAATAAATACAGAGGCAGCAGGTGTTGTGAAATAATAATGATATAATCAGTCCATCAACCTTGGAGTAAAAGTATCTGAGGTGGTCAGTCCCTCAGCCTGAAGAAGAGTTCAGCTGTAGAACCCTTGACAACAGTTTATCAGAGCCCGTACGTAAGTATGCAGCAGAACACTGAATAACGCCTGGACGATACACCATAACACGCAAGAGAGAGAGATTGGAGTCAGTCCTACTCGCAGTGTCAGTGATAGTGGCCCACCACAACCTGCCAAATTAATTTGATCATATCAGGCGTCTTACTTAACTAATACTAACCCACTACACACTACATCAGCACCTGAGTCACGCTCCTGCACTCACTTTACTCATCCTAGTTCCTTGCTCAACTAATACTACAACACTACAACACCTAGGTCATTGGCTTAAGCCGGTGGGAGACTTGGACCTGCCTCTCATGGGCCAGTAGACCTGCTGCAGTGTTCCTTCTTTATGTTCTTATGATAGTGATGGTAGTGATAGTAATGGTAGTGGCAGTAATAGTGGCAGTGATAGTGGTGGTAGTGTCAGTGATAGTGGTGGTAGTGTCAGTGATAGTGGTGGTAGTGTCAGTGATAGTGGTGGTAGTGGCAGTGATAGTGGTGGTAGTGGCAGTGATAGTGGTGGTAGTGGCAGTGATAGTGGTGGTAGCGGCAGTGATAGTGGTGGTAGCGGCAGTGATAGTGGTGGTAGTGGCAGTGATAGTGATGGTAGTGGCAGTGATAGTGATGGTAGTGGCAGTGATAGTGGTGGTAGTGGCAATGATAGTGGTGGTAGTGGCAGTGATAGTGGTAGAAGTGATAGTGGTGGTAGTGGCAGTGATAGTGGTGGTAGTGGCAGTGATAGTGGTGGTAGTGGCAGTGATAGTGGTGGTAGTGGCAGTGATAGTGATGGTAGTGTCAGTGATAGTGAAGATAGTGTCAGTGATAGTGAAGATAGTGGCAGTGATAGTGAAGATAGTGGCAATGATAGTGGTGGTAGTGGCAGTGATAGTGGTAGAAGTGATAGTGGTGGTAGCGGTAGTGATAGTGGTGGTAGTGGCAGTGATAGTGGTGGTAGTGGCAGTGATAGTGATGGTAGTGTCAGTGATAGTGAAGATAGTGGCAGTGATAGTGGTGGTAGTGGCAGTGATAGTGGAAGAAGTGATAGTGGTGGTAGTGAGTGATGGTGGTAGCGGCAGTGATAGTGGTGGTAGTGGCAGTGATAGTGGTGTTAGTGGCAGTGATAGTGGTGGTAGTGTCAGTGATAGTGAAGATAGTGTCAGTGATAGTGAAGATAGTGTCAGTGATAGTGAAGATAGTGGCAGTAATAGTGATGGTAGTGGCAGTGATAGTGGTGGTAGTGGCAGTGATAGTGGTGGTAGTGGCAGTGATAGTGGTGGTAGTGTCAGTGATAGTGAAGATAGTGGCAGTGATAGTGGTGGTAGTGGCAGTGATAGTGGTGGTAGTGGCAGTGATAGTGGTGGTAGTGGCAGTGATAGTGGTGGTAGTGGCAGTGATAGTGGTAGAAGTGATAGTGGTGGTAGTGAGTGATAGTGGTGGTAGTGGCAGTGATAGTGGTGGTAGTGGCAGTGATAGTGGTGGTAGTGGCAGTGATAGTGGTGGTAGTGGCAGTGATAGTGAAGATAGTGTCAGTGATAGTGGTGGTAGTGGCAGTGATAGTGAAGATAGTGTCAGTGATAGTGGTGGTTGGTGGTACGAAGGTGGCGGTGATGGTGGTGGTGAGTGGCGGTGATAGGTGGTGGTAAGTAATTAGGCCGGTGATGAGGTGGTTGGTAGTGGCAGGTGATGGTGGTGGTGGCGAGTGGCGGTGATTAGGTGGTAGAAAGTGATGAGTGGTGGTAGGTGGAGGTGATGGTGGTGGCCGGCGGAGATGAGTGGTGGTGGTAGTGGCGGTGATGTAGGTGGTGTTAGTGGCAGGTGATAGGTGGTGGTAGGTGTCAGGTGATGAGGTAGAAGATGAGGTGTCGGTGATAGGTAGAAGATAGGTGGCAGTAATAGGTGATGGTAGTGGCAGTGATGGTGGTGGTGAGTGGCAGGTGATGGTGGTGGTAAGTTGGCAGTGATGGTGGTGGTGAAGTTGGCGGTGATAGGTGGTGGTAGTGTCGGTGATAGGTGAAGATGAGTGGCGGTGATGGTGGTGGTGAAGTTGGCGGTGATGGTGGTGGTAGGTGGCGGTAATGGTGGTGGTAGGTGGCGGTGATGAGTGGTAGAAGAGGTGATAGGTAATTGGTTGGTGGGTGATAGGTGGTGGTGAGTGGCGGTGATGAGGTGGTAGTAGCGGCGGTGATGGTGGTGGTAGGCAGGCGGTGGATGGTGGTGGTAGCGGCGGTGATGAGTGGTAGTGGCAGGTGATGAGGTGGTGGTGAGTGGCGGTGATGGTGATGGTAGGTGGCAGTGATAGTGATGGTAGTGGCGGTGATGATAGTGGTGGTGAAGTGGCGGCTGATTGAGTGGTGGTAGGTGGCAATGGTAAGGTGGTGGTAGTGTCAGGCAATGAGGTGGTGGTAGGTGGCAGGTGATGGTGGTAGAAGTGATGAGGTGGTGGTTGGAGGTGGTTGATGAGGTGGTGGTAGGCGGTGGTGATGGTAGGTGAGTGGTAGGTGGCGGTGATAGGTGAGGTGGTAGTGGCGGTGATGGTGAAGATAGTGTCGGTGATAGGTGGTGGTAAGTTGGCGGTGATGAGGTGAAGATGGTGGTCGGTCGGATAGGTAATTGGTAGGTGGCGGTGATGAGGTGGTGTTAGGTGGCGGTGGTGATGGTGGTGGTGAGTGGCGGTGATGAGTGGTGGTAGGTGGCGGTGATGGAGGTGGAGGTGGGAGTAGGTGGTGGTAGTGAGGTGATGGTGGTAGCGGCGGTGATGTGGTGGTGGTAGTGGCAGGTGATGGTGGTGTTAGTGGCGGTGATTGAGGTGGTGGTAGTGTCAGGTGATGGTGAAGATGGTGTCAGGTGATGGTGAAGATAGGTGGCGGTAATAGGTGATGGTAGGTGGCGGTGATGGAGGTGGTGGTAGTGGCGGTGATGAGGTGGTGGTGAGTGGCGAGGTGATAGTGAAGATGAGTGTCAGTGATAGGTGGTGGTGAGTGGCGGTGATAGGTGAAGATAGTGTAGGTGATGAGGTGGTGAAGGTAGGTGGCGGTGATAGGTGGTGTTGAGTGGCGGTGATAGGTGGTGGTAGTGGCGGTGATGAGTGGTGTTAGGTGGCGGTGATGAGGTGGTGGGTAGTGTCGGTGATGGTGAAGGTATGGTGTCAGGTGATGGTGGAAGAGATGGTGGCGGTAATAGGTGATGGTAATTGGCAGGTGATGGTGGTGGTGAGTGGCAGGTGATGAGGTGGTGGTGAGTGGCGGTGGATAGTGGTGGTAGTGTCAGTGATAGGTGAGATGGAAGGTGGCGGTGATGGTGGTGGTGAGTGGCGGTGATGGAGTGGTGGTAGTGGCGGTGATGAGGTGGTGGTGAGTGGCGGTAATGGTGGTGGTGGTAGTGGCAGGTGATGGTGGTGGTAAGTTGGCGGTGATGGTGATGGTAGGCGGCGGTGATGGTGGTGGTTAGCGGCGGTGAAGTGAGGTGGTGGTAGTGGCGAGGTGATGGAGGCGGTGGTAGGTGGCAGGTGACGGTAGGTGGTGGTAGTGGCAGTGATGAGGTGAGGTGGTGAGTGGCAAGTGATGGTAAGTTGGTGGTAGTGGCAGGTGGTGGTAGTGGCAGTGATAGTGGTGGTGACAGTAGTGGTAGTGAGGGATGGTGGTGGTAGTGGCAGTGGTCTCAGATGATCAGTTAAGTGGTTAACAGACTTGCCTACGGGAGGTAGCAGGTTTTTCTCCACGTTTAAAAACAAAGGATCGCTGCATACTGGATTCTTGGGTGTGACTTCACAATCTACCACTTAGTTTCTTGACGAGGTTCCCACTGTATGAATGAGAAGACACCAGAAAGGGAACCAGTTACATAAGAACAGAGTGGCCCGTGGCCTGGTAGGCAAAGCTCTCCCTTCACTTATGTTCCAAATAGGGAAATCAGATCAAACAAAAATGATCCTAAATGGATGAACAATAGATTAAAACATCTCGTTGGTCAAAAGAGAGGCATATACAGACAAATCAAAAGAGGAGAGGTGCAATTAAGAAATCGATATATTCAGTTAGAGAGAGAAATAAAAAATGGAATAAGAAAAGCAAAGAGATTATGAGGTTAAAGGTGCAAGAAAATCGAAGACTAACGCAAAAGGATTCTTTCAGGTATACAGAAGTAAGATCAGGGACAAGATAGGCCCACTCAAAAGCTACTCGGGTCAGCTCACGGACAGTGATAAGGAAATGTTTAAATAACACATACTTCCTCTCAGTTTTTACACAGCAAGATATTAGCGATATTCCAGAAATAATAAATTACGTAGAACTGGACGATAATAAACTATGCACGATTAAGATCACAAGTGATATGATACTTATACAAATAGATAAATTAAAACCGAACATATCCCCAGGCTATGATCAACTGTACACAAGGGTTCTAAAGGAATGTAAAGAGGAGCTTAGTAAACCTTTGGCTAATCTTTTCAACATATCACTACAAACTGGCATGGTGCCAGATAAGTGGAAAATGGCAAATGTGATGACTATTTTCAAAGCAGGTGACAGGTCCTTAGCTTCGAACTATAGACCAATAAGCCTAACCTCCATAATGGGAAAATTTATGGAATCAATAATTGCCGAGGCAGTTCGTAGCCACGTTGAAAAACACAAATTGGTCAAAGAATCTCAGCATGGTTTTACAAAAGGGCGTTGCTAGTTTACGAGTTTATTAACATTTTTCACTAAGGTATTTGAGGAGGTAGATCATGGTAATGAATATGATATTGTGTATATGGACTTCAGTAAGGCTTTTGACAGGGTCCCACATCAGAGACTATTGAAGAAAATTATGGCACATGGAATAGAAATTTTTTCCAGGATAGAGGCATGGTTGACAAATAGGCAGCAGAGAGTTTGCATAAATGGGGAGAAATCAGAGTGGGGAAGCGTCACGAGCGGTGTTCCACAGGGGTCAGTGTTGGGTCCCATGTTGTTCACAATCTACGTAAACGACATATTTGTAGATGAATGGTTCAGAGAACCGACATGTTGATAAATTAGACACATGTGCAACTCTTGGGTATCTTTATTGAGAATCTTGAAGAACAGGAGGAGAATGAGGTAATCAGTCCCTCAACCTTGAGTCGATGTGGTCAGTCCATCAATCTTGAATAGAATACGGCATACGTGCGGAGAAGGAGAGGTGCAGCAGTCATAGGTGGTGTCACATTTGTTCATTGAACAAATGTTCAATGAACATTTGTTCACAATCTACATAAACGACATTGAAGAGGGCATAAAGAGCGACATCAGCAAGTTTGCCGATGACACCAAAATAGGCCGTCGAATTCATTCTGACGAGGACATTAGAGCACTCCAGGAAGATTTGAATAGACTGATGCAGTGGTCGGAGAAGTGGCAGATGCAGTTTAATATAGACAAATGCAAAGTTCTAAATGTTGGACAGGACAATAACCATGCCACATATAAACTAAATAATGTAGATCTTAATATTACGGATTGCGAAAAAGATTTAGGAGTTCTGGTTAGCAGTAATCTGAAATCAAGACAACAGTTGGTTTAGAAAGACGCGTAAGCAAACACTGACATATTTATTAGAAAACGTTTCGGTCCTGGGACCTTGATCACTTCTAACATACAGAGGTAGAAAGACATTATATATATAGGCGGAGAGTGAGGTGTGACGCACGTGACCTGAGGAATGTCATAAGAACATAAGAATGGAGGAACACTGTAAAAGGCCTACTGGCCCATGCGAGGCAGGTCCTCATCAAAACAACCTGCCTCGCATTGGCCAGTAGGCCTTCTACAGTGTTCCTCCATTCTCATGTTCTTATGACATTCCTCAGGTCACGTGCGTCACACCTCACTCTCCGCCTATATATATAATGTCTTTCTATCTCTGTATGTTAGAAGTGATCAAGGTCCCAGGACCGAAACGTTTTCTAATAAATATGTCATAGTGTTTGCTTACGTGTCTTTCTAAACCAACTTGTCGGTATTTATTACCAAGGTTTATACCAAGACAACAGTGTTGTTAGGTAAGACACATATGCGACAGTTAGGTATCTTTATATGAAACGTTTCGCCTACACAGTAGGCTTCTTCAGTCAAGTACAGAAAAGTTGATAGAAGCAGAAGACACTTGAAGACGATGTAATCACTCCATCACCCTTAAAGTTTTGAGGTGGTCAGTCCCTCAGTCTGGAGAAGAGCATTGTTCCATAGTATGAAACAATATGGAGAAGTGACAGGATGGAGCTTTTTATAGAGCCAAGAGGTGAGACGTAGGCCACTAGGAGAGGTAAGAACTCAGATGCTGAGAGGTCAGGTCCCTCTCAAATCCAGCCCCTCTCACTAGTGGAAGTTGTCGAAGTTGATTGCAGGTCTGTACCAAGATACCCTTGTGTTGCAGTGTCTGACAGATTGAACATTAAAATGGTATAAAATACCGACAGGTTGTTAGGTAAGACACATATGCGACAGTTAGGTATCTTTATAATGAAACGTTTCGCCTACACAGTAGGCTTCTTCAGTCAAATACAGAAAAGTTGATAGAAGCAGAAGACACTTGAAGACGATGTAATCAGTCCATAACCCTTAAAGTTTTGAGGTGGTCAGTCCCTCAGTCTGGAGAAGAGCATTGTTCCATAGTATGAAACAATATGGAGAAGAAGTGACAGGATGGAGCTTTTTATAGAGCCAAGAGGTGAGACGTAGGCCACTAGGAGAGGTAAGAACTCAGATGCTGAGAGGTCAGGTCCCTCTCAAATCCAGCCCCTCTCACTAGTGGAAGTTGTCGAAGTTGATTGCAGGTCTGTACCAAGATACCCTTGTGTTGCAGTGTCTGACAGATTGAACATTAAAATGGTATAAAATACCGACAGGTTGTTAGGTAAGACACATATGCGACAGTTAGGTATCTTTATTATGAAACGTTTCGCCTACACAGTAGGCTTCTTCAGTCAAGTACAGAAAAGTTGATAGAAGCAGAAGACACTTGAAGACGATGTAATCAGTCCATCACCCTTAAAGTTTTGAGGTGGTCAGTCCCTCAGTCTGGAGAAGAGCATTGTTCCATAGTATGAAACAATATGGAGAAGAAGTGACAGGATGGAGCTTTTTATAGAGCCAAGAGGTGAGACGTAGGCCATTTTAATGTTCAATCTGTCAGACACTGCAACACAAGGGTATCTTGGTACAGACCTGCAATCAACTTCGACAACTTCCACTAGTGAGAGGGGCTGGATTTGAGAGGGACCTGACCTCTCAGCATCTGAGTTCTTACCTCTCCTAGTGGCCTACGTCTCACCTCTTGGCTCTATAAAAAGCTCCATCCTGTCACTTCTTCTCCATATTGTTTCATACTATGGAACAATGCTCTTCTCCAGACTGAGGGACTGACCACCTCAAAACTTTAAGGGTGATGGACTGATTACATCGTCTTCAAGTGTCTTCTGCTTCTATCAACTTTTCTGTACTTGACTGAAGAAGCCTACTGTGTAGGCGAAACGTTTCATTATAAAGATACCTAACTGTCGCATATGTGTCTTACCTAACAACCTGTCGGTATTTTATACCATTTTAATGTTCAATCTGTCAGACACTGCAACACAAGGGTATCTTGGTACAGACCTGCAATCAACTTCGACAACTTCCACTAGTGAGAGGGGCTGGATTTGAGAGGGACCTGACCTCTCAGCATCTGAGTTCTTACCTCTCCTAGTGGCCTACGTCTCACCTCTTGGCTCTATAAAAAGCTCCATCCTGTCACTTCTTCTCCATATTGTTTCATACTATGGAACAATGCTCTTCTCCAGACTGAGGGACTGACCACCTCAAAACTTTAAGGGTGATGGACTGATTACATCGTCTTCAAGTGTCTTCTGCTTCTATCAACTTTTCTGTACTTGACTGAAGAAGCCTACTGTGTAGGCGAAACGTTTCATAATAAAGATACCTAACTGTCGCATATGTGTCTTACCTAACAACCTGTCGGTATTTTATACCATTTTAATGTTCAAGACAACAGTGCGTAAGTGTTCGCAATAAAGCTAACAGAATCCTTGGCTTCGTATCAAGAAGCATAAATAATAGAAGTCCTCAGGTTGTTCAACTCTAAATATCCTTGGTTAGGCTTCATTTAGATTATGCTGCTCAGTTTTGGTCACCGTATTACAGAATGGATATAAATGCTCTGGAAAACATACAAAGGAGGATGACAAAGTTTATCCCACGTATCAGAAATCTTCCTAATGAGGATAGACTGAGGTTCCTGAATCTGCACTCTAGAAAGGCGCAGAATTAGGGAAGTTGTGATTGAGGTGCATAAATGGAAGACAGGAATAAATAAAGGGGATGTAAATAGCGTGCTGTAAATATCGAGCCTAGACAGGACTCGCAGCAATGGTTTCAAGTTAGAAAAATTCAGATTCAGGAAGGATAAAGGAAGGCACTGGTTTGGTAATAGAGTTGTGGATGAGTGGAACAAATTCCCGAGTACAGTTGTAGAGGCTAAAACGTTGTGTACTTCTAAAAATAGGTTAGATAAATACATGAGTGGTGACGTGTACTTTGCTCTGTGAAGACCTGTTTGTGTGCTCTCTGTGAATCTGAACCAGGATGCCCTCTCTTGAGCAACTTTACCAGCAGCTGAGAGAAGAGCTCAGAGTTGCTAAGATGGAGATACGGCGATTAACGGAGGAGAACAAGAGGATTCGTAGTAATCCTCCTGTTGTGAGTCCCCAGGTTAAGAGGGGAGCTTGGTCAGTGGCCGGGCAACATGGAACCAAGCTGAAGATCAAGAAAACAGTTGGAGAGGCAGAAACAACGAGAAACCAGAAGACTACCGTGGAAACTTCCAACCCATTCTCGGTGCTACCTGACGAATGTGAGTGTTCTACTGGGAATGCCACAACGAGCACCAAAGAAGCATTGGCAGACGTGAGTGAGACATCCCTAGAAACCCCAACGAAGACCATCGAGAACGTCTTGACGAATTCTACAAGTGGTGTAATGCTACCTGGCGAATGTGAGTCGACTACTCGGAGCATCACGACGGACGACGCCAAGAAGGTAAAAACATTGTTGTTGTTGGGGATAGCCAGATTAGGTACATGGATAGGGCATTCTGCTTGAAGGATAGGAGTAGGAGGCAGAGAGTGTGTTTTCCTGGGGCTGGGATGAAGGATATTGTTAACCGTCTGGATGACATCATGAGAGGTAATGGGAGCAATCCTATTATCTGTCTCAGTGCTGGAGGCAACGATGTTGGCAGACGTAGGAGTGAGGACCTGATTAGCAGGTATAGGTCAGCAATAGAGATAATTAGGAGGAAGGGTGGGAAACCTGTCATATGTGGCATTTTGCCAAGGAGAGGAGTTGGAAATGAATGGTTGTCCAGAGCAATTGGTGTCAATTGCTGGCTGGACAAATACTGTAAGGAAAATGCGGTAACATTCATTGACAACTGGGACCTCTTCTATGGCAGAAATGACATGTATGCCAGGGATGGGGTTCACTTATCTAGGTGTGGGGTGAGAGCACTGGCCAACGCAGTGGAGGGAGCTGTTAGGTCTTTAAACTAGGAATAGTTAGTGGTATGGGTTTTTGCGGGAAAACTGTGAAGTCTCAGGGTAGTAATATGAGTACTAGGAGAACTAGTAATAGGCAAAATAAGGTGGATATTGGAAAGCCAGTGGCACTAATTGACAAGGACAGTAATAGGTTTAGTGGAATAACAGAAAGGAGCAGGAAGGGTAAAGAGAGAGGAGGGTCTTTAAGTATTTATTACACAAATAGTCGCAGTGCTAGGAATAAGATGGACGAGTTGAGACTAGTTGCTAGTGCAGGTAACATAGATGTATTTGCCATTACTGAGACGTGGTTTAATTAAAAAAGTCGGGACATGCCTGCAGAATGTCACATTCAGGGTTTTAAATTGTTCCAAATAGATAGAAGTATCGGGAAGGGGGGTGGGGTGGCACTGTATGTCCGAGATCGCTTGAACTATTGCATAAAAACGGGTATTAAGTCTGAAGTAACACAGAGTCTGTTTGGATAGAATTTTCAGAGGGGCATGAAAAGTTAATTTTAGGTGTGATATACCGTCCCCCAAATTTAGATAGGGACCAGGGGAGACTACTATGGGAGGAAATTGCTAGGGCCACAAGGCACGATAATGTAGTAATTCTAGGAGACTTTAACTTTAGTCATATTGATTGGAATTTCTTGACTGGGAATTTAGAATCATACGACTTCTTAGAAGTAGTTCAGGATTGTTTTTTGAAGCAGTTTGTGACAGAACCTACAAGGGGTAATAACCTGCTTGACTTAGTTCTGGCAAACAATGAATCCCTTGTTAATAATTTAGAAGTTTCAAAGGAACTGGGTGCTAGCGACCACAAATCAATTACATTTAGAATTGAATGGAAGTATGATAGTAGGGATAACTCAGTAACAGTCCCAGATTTTCGCTTAGCAGATTACGATGGGCTTAGAGAACACTTATCATCTATTGACTGGGGTAACGAAAAGAGCTATCAGTATGACAGTTTTCTGAACACAATACATGCTGCTCAAAGAACGTTTATCCCTTATAAAGAAATTAGATCAAATAGAAATGACCCAAAATGGATGAATAATAGGCTGAAATATCTACTAGGGCATAAGAAAGGAATTTATAGGAGTATCAAAAGAGGCGAGGGTCATCTTATGAATCAGTATATTGACATTAAGAGGGACATTAAAAAGGGGATAAGAAAAGCTAAAAGGGACTATGAAATTAAAGTTGCTAGGGATTCTAAAACTAACCCAAAAAGTTTTTTCCAGGTATATAGAACAAAAGTCAGAGATAAGATAGGTCCCCTTAAAAATAACTATGGGCATTTTACTGACAGAGAGAATGAAATGTGCTCGATTTTAAATAATTATTTTCTCTCGGTTTTTACACAGGAAGACACTAATAATATTCCGGTAATTAATTTTTATAGTGGGCCAGAAGAAGATAAATTATGTAACATCACAGTCACTAGTGAAATGGTTGTGAAGCAGATAGACCGACTGAAGCAATATAAGTCACCGGGTCCTGATGAGGTTTTTTCAAGGGTTCTAAAGGAATGCAAAATGGAAGTCTGTGAACCATTAACTAATATTTTTAATTTATCTCTTCAAACAGGTGTAGTGTCTGATATGTGGAAGACGGCTAATGTAATTCCTATTTTTAAAACAGGGGACAAGTCGTTACCGTCAAATTACCGCCCAATAAGCCTGACCTCAATTGTAGGCAAATTACTAGAGTCAATTATAGCTGAGATTATAAGAAGCCATCTCGATAAGCATAGCTTGATTAATGATACTCAGCATGGATTCACAAGAGGCCGGTCTTGTCTAACTAATTTATTAACTTTATTCGGTAAAGCTTTTGAGGCTGTTGACCACGATAAAGAATTTGATATTGTTTACTTAGATTTTAGTAAGGCATTTGATAGAGTTCCGCACCAAAGACTGTTGAAGAAAGTAGCAGCTCATGGCATTGGGGGAAGAGTGCTCTCGTGGATCGAATCATGGCTCACAGACAGGAAGCAGAGAGTGTCCATAAATGGGGTTAAATTCGAGTGGGGATCAGTAACAAGTGGCGTTCCACAGGGATCAGTCTTGGGCCCGTTGTTGTTTATAATATATATCAATGATCTTGATGAAGGAATTACTAGTGATATGAGCAAATTCGCCGATGACACGAAGATAGGTAGGATAATTGATTCAAACGTAGATGTTAGGGAACTTCAGGAGGATTTAGGTCAGAAAAGTGGCAGATGCAGTTCAATGTAGATAAATGCAAGGTTCTGAAGCTCGGGAGTGTCCATAACCCTAGCACTTATAAGTTAAATAATGTAGAACTTAGCCATACAGATTGCGAAAAGGACTTGGGGGTTATGGTAAGCAGCAACCTTAAACCAAGACAGCAATGCCTAAGCGTACGTAATAAGGCAAATAGATTACTGGGATTTATATCAAGAAGTGTAAGCAACAGAAGTCCAGAGGTCATACTGCAGCTTTATACATCATTAGTAAGGCCTCACCTAGATTATGCAGCTCAATTCTGGTCTCCATATTACAGAATGGACATAAATTCGTTAGAAAACATTCAGCGTAGGATGACTAAATTAATACATAGCATTAGAAATCTTCCTTATGAAGAAAGATTGAAGACTCTTAAGTTACATTCACTTGTTAGACGAAGAATGAGGGGAGACCTGATCGAAGTGTATAAGTGGAAGATAGGTATTAATAAAGGGGATATTAACAAGGTCTTGAGGATATCTCTCCAAGAGAGAACCCGCGGTAATGGATTTAAATTAGATAAGTTTAGATTTAGAAAGGACATAGGAAAGTATTAGTTTGGAAATAGGTTAGTTGATGAGTGGAACAGTCTACCTAGTTGGGTTATTGAGGCTAGGACTTTGGGAAGTTTCAAATTTAGGTTGGATAAGTACATGAGTGGGAGGGGTTGGATTTGAGAGGGACTTGCACATCGGAGCTTGTTTCTTGGGTGGCATTGAAAATTGGGTTGGTCAAATGTTTGTTAGTGGGATGAATTGTAAAGGACCTGCCTAGTATGGGCCAACAGGCCTGTTGCAGTGTTCCTCCTTTCTTATGTTCTTATGTTCTTATGAGTGGGTGTGGGAGGGTGAGTTGGACCTGGTTAGCTTGTGCTACTAGGTCAGTTGCCGTGTTCCTTCCTTAAGTTAATGTGACCTGACCTGACTAGGTTGGGGCATTGGCTTAAGCCGGTAGGAGACTTGGACCTGCCTCGCATGGGCCAACAGACCTGCTGCCGTGTTCCTTCTTTATGTTCTTATGTTCACACGCTGAGAGGTCCGTGGTTCAATTCCCGGCGAAGGGGTGGAAACACTGGGCGTATTTCCTTACACCGGTTGTCCCTGTTCACCCATCAGTAAAATGAGTATCTGAGTGTTAGTTGACTGGTGTGGGTCGCATCCTGGGACAAAATTTACCTAATTTGGGTGAAATGTTCTGCATAACAAGGGGCTTTCTATATATAGTAATATATCATTGATGTCAGCGACTGTATACTTTGTACACGTATTTCTAGAAATAAAAAAAAAGCACAGCAGCAGGCCTACTGGCCCATGCTAGGCAGGTTCAAGTCACATCCGCTTAAGAAAGAAGAAGCACTGAGTCAGACCTATCAGCACAAGCGGTGTTCCACAGGGACTACTAGTTGATAAATTAGACACATGTGCAACTCTTGGGTATCTTTATTGAGGAAACGTTTCGCCACACAGTGGCTTCATCAGTCCATACATAGGAGAAACTTGAAGAACAGGAGGAGAATGAGGTAATCAGTCCCTCAACCTTGACTGATTACCTCATTCTCCTCCTGTTCTTCAAGTTTCTCCTATGTATGGACTGATGAAGCCACTGTGTGGCGAAACGTTTCCTCAATAAAGATACCCAAGAGTTGCACATGTGTCTAATTTATCAACATGTCGGTTCTCTGAACCATTCATCTACAAAGGGACTACTAGTCTTGGGTCCCTTGTTCACTCTACTTAAATGACAGCGATGTGGGAATAAATAGCCCCAAAGTAAAATTTGCTGATGATTTATACCTTTGACGAGTTTCGAGAGTCTTTCTACTCCCGGAGCCCAGCCATGGGCCAGGCTCGACTGAAATAGGAGGCCAAATAATTTCTGAACACAACGCCTGGGTACAAAATAAATTAACATAGGATCATGTTGTGGTGGGAAAAGTGTCAAAAAACTTCAAGTGTCCTTAGTGAGGCCTCATTTGTTACAGCAACGAACACACCTGATCTGAGACCGGGCCGCAGAGGCGGTGACCCCGTAATAAACTCAAGGTGCAGCAGCTGCACCACCAGGAGCAGCAGCAGCGTAGGATGAAGCAAGGGCCGAGTAGTGGTGGTGTCACAGTAGCTGGGAGTGGCCGTGGAGAACGACCCCTTTTCCCCCACTACACTCACCACCACCATCATCAAAACAGCACCATCAACATTAAAACCAACACCATCATCAACACCAACAGCAACAACCACAGCATTACTGCCAACAGCAAGAAGGTGGTCAGGGTGGGCGGCAGAGGGGTAGTCAGGTGTAATAGCACACAAAGTGCGTGCTAAACGGATAACTGACAAAGTAGGTAGATGGATCTTCAACTTTCTAACCAACAGAACACAAATAGTAGTGGTTAACAGAGTTAAATCGGAAGCTGTCATAGTGAAGAACTCTGTTCCACAAGGCACAGTACTCGCCCCCATCCTGTTCATCCTCAGATAAGAAGAACATAAGAACATAAGAACGAAGGAACACTGCAGAAGGCCTACTGGCCCATGCGAGGCAGGTCCAAGTCCCTACCGGCTTAAGCCAATGCACCCAACCTAGTCAGGTCAGGTCACATTGACTCAAGGGAGGAACACGGCAACCGACCCGTTAGCACAAGCTATCAGGTCTAACTCACACCCACCCACATCTACTCATGTATTTATCCAACCTATTTTTAAAGCTACACAACGTTCTGGCCTCTATAACGGTACTTGGGAGTTTGTTCCACTCATCCACAACTCTATTACCAAACCAGTACTTTCCTATATCCCTCCTGAATCTGAATTTTTCCAACTTAAAACCATTGCTGCGAGTCCTGTCTAGGCTAGATATTATCAGCACACTATTTACATCCCCTTTATTTATTCCTGTCTTCCACTTATAAACCTCAATCATATCCCCCCTAATTCTACGTCTTTCTAGAGAGTGCAGTTTCAGGGCCCTTAGTCTATCCTCATAGGGAAGGTTTCTGATACATGGGATCATCTTTGTCATCCTCCTTTGTACATTTTCCAGAGAATTTATATCCATTCTGTAATACGGTGACCAAAACTGTGCAGCATAATCTAAATGAGGCCTAACCAAGGATGTATAGAGTTGAAGAACAACCTGAGGACTCCTATTATTTATGCTTCTTGATATGAAGCCAAGGATTCTATTAGCTTTATTGCGAACACTTATGCACTGTTGTCTTGGTTTCAGATTACTGCTAACCAGAACTCCTAAATCTTTTTCGCAATCCGTAATATTAAGATCTACATTATTTAGTTTATATGTGGCATGGTTATTGTCCTGTCCAACATTTAGAACTTTGCATTTGTCTATATTAAACTGCATCTGCCACTTCTCCGACCACTGCATCAGTCTATTCAAATCTTCCTGGAGTGCTCGAATGTCCTCGTCAGAATGAATTCGACGGCCTATTTTGGTGTCATCGGCAAACTTGCCGATGTCGCTCTTTATGCCCTCATCTATGTCGTTTATGTAGATTGTGAACAGCAGGGGGCCCAACACTGACCCCTGTGGAACACCGCTCGTGACGCTTCCCCACTCTGATTTCTCCCCATTTATGCAAACTCTCTGCTGCCTATTTGTCAACCATGCCTCTATCCAGGAAAAAATTTCTCCTCCTATTCCATGTGCTTTAATTTTCCTCAATAGTCTCTGATGTGGGACCCTGTCAAAAGCCTTACTGAAGTCCATATACACAATATCATATTCGTTACCATGATCTACCTCCTCAAATACCTTAGTGAAAAAAGTTAATAAATTCGTAAGGCAGGAACGTCCCTTTCTAAAACCATGCTGAGATTCGTTGATTAATTTATGCTTTTCAAGGTGGCTACGAACTGCCTCGGCAATTATTGATTCCATAAATTTTCCCACTATGGAGGTTAGGCTTATTGGTCTATAGTTCGAAGCTAAGGACCTGTCACCTGTTTTGAAAATAGGTATCACATTTGCCATTTTCCACTTATCTGGCACCATGCCAGTTTGTAGTGATATGTTGAAAAGATTAGCCAAAGGTGTGCTAAGCTCCTCTTTACATTCCTTTAGAACCCTTGCATACAGTTCATCAGGGCCTGGGGATTTGTTAGGTTTTAATTTATCTATTTGCCTAAGGACCATGTCACTTGTGACCCTAATAGTGCACAGTTTATTATCGTCCTGTTCTACATAATTTATCATTACTGGAATATCACTGGTATCCTCCTGTGTAAAAACTGAGAGGAAGTATGTGTTAAAAATTCTACACATTTCCTTATCACTGTCAGTGAGCTGACCCGAGGAACTTTTGAGTGGGCCTATCTTGTCCCTGATCTTACTTCTGTATACCTGAAAGAATCCTTTTGGGTTAGTCTTCGATTCTCTTGCACTTTAACCTCATAATCTCTTTTTGCTTTTCTAATTCCCTTTTTTATTTCTCTCTTTAACTGAATATATCGATTTCTTAATTGCCCCTCTCCTCTTTTGATTTGCCTATATATGCCTCTCTTTTGACCAATCAGATATTTTAATCTATTGTTCATCCATTTAGGATCATTTTTGTTTGATCTGATTTCCCTATTTGGAACATAATTTGACTGAGCAGCTAGAACTATGCCCTGGAAAGCATCATATCGGCAACCATCACCACCTACCTGACCCCTAGTCAGGTCATTCCAGTTCAGCCCACCTAAGTAATTTTTCAGTCCTATGAAATCAGCCAAGCGAAAGTCAGGGACGGAGACTTGATTGCCATTATTAGGGGAATTCCATGATATGTTAAAACTGAGTGATTTGTGCTCACTCTCCCCAAGCTCATCATTAACCTCAAGATTATTAATTAGTGTTTCCCTACTGGCAAGAACCAAGTCAAGGAGGTTATTTCCCCTAGTTGGCTCTGTCACAAACTGTTTTAAAAAACAATCCTGGATCGTATCAAGAAAGTCACCCGACTCTAAATTTCCTGTCAAATTGCTCCAGTCAATCTGTCTATAGTTGAAATCTCCCATTAGCACAACATTTTCGTATGTAGATGCCTTACGAATTTCGTCCCATAGAAGTTTACTGCACTCCCTATCAAGATTTGGGGCCCTGTAAATCACACCCAAAATTAGTTTTTCTCGGCCCTCGAGAAGCTGTAACCAAACAGATTCAGTGGCTGACGCTTCTAATTTAATATCTTGTCTAACACAACAATTTAAATTGTCTCTGACATACATCGCTACTCCACCACCTTTCCTGTTGACCCTGTCAGTGTGGAATAATTTATAGCCTTGTATGTGACATTCAGATGGCATCTCTCTATCTTTCAGATTGAGCCAGGTCTCTGTTATAGCAATAATATCTATGTTTCCTGCACTTGCAATTAATCTTAGCTCATCTATCTTATTTCTAACACTCCTGCTATTAGTATAGTAAACCTTAAGGGAGCTAGTCCCTTGCTGCCCTCTGCTGTCCCCCTTTGTTTTCTGACCTGTTCTATTGTCTTTATTTATAACTTCATGCTGAATGCCTTTTATACATTTACTGTTTCCAACCCTAGTGTTGCAACCTGCTTGTTTCCCACACACACCCATACTGCACTAGTGTCATCTATTGAGAACACCGTTAACCTCCGAGAATATATAAACCAAGTTTTCCAATGGGCAACGGAGAACAATATAATGTTCAAGTCCAACTACTCCGTTACGGAAAACTGGAGGAAATAATAGCTAGAACTGAGTATACTACAACCTCGATCACATAATATAGCGGAAAAGAAATGTGAAGGACCTGGGAGTGGTAATGTCTGAGGATCTCACTTTCAAGGATCACAACAATGCCACTATCACATCTGCGAGGAAAATGATGGGATGGATAATGAGAACATTCAAGACAAGAGATGCCAAGCCAATGATGATCCTTTTCAGATCACTTGTTCTCTCTAGGCTGGAATACTGCTGTACATTAACATCTCCATTCATGGCAGGTGAAATTGCAGATCTATAGAATGTAGAGCGAACCTTTACTGCACGTATAAGTTCCATCAAACACCTTAACTACTGGAGAACAGGCGATAGGGATATATTATAATCTACACCTGGAAGATTCTGGAGGGACTGGCCCCTAATATGCTCACAGAAATCACTCCCTACGCGAAAGACTTGGCAGGCGATGCAACATAATCCCAGTGAAAAGTAGGGGAGCAATTAATACACTAAGAGAAAACACAATTAGTGTCCGGGGCCCAAGACTGTTCGACAGCCTCCCACCAGCCATAAGGGAAATTACATCGTTGATCAGGCCCTGATCCATCAGGAGGCCTGGTCATGGACCGAGCCGCGGGGGCGTTGATCCCCGGAATACCCTCCAGGTAGGGTGGGCGGCAGGAGGGTAATTAGGGTGGACAGCAGGGTAGTCAGGGTGGGCAGCATATTGTTAGTCAGGGTGGAGAGCAGGGTAGTTAGGGTGGGGGCAGGAGGGTTGTCAGGGTGGGGGGGCAGGAGAGTTGTCAGAGTGGGGGGCAGGAGGGTTGTCAGGGAGGACAGCAGGGTAATCAGGGTGGGCGGCAGGAGGGTAGTCCGGGTGGGCGGCAGGAGGGTAGTCAGGGTGGACAGCAGGGTAGTCAGGGTGGACAGCAGGGTTGTCACGGTAAACAGCAAGCTAGTCAGGGTGGGCGGCAGGGTGAAGGGTGGGCGGCAGGGTGAGGGGATGGGCGGCAGTAGCAGCAGGGTGAGGGGATGGGCGGCAGCAGCAGCAGGGTGAGGGTTGGGCGACAGCAGCAACAGGGTGAGGGGATGGGCGGCAGGGTGAGGGGTGGGCGGGTGACCTCCGTGCAAGATGCCGCCCTCAGCCAGGGGTTAGTGGTGGTAGTGGCGAAGGGCTGCCGCCCAGGTCCTCCCAGGGGAGACCACCACCTCCACCACCACTACCACAGTTTCCACCACTACTACTACCACAACTCCCGCGACCACCACACCACCACCGCCGCCTCCACCGCTACTTCCACCCACCACACACAAACTTACACACAACCTCCATCAAAATCGTGGAAGTAATTCGCGAGATAAATCGCGTATCGTGGCGCGAGTTGGCAGACCGCTAGCGAGCGCTAGTCAGCGGGGGTCCATGTGTATGTGAGCGTGTACGTGTGTGTGCGTGCGTGTGCGTGGACACGGGTGACGATCTTAGCTCCGTGTCCACATTACCACACCACCACCACCACTCCCACCAGCACCTTCGTCGTTACCACCACTACCACCAGCACCTCCGTCGTCACCACCACTACCACCAGCACCTCCGTCGCCACCACCACTACCACCAGCACCTCCGTCGCCACCACCACTACCACCAGCACCTCCGTCGCCACCACCACTACCACCAGCACCTCCGTCGCCACCACCACTACCACCAGCACCTCCGTCGTCACCACCAGTACCACCAGCACCTCCGTCGTCACCACCACTCCCACCAGCACCTCCGTCGTCACCACCACTCCCACCAGCACCTCCGTCGTCACCACCACTCCCACCAGCACCTCCGTCGTCACCACCACTACCACCAGCACCTCCGTCGTCACCACCACTACCACCAGCATCTCCGTCGCCACCACCACTACTATCAGCACCTCCGTCGTCACCACCACTACCACCAGCACCTCCGTCGTCACCACCAGTACCACCAGCATCTTCGTCGTCACCACCACCAGCACCTCCGTCGCCACCACCACTACCACCAGCACCTCCGTCGTCACCACCACTACCACCAGTACCTCTGTCGTCGTCACCACCACTAGCACCTCCGTCGCCACCACCACTAGCACCTCCGTCGTCACCACCACTACCACCAGCACCTCCGTCGTCACCACCACTACCACCAGCTCCTCCGTCGTCACCACCAGCACCTCCGTCGTCACCACCACTACCACCAGCACCTCCGTCGCCACCACCACCAGCACCTCCGTCGTCGTCACCACCACTACCACCAGCACCTCCGTCGTCGTCACCACCACTACCACCAGCACCTCCGTCGCCGCCACCACCACCACCACCTCCGTCGTCACCACCACTACCACCAGCACCTCCGTCGTCACCACCACCACCACCAGCACCTCCGTCGCCACCACCACTACAACGTCTCCCACTACTACTACCATCGCCACAACCCCTCCTACCACTATAACCACCACCACCACTACTTCCATCGCCACCACTACATTATATACCGCTAAACTCGTAAGGGTCATGCAGCGCCTTGGAGGCATCACTAGTTATCCACCACAACACTCCAGATTACTGATCGGCCGGACTGTGGTTCCTAAGTTATACTGCATGTAGCCAGCAATAACAACATAGCTGATCAGCCTTGATCCACTAGGTCTGGTCTGGGAGCGGGACGCGGGGACGTTGACCCTCGTAACACACTTCACGTAGACTAACAGTTAGGTAAACACAGGTGGTCAGAGGACACAGTACATAGGTGATCAGAGGACACAGTACATAGGTGATCAGAGGACACAGTACACAGGTAAGGTACAAGGCAGCATCACCCAAAACAACCGTGCTCACCAGCAGTGTTGCTACACTATTCTATATGACAGTCACACAGTGGGAACACCAGCAGTGTTGCTACACTATTCTATATGATACCTGGAGGTTACCTGGAGGTTATTCCGGGGATCAACGCCCCCGCGGCCCGGTCCATGACCAGGCCTCCCGATGGATCAGGGCCTGATCAACTAGGCTGTTACTGCTGGCAGCACGCAGTCCAACGCACGAGCCACAGCCCGGCTGATCCGGCACTGACTTTAGGTATCTGTCCAGCTCTCTCTTGAAGGCAGCCAGGGGTTTATTGGCAATTCCCCTAATGCTTGATGGGAGGCTGTTGAACAGTTTTGGGCCCCGGACACTTATGGTGTTTTCCCTTAGTGTACCAATGGCGCCCCTACTTTTTATTGGGGGCATTTTGCATCGCCTGCCCAGTCTTTTACTTTCGTAGGGAGTGATTTCTGTGTGCAGATTTGGGACCATTCCTTCCAAGATTTTCCAAGTGTAGATTATAATATATCTCTCCCTCCTGCGTTCCAACGAGTACAAGTCAAGTGCTTCCAAGCGTTCCCAGTAGTTACATAGTGGGAACACCAGCAGTGTGTTGCTACACTATTATATATGATAGTTACACAGTGGTAACACCAGCAGTGTGTTGTTACACTATTCTATACGACAGTTACACAGTGAGAACCAGCAGTGTGTTGCTACACTATTCTATATGACAGTTACAAGTGTGAACACCAGCAGTGTGTTGCTACACTATTCTATATGACAGTTACACAGTGGTAACACCAGCAGTGTGTTGTTACACTATTCTATACGACAGTTACACAGTGAGAACCAGCAGTGTGTTGCTACACTATTCTATATGACAGTTACACAGTGGGAACACCAGCAGTGTGATACTACACTTCTATATGACAGTCACAAAGTGGGAACACCAACAGTGTGTTACTACACTATTCAGTATGACAGTTACATAAGAAAGAAGGAACACCGCAGCAGGCCTACTTGCCCATGCAAGGCAGGTCCAAGTCTCCTACCACCTTAAGCCAATGCCCCAAACTAGTCAGGTCAGGTCACATTCACTTAAGAAAGAAACACGTTAACTGACCTAGTAGCACAAGCTAATCAGGTCCAACTCACACCCACTCGTGTATTTATTTAACCTATTTTTAATATTACACGTTTTAACCTCTATAACTGTACTCGGAGTTTGTTCCACTCATCCACAACTCTATTACCAAACCAGTGCTTTCCTATATCCTTCCTGAATCTGAATTTTTCTAACTTAAAGCCATTGCTGAGAGTCCTGTCTAGGCTAGATATTTACAGCACGCTATTTACATCCCCTTTATTTATTCCTGTCTTCCATTTATACACCTCAATCATATCCCCCCCTAATTCTACGCCTTTCTAGAGAGTGTAAATTCAGGGCCCTCAGTCTATCCTCATTAGGAAGATTTCTGATACGTGGGATCAACTTTGTCATCCTCCTTTGTATGTTTTCCAGAGCATTTATATCCATTCTGTAATACGGTGACCAAAACTGTGCAGCATGATCTAAATGAAGCCTAACCAAGGATATTTAGAGTTGAACAACCTGAGGACTTCTATTATTTATGCTTCTTGATATGAAGCCAAGGATTCTGTTAGCTTTATTGCGAACACTTATGCACTGTTGTCTTGATTTCAGATTACTGCTAATCAGAACCCCTAAATCTTTTCGCAATCCGTAATATTAAGATCGACATTATTTAGTTTATATGTGGTATGGTTATTTTCCTGTCCAACATTTAGAACTTTGCATTTGTCTATATTAAACTGCATCTACCACTTCTCCGACCACTGCATCAGTCTATTCAAATCTTCCTGGAGTGCTCTAATGTCCTCGTCAGAATGAATTCGACGGCCTATTTGGTGTCATCGGCAAACTTGCTGATGTCGCTCTTTATGCCCTCTTCAGTGTCGTTTATGTAGATTATGAACAACATGGGGCCCAACACTGACCCCTGTGGAACTCCGCTCGTGACGCTTCCCCACTCTGATTTTTCCCCCATTTATGGAAACTCTCTGCTGCCTATTTGTCAACCATGCCTCTATCCAGGAAAAATTTTCTATTCTATGTGCCTTAATTTTCCTCAATAGACTCTGATGTGGAGCCCTTACACAGTGGGAACACCAGCAGTGTGTTGCTACCTGGAGGGTGTTCAGGGGGTCAACGCCCCAGTCCATGACCAGGCCTTTTGGTGGATCAGGGCTTGATCAACCAGGCTGTTACTGCTGGCCTCACGCAATCCAACGTACGAACCACAGCCCGGCTGGGAAACAAATGCCAGGATGGCGCTCATAGAAGATGTTGAGTAGTGTCAGCTCCGAGCTGTGCGGACTCGGGTGGCGTCAGCCCCGAGCTGTGCGGACTCGGGTGGCGTCAGCCCCGAGCTGTGCGGACTCGGGTGGCGTCAGCCCCGAGCTGTGCGGGCTCGGGTGGCGTCAGCCCCGAGCTGTGCGGGCTCGGGTGGCGTCAGCCCCGAGCTGTGCGGGCTCGGGTGGCGTCAGCCCCGAGCTGTGCGGGCTCGGGTGGCGTCAGCCCAGAGCTGTGCGGGCTCGGGTGGCGTCAGCCCAGAGCTGTGCGGGCTCGGGTGGCGTCAGCCCAGAGCTGTGCGGGCTCGGGTGGCGTCAGCCCAGAGCTGTGTGGGCTCGGGTTGCGTCAGCCCAGAGCTGTGCGGGCTCGGGTGGCGTCAGCCCAGAGCTGTGCGGGCTCGGGTGGCGTCAGCCCCCGAGCTGTGCGGACTCCGGTGGCGTCAGCCCCCGAGCTGTGCGGACTCCGGTAGCGTCAGCCCCGAGCTGTGCGGACTCCGGTAGCGTCAGCCCCGAGCTGTGCGGACTCCGGTAGCGTCAGCCCCGAGCTGTGGGTGGCGTCAGCCCCGAGCTGTGCGGACTCCGGTAGCGTCAGCCCCGAGCTGTGCGGACTCCGGTAGCGTCAGCCCCGAGCTGTGCGGACTCCGGTAGCGTCAGCCCCGAGCTGTGCGGACTCCGGTAGCGTCAGCCCCGAGCTGTGCGGACTCCGGTAGCGTCAGCCCCGAGCTGTGCGGACTCCGGTAGCGTCAGCCCCGAGCTGTGCGGACTCCGGTAGCGTCAGCCCCGAGCTGTGCGGACTCCGGTAGCGTCAGCCCCGAGCTGTGCGGACTCCGGTAGCGTCAGCCCCGAGCTGTGCGGACTCCGGTAGCGTCAGCCCCGAGCTGTGCGGACTCCGGTAGCGTCAACCCCGAGCTGTGTGGACTCCGGTAGCGTCAGCCCCGAGCTGTGCGGACTCCGGTAGCGTCAACCCCGAGCTGTGTGGACTCCGGTAGCGTCAGCCCCGAGCTGTGTGGACTCCGGTAGCGTCAGCCCCGAGCTGTGTGGACTCCGGTAGCGTCAACCCCGAGCTGTGTGGACTCCGGTAGCGTCAGCCCCGAGCTGTGTGGACTCCAGTAGCGTCAGCCCCGAGCTGTGTGGACTCCGGTAGCGTCAACCCCGAGCTGTGTGGACTCCAGTAGCGTCAGCCCCGAGCTGTGTGGACTCCGGTAGCGTCAACCCCGAGCTGTGTGGACTCCGGTAGCGTCAACCCCGAGCTGTGTGGACTCCAGTAGCGTCAGCCCCGAGCTGTGTGGACTCCAGTAGCGTCAGCCCCGAGCTGTGTGGACTCCAGTAGCGTCAGCCCCGAGCTGTGTGGACTCCGGTAGCGTCAACCCCCGTAGCGTCAGCCCCGAGCTGTGTGGACTCCGGTAGCGTCAGCCCCGAGCTGTGTGGACTCCAGTAGCGTCAGCCCCGAGCTGTGTGGACTCCGGTAGCGTCAGCCCCGAGCTGTGTGGACTCCGGTAGCGTCAGCCCCGAGCTGTGTGGACTCCGGTAGCGTCAACCCCGAGCTGTGTGGACTCCGGTAGCGTCAGCCCCGAGCTGTGTGGACTCCGGTAGCGTCAGCCCCGAGCTGTGTGGACTCCAGTAGCGTCAGCCCCGAGCTGTGTGGACTCCGGTAGCGTCAGCCCCGAGCTGTGTGGACTCCGGTAGCGTCAGCCCCGAGCTGACTCCGGTGTCAGCCCCGAGCTGTGTGGGACTCCGGTAGCGTCAGCCCCGAGCTGTGTGGACTCCGGTAGCGTCAGCCCCGAGCTGTGTGGACTCCGGTAGCGTCAGCCCCGAGCTGTGTGGACTCCAGTAGCGTCAGCCCCGAGCTGTGTGGACTCCGGTAGCGTCAACCCCGAGCTGTGTGGACTCCGGTAGCGTCAACCCCGAGCTGTGTGGACTCCGGTAGCGTCAACCCCGAGCTGTGTGGACTCCGGTAGCGTCAGCCCCGAGCTGTGTGGACTCCGGTAGCGTCAGCCCCGAGCTGTGTGGACTCCGGTAGCGTCAGCCCCGAGCTGTGTGGACTCCGGTAGCGTCAGCCCCGAGCTGTGTGGACTCCAGTAGCGTCAGCCCCCTGTGTGGACTCCAGTAGCGTCAGCCCCGAGCTGTGTGGACTCCGGTAGCGTCAGCCCCGAGCTGTGTGGACTCCGGTAGCGTCAGCCCCGAGCTGTGTGGTCCGGTAGCGTCAGCCCCGAGCTGTGTGGACTCCGGTAGCGTCAACCCCGAGCTGTGTGGACTCCGGTAGCGTCAACCCCGAGCTGTGTGGACTCCGGTAGCGTCAACCCCGAGCTGTGTGGACTCCGGTAGCGTCAACCCCGAGCTGTGTGGACTCCGGTAGCGTCAACCCCGAGCTGTGTGGACTCCGGTAGCGTCAGCCCCGAGCTGTGTGGACTCCGGTAGCGTCAGCCCCGAGCTGTGTGGACTCCGGTAGCGTCAACCCCGAGCTGTGTGGACTCCGGTAGCGTCAACCCCGAGCTGTGTGGACTCCGGTAGCGTCAGCCCCGAGCTGTGTGGACTCCGGTAGCGTCAGCCCCGAGCTGTGTGGACTCCGGTAGCGTAGCGTCGGTAGCGTCAACCCCGAGCTGTGTGGACTCCGGTAGCGTCAGCCCCGAGCTGTGTGGACTCCGGTAGCGTCAGCCCCGAGCTGTGTGGACTCCGGTAGCGTCATCCCCGAGCTGTGTGGACTCCGGTAGCGTCAACCCCGAGCTGTGGGGACGCCGGTAGCGTCAAGCGTCAACCCCGAGCTGTGTGGACTCCGGTAGCGTCACCCCGAGCTGTGTGGACTCCGGTAGCGTCAGCCCCGAGCTGTGTGGACTCCGGTAGCGTCAACCCCGAGCTGTGCGGACTCCGGTAGCGTCAGCCCCGAGCTGTGTGGACTCCGGTAGCGTCAGCCCCGAGCTGTGTGGACTCCGGTAGCGTCAGCCCCGAGCTGTGTGGACTCCGGTAGCGTCAGCCCCGAGCTGTGTGGACTCCGGTAGCGTAGCGTCGGTAAGCCCCGAGCTGTGTGGACTCCGGTAGCGTCAGCCCCGAGCTGTGTGGACTCCGGTAGCGTCAGCCCCGAGCTGTGTGGACTCCGGTAGCGTCAGCCCCGAGCTGTGTGGACTCCGGTAGCGTCAACCCCGAGCTGTGTGGACTCCGGTAGCGTCAACCCCGAGCTGTGTGGACTCCGGTAGCGTCAGCCCCGAGCTGTGTGGACTCCGGTAGCGTCAGCCCCGAGCTGTGTGGACTCCGGTAGCGTCAACCCCGAGCTGTGTGGACTCCGGTAGCGTCAGCCCCGAGCGTCAGCCCCGAGCTGTGTGGACTCCGGTAGCGTCAACCCCGAGCTGTGCGGACTCCGGTAGCGTCAGCCCCGAGCTGTGTGGACTCCGGTAGCGTCAGCCCCGAGCTGTGTGGACTCCGGTAGCGTCAGCCCCGAGCTGTGTGGACTCCGGTAGCGTCAACCCCGAGCTGTGTGGACTCCGGTAGCGTCAGCCCCGAGCTGTGTGGACTCCGGTAGCGTCAGCCCCGAGCTGTGTGGACTCCGGTAGCGTCAACCCCGAGCTGTGTGGACTCCGGTAGCGTCAACCCCGAGCTGTGTGGACTCCGGTAGCGTCAACCCCGAGCTGTGTGGACTCCGGTAGCGTCAACCCCGAGCTGTGTGGACTCCGGTAGCGTCAACCCCGAGCTGTGTGGACTCCGGTAGCGTCAACCCCGAGCTGTGTGGACTCCGGTAGCGTCAACCCCGAGCTGTGTGGACTCCGGTAGCGTCAACCCCGAGCTGTGTGGACTCCGGTAGCGTCAACCCCGAGCTGTGTGGACTCCGGTCAACCCCGAGCGTCAGCGCCCCGAGCTGTGTGGACTCCGGTAGCGTCAACCCCGAGCTGTGACTCCGGACGTCCGGTAGCGTCAACACCGAGCTGTGTGGACTCCGGTAGCGTCAACCCCGAGCTGTGTGGACTCCGGTAGCGTCAACCCCGAGCTGTGTGGACTCCGGTAGCGTCAACCCCGAGCTGTGTGGACTCCGGTAGCGTCAGCCCCGAGCTGTGTGGACTCCGGTAGCGTCAACCCCGAGCTGTGTGGACTCCGGTAGCGTCAGCCCCGAGCTGTGTGGACTCCGGTAGCGTCAACCCCGAGCTGTGTGGACTCCGGTAGCGTCAACCCCGAGCTGTGTGGACTCCGGTAGCGTCAACCCCGAGCTGTGTGGACTCCGGTAGCGTCAGCCCCGAGCTGTGTGGACTCCGGTAGCGTCAGCCCCGAGCTGTGTGGACTCCGGTAGCGTCAGCCCCGAGCTGTGTGGACTCCGGTAGCGTCAACCCCGAGCTGTGTGGACTCCGGTAGCGTCAGCCCCGAGCTGTGTGGACTCCGGTAGCGTCAACCCCGAGCTGTGTGGACTCCGGTAGCGTCTGCCCCGAGCTGTGTGGACTCCGGTAGCGTCAGCCCCGAGCTGTGTGGACTCCGGTAGCGTCAACCCCGAGCTGTGTGGACTCCGGTAGCGTCAGCCCCGAGCGTCGGTAGCGTCAGCCCCGTGCTGTGTTGACTCCGGAAGCTTCTTCCCCGAGCTGTGTGGACTCCGGTAGCGTCTCCCCCGAGCTGTGTGGACTCCGGTAGCGTCTGCCCCGAGCTGTGTGGACTCCGGTAGCGTCAGCCCCGAGCTGTGTGGACTCCGGTAGCGTCAACCCCGAGCTGTGTGGACTCCGGTAGCGTCAGCCCCGAGCTGTGTGGACTCCGGTAGCGTCAACCCCGAGCTGTGTGGACTCCGGTAGCGTCTGCCCCGAGCTGTGTGGACTCCGGTAGCGTCAACCCCGAGCTGTGTGGACTCCGGTAGCGTCAACCCCGAGCTGTGTGGACTCCGGTAGCGTCAACCCCGCAGTTGTTCTTCAATCCGTTATGTCCACGGTACAGTTGTTGTTCTCTCCATAATAAGCATAGTGTTGTACTCAGAGAAGACCTGAAGTGTTTAATGTAAGAGACTTGGTTACTACTACTGTCTGCTACTGTAAAATAACTCTGGACTTTGATACATGCTATTATAAATCCAAGTAATTTGTTAGCCTTTTTGCGCACACGTAGGCACTGTTGTCTTTGTTTCAGATTTCTGCTAGCCATGACTTGCTTTACTTTACTTACCTGGAGGTTATTCCGGGGATCAACGCCCCCGCGGCCCGGTCCATGACCAGGCCTCCCGATGGATCAGGGCCTGATCAACTAGGCTGTTACTGCTGGCCGCACGCAGTCCAACGTACGAGCCACAGCCCGGCTGATCCGGCACCGACTTTAGGTATCTGTCCAGCTCTCTCTTGAAGGCAGCCAGGGGTTTATTGGCAATTCCCCTAATGCTTGATGGGAGGCTGTTGAACAGTTTTGGGCCCCGGACACTTATGGTGTTTTCTCTTAGTGTACCAATGGCGCCCCTACTTTATTGGCGGCATTTTGCATCGCCTGCCCAGTCTTTTACTTTCGTAGGGAGTGATTTCTGTGTGCAGATTTGGGACCATTCCTTCCAAGATTTTCCAAGTGTAGATTATGATATATCTCTCCCTCCTGCGTTCCAACGAGTACAAGTCAAGTGCTTCCAAGCGTTCCCAGTAGTTAAGGTGCTTGACAGAACTTATACGTGCAGTAAAGGATCTCTGTACACTCTCTAGGTCTGCGATTTCACCTGCTTTGTATGGAGATGTTAATGTACAGCAGTATTCCAGCCTAGAGAGAACAAGTGATTTGAAAAGGATCATCATGGGCTTGGCATCTCTCGTTTTGAAAGTTCTCATTATCCATCCTATCATTTTCTTTGCACGTGCGATCGTGGCACTGTTGTGATCCTTGAAAGTGAGATCCTCAGACATTACTACTCCCAGGTCCCTTACATTATTTTTCCGCTCTATTGTATGGCCGGAGTCAGTAGTATACTCTGTTCTAGTTATTATCTCCTCCAGTTTTCCATGACGGAGTAGTTGGAATTTGTCCTCATTGAACATCATATTGTTTACCGTTGCCCACTGGAAAACTTTGTTTATATCTTCTTGGAGGTTAACCGCGTCCTCAGCAGATGACAGCCTCATGCAGATCCTAGTATCATCCGCAAAGGATGATACGGTGCTGTGGTGTATATCTCTGTTTATGTCTGATATGAGGATAAGGAATAAGATGGGGGCGAGTACTGTGCCTTGTGGAACAGAGCTCTTCACTATGGCAGCCTCCGATTTAACTCTGTTGACCACTACTCTTTGTGTTCGATTTGTTAGGAAGTTGAAGATCCATCTCCCCACTTTCCCAGTTATTCCTTTAGCACGTATTTTATGGGCTATTACGCCATGATCGCATTTGTCAAATGCTTTTGCAAAGTCTGTGTATATTACATCTGCATTCTGATTTTCTTCCAGTGCATCCAAGGCCATGTCATAGTGATCCAGTAGTTGTGAGAGGCAGGAGCGACCTTCCCTGAACCCATGTTGCCCTGGATTGTGCAGATTTTGGGAATCCAGGTGATTTGCAATCCTGCTTCTTAGCACTCTTTCAAAGATTTTTATGATGTGGGATGTCAGAGCTATTGGTCTATAGTTCTTAGCTAATGCTTTGCTGCCACCTTTATGGAGTGGGGCTATATCCGTTGTTTTAAGTGACTGTGGAATTTCACCCATGTCCAAGCTCCTCCTCCATAGTGTACTTAGGGCACGCGGGAGGGGTTTCTTGCAGTTCTTAATGAAAACAGAGTTCCACGAGTCTGGGCCCGGGGCTGAGTGCATAGGCATGTTGTCAATGGCTTTTTCGAAATCTATCGGAGATAGGGTAATGTCGGAAATCTGGCATACATTTATGGAGTTTTGAGGCTCGTTTATGAAGAAATCATTTGGGCCGTCGATCCTTACTTTATAAGTGTCATGGTTATTTTCACTCCAAGGACTGGAACTTTATATTTGACCATACCGAAAAATAATTGCCAAATTTTGGACCATGATAACAGCTTGTTTAAATATTCATCAAGTTCAATGGTATCCCCTTCTGAGTGTATTACTCGGTCTCTGTCTCCCCTTCTGAGTGTATTACTCGGTCTCTGTCTCCCCTTCTGAGTGTATTACTCGGTCTCTGTCTCCCCTTCTGAGTGTATTACTCGGTCTCTGTCTCCCCTTCTGAGTGTATTACTCGGTCTCTATTTGTCTCCCCCTCTGAATGTATTATTCGGTCTTTTTATTTGTCTCCCCCTCTGAATGTATTATTCGGTCTTTTTATTTGTCTCCCCTCATTAAAGTCAATAACTTTCATTATAAACAAAGTATCACCTGCTGAGACACAAGGGGCCCAAAACACATCCTGGTTGGATTCCAATTGTGTAATTAAGTTTATTTAGGTACAGGTACAAATGAGTACAATTGTCATACATAGTGTAAATCACTACGATAATCCAAAAAAAAAAGTCACTGACTTATTTCACCCAATTTACGCAGGGTGTCTCTTGTTAGGTAGCCTCAATCCACTACATGATTTTTTCCTCCGTGCGCTAGTACTTCCTTTCCTTCCTTAAGTGAATGTGATCTGACCTGACTAGGTTGGAGCATTGGCTTAAGCCGGTAGGAGACTTGGACCTGCCTTGCATGAGCCAGTAGGCCTGCTGCAGTGTTCTTTCTCATGTTCGGTTCAACAGTGAAGCTACACTACCTTCGCCTGGTCGGCCTGCCTAAACCACTCTTCCGTTACCTTCAACCGTGCGAGGACCGGGGTAGAATCCGTTACCTTCAACCGTGCGAGGACCGGGGTAAAATTTACGATTCTGGGATCTGGAAAACACACGTCCCTCCCCATACAATAGAGCGGAAAAATAATGTAAGGGACCTGGGAGTAGTAATGTCTGAGGATCTCACTTTCAAGGATCACAAGTGCGAAGAAAATAAAAGGATGGATAATGAGAACGTTCAAAACGAGAGATGCCAAGCCAATGATGATCCTCTTCAAATCACTTGTTCTCTCTAGGCTGGAATACTGCTGTACATTAACATCTCAATTCAAAACAGGTGAAATTGCAGATCTAGAGAGTGTACAGAGAACCTTTACTGCACGTATAAGTTCTGTCAAGCACCTTAACTACTGGGAACGTAGGCGAGAGAGAGATATCATAATCTACACCTGGAAAATCCTGGAAGGAATGGTCCCGAATCTGCACACAGAAATCACTCCCTACGAAAGTAAAAGACTGGGCAGGCGATGCAAAATACCCCCAATTAAAAGCAGGGGCGCCATTGGTACACTAAGAGAAAACACCAAAAGTGCCCGAGGCCCAAGACTGTTCAACAGCCTCCCACCAAGCATAAGTGGGAATTACCAATAAACCCCTGGCTGCCTTGAAGAGAGAGCTGGACAGATACCTAAAGCCAGTGCCGGATCAGCCGGGCTGTGGTTCGCACGTTGGACTGCATGCGGCCAACAGTAACAGCCTGGCTGATGAGGCCCTGATCCACCGGGAGGTCTGGTCGTGGACAGGGCCGCGGGGGCGTTGATCCCCGGAATAACCTCCAGGTAGACTCCATACATAAGATATCCCCATCCCCCCACCCTCTCTCTATGTATAATTTATCTTGCCCTCGCTCTGGGATAATGGAGATACTCATCAAAAAAATCAATTTGTCTTGTGCATGGGATAAGCTATCATCCTGAGAGATACTGGTTGGCTAGTGACAGTAACTCCAGCTGATGAGCTCTTTCTGGAATACCTGACACTATCCTCCTATCCTCATTGATCTACTGAAGTCTCCCAGCTCAGACTGACACTACTCAACACCATGTTATGAGCATCATCCTGCGTGATGGAATATGATAGGTGGTATAAACCTTGGTAATAAATACCGACAAGTTGGTTTAGAAAGACACGTAAGCAAACACTATGACATATTTATTAGAAAACGTTTCGGTCCTGGGACCTTGATCACTTCTAACATACAGAGGTAGAAAGGCATTATACATATAGGCGGAGAGTGAGGTGTGACGCACGTGACCTGAGGAATGTCATAAGAACATAAGAATGGAGGAACACTGTAGAAGGCCTACTGGCCCATGCGAGGCAGGTCCTTATCAAAACAACCTCTGCCTATGATGAGGACGGGTAGACGATGAAATCATGTGACTCCTGTGTTGTTGGGTTGGTGCTGCTTAAGTATCATATATGCCAATGTTTTTGAAATTTTGTAGTTTCCAGTGTTGCGTTCTATAGTGTCGGTGACGGCGATTAGTGAGGCTTCTAGGCACCGTCGGCGTCTGAGGTCTGGTTCCGTGAGAACGAGTTGTGCCTCATTCCAGTTCATCAAATGCCCCGTGGAGTCTCTGTGGAGGACACAGGCGTACCTTACATCGTCTCTGTTAGAGGCATTTCGATGCTCATTCAAGCGGACTGCAAGATCTCTGCCTGTCTCGCCTACATATTTCTTGGGACAGAACCCACAGGGGATAGTGTAGACGCCTGCTGTAGAAGTTAGAGGTGTGGGGCTGCGTTTCGTAGTGTTTGCTTACGTGTCTTTCTAAACCAATATGATAGGTAAACACAGCTAGCTTTTGTTTCCACTGTGTAACTTACGTAGAATATTGTAGCAGCAAACTGATGTATACAACCTTGATTAAAAAACACAAGATTGTTTACACAGAATTAAGACTGCTGTATTTTCCACTTGATTCTGACAAGATGACACACACACGATGACACACAACACAAGATGACACTCAACAGCAACACAATATGACACTCAACAGCAACACAATATGACACGCAACAGCAACACAAGATGACATGCAACAGCAACACAAGATGACACACGACGAAAGTGACATGTGATGGTACACAGGTGACAAACAAGTGATGCAAAGCACAAGTGACATACAACACAAGCGACACAAAATACAAGCGACACAAAAATATCTCGAAAGCAAAAGATATAGTACCAGAAACACAAAAGTTAATCGTAAAATACAAAGAAAATCTGCGCAGCTAGCGAGGAGTCTCCTCCTTCTTCCTCTACTGGGGAAAGTAGATGGAATCCAGGACGGGGTGGCCCTGTCTTGGATACTAAGGATTATAGTGAAGTCCCAGAACCTGCAGAAATTGACAACACACCTCCCAACAATTCTCAACCAAAGGTGAATTTGTGCAAATATTATGCTTGGGGCATCTGTAAGCATGGAATAACAGGGAAAAAAATGGGACATGGAACTTTGAGCATCCCAAAAAATGTAGCGACCTCCTGTCTAAAGGAGTGTGTCGTTCTTCTTCCTGTACTTTCTTTCACCCAAAATTGTGCCACCCCTCGGTCCTCCAGAAGCAGTGTTACAACATCGACTGCCCTGCATACCATCTAAAAGGGACCAGGAGGCACAGACCCCACAAGACAAACAATAGTAGCTACGACAACCCAACTCCAGGTGATTTTTTAGAGGCAGGAAACGGAAAAAGAAAATGGAAGGAAATAACAAAAATAGTCCACCACCTTGGAGCCTTGTTGGACTGGAGGCGCAGCCAGTGGCCACCCATGGCCCTCCAGAATTACAACTACTGATGCCAATAACAAAATCCCCCCAACAAACAGAATACAACCTCGTTCATATTTGCTAATATACAGGGCCTTAAGCCATCCACCAACAACAAAATACCTTTTATCAGTGGACTTCTAGAGGAGTCTAATGCAATGTTTGCAGCCTTCACAGAGACTCACACAAAAGATCACTTTGACAGTGAAATATGGATAAGTGGTTACAACCTTTTTAGATGCGACAGAAAAAACAGGCAACAAATGGGAAGGGGGTTGGCCTGTACGTCAAAGAGTCCCTTATCTGCATGGAGTTGCTGAACACCACAAATGAGGTAGTTGAAGTTCTATCAATAAAGATCGAGAACCAAAACCTAGTCATTGTGGTTGTATACAAGCCACCAGATACAACCTCCCAACAGTTCAAGGAACAGCTACTGAAAATTGATTACTGTTTGGAAAACCTTCCAGCTCCATCCCCAAACATCTTACTGCATGGTGATTTCAACCTAAGGCATACAAAATGGAAGAATGTAGCAAATAATGTTATAGCTGAAACAATCCCCGGAGGTAGCGCAGATGAAAGGTCACACATACATGAGCTACTAAGTCTCTGCGAAAAACACACCTTAAGCCAGCAGATAGTGGAGCCAACAAGACTAGAAAACACACTTGACCTTATCTTCACAAATAATGAGGACCTGATAAGAGACATAAGAATATCAAAAACAACTAATTCCGATCACAACCTAATCGAAGTCCAGACGTACATGCATAGGGGTCCTGATCAGCAGAATGCATGTACCTGTGAAGGTGTCTTCACAAAATACAACTTCAACAACAAGAACATCAACTGGGACCAGGTAAACCGTGTCTTAAACAAAACATGTTGGGAAGATGTCTTAAATGACATGGATCCAAACCAGTGCCTTGAAAGGATCAACTTCCTGGCAGCCGAAGCATGTTCTAGGCATATTCCCCTAAGAAAGAAGAAGAGCAGAGTAAACTGGAGAAAGATGCTCCCTCTACAGAAGACGACGAAGAGTCACTGAGCTCCTCAGGAGTGCTAGAATATCTGATACGCGAAAGGAGGCGCTGACCAGGGAAGTGGAAACTATCGAACTTAAGTTAAATGACTCTTACAGGAACCAGGAGAGGCAGGAGGAGCTTAAAGCTATTAGTGAAATTGAAAGAAATTAAAAATATTTCTTTTCATATGCCAAAAACAAGGCAAATACCACATCTAGTATCGGGCCCTTACTCAGACAGGATGGGACTTGCACAGATGACAACAAGGAAATGAGTGAAATATTGAAATCCCAGTACGACTCTGTGTTTAGTGAACCACTAATCGGTCTGAGGATCGACGACCCAAATGATTTCTTCATGAATGAGCCTCAAAACTCCATAAATGTATGCCATATTTCCGACATTACCCTATCTCCGATAGATTTCGAAAAAGCCATTGACAACATGCCTATGCACTCAGCCCCGGGCCCAGACTCGTGGAACTCTGTTTTCATTAAGAACTGCAAGAAACCCCTCTCGCGTGCCCTAAGTACACTATGGAGGAGGAGCTTGGACATGGGTGAAATTCCACAGCCACTTAAAACAACGGATATAGCCCCACTCCATAAAGGTGGCAGCAAAGCATTAGCTAAGAACTATAGACCAATAGCTCTGACGCCCCACATCATAAAAATCTTTGAAAGAGTGCTAAGAAGCAGGATTGCAAATCACCTGGATTCCCAAAATCTGCACAATCCAGGGCAACACGGGTTCAGGGCAGGTCGCTGCTGCCTCTCACAACTACTGGATCACTATGACATGGCCTTGGATGCACTGGAAGAAAATCAGAATGCAGATGTAAAATACACAGACTTTGTAAAAGCAATTGACAAATGCGATCATGGCGTAATAGCCCATAAAATACTTGCTAAAGGAATAACTGGGAAAGTGGGGAGATGGATCTTCAACTTCCTAACAAATCGAACACAAATAGTGGTGGTCAACAGAGTTAAATCGGAGGCTGCCATAGTGAAGAGCTCTGTTCCACAAGGCACAGTACTCGCCCCCATCTTATTCCTTATCCTCATATCAGACAGAGATATACACCACAGCACCGTATCATCCTTTGCGGATGATACTAGGATCTGCATGAGGCTGTCATCTGCTGAGGACGCGGTTAACCTCCAAGAAGATATAAACAAAGTTTTCCAGTGGGCAACGGTAAACAATATGATGTTCAATGAGGACAAATTCCAACTACTCCGTCATGGAAAACTGGAGGAGATAATAACTAGAACAGAGTATACTACTGACTCCGGCCATACAATAGAGCGGAAAAATAATGTAAGGGACCTGGGAGTAGTAATGTCTGAGGATCTCACTTTCAAGGATCACAACAGTGCCACGATCGCACGTGCAAAGAAAATGATAGGATGGATAATGAGAACTTTCAAAACGAGAGATGCCAAGCCAATGATGATCCTTTTCAAATCACTTGTTCTCTCTAGGCTGGAATACTGCTGTACATTAACATCTCCATTCAAAGCAGGTGAAATCGCAGATCTAGAGAGTGTACAGAGATCCTTTACTGCACGTATAAGTTCTGTCAAGCACCTTAACTACTGGGAACGCTTGGAAGCACTTGACTTGTACTCGTTGGAACGCAGGAGGGAGAGATATATCATAATCTACACTTGGAAAATCTTGGAAGGAATGGTCCCAAATCTACACACAGAAATCACTCCCTACGAAAGTAAAAGACTGGGCAGGCGATGCAAAATGCCCCCAATAAAAAGTAGGGGCGCCATTGGTACACTAAGGGAAAACACCATAAGTGTCCGGGGCCCAAAACTGTTCAACAGCCTCCCATCAAGCATTAGGGGAATTGCCAATAAACCCCTGGCTGCCTTCAAAAGAGAGCTGGACAGATACCTAAAGTCAGTGCCGGATCAGCCGGGGTGTGGCTCGTACGTTGGACTGCGTGCGGCCAGCAGTAACAGCCTAGTTGATCAGGCCCTGATCCATCGGGAGGCCTGGTCATGGACCGGGCCGAGGGGGCGTTGATCCTCCAGGTATCCAGGTAAGTGCTAACAGCCTGGAGGCCTGGTCTGAGACCGGGGCGCGGGGGCCGTGACCCTAGCAGGCCACTACGGCGCAGGTAACCCCTCCCCCCTCGACACAAAGCCATCTATGGAAATGAAGGGTTGCAGAGAATGATCTGCGGACAACGTTTTACCCTATGTAATACTACTCTGCACACAGCGATACGCTGTCAGGGTAAATCTTGCTCTCCATCAGCGTCTTTTGTTCGTCACCAGCAACGTTTCTGATTCCCCCGTGACGTCACTTCTCATGACGTCACAATCAGGTGATCGATGTAAACAAACAATAACTGGGTTCTCTTTCCCGCCAAATCTTAAACACGTGTTGCTACTCTTGTTTCCCGCGCTTTCTGGGCGGGTTGGTGGGTTGGTAGGCCTGGACTGGACGGTTTGGAAGGAGTGGGTGGGAGAGAATAGTTGGCGGAAGTACTAGCGCAGTTGTGAGTAATGGGTGGGGATCAATGATGGTGGGCGGAGGGAGGTCTGGCCAGGATGGGTAGTTTATAACAAGTGGGTAGTGTGGTCTGAGTGAGTGGAGTTAATTGGAGTGATGAGCGGGTGGAATGTGTGGTTGGAGTGGAATGGTGGGCGGTGTGAAGTGGGTGGCATGGTGGGTGGTGTGTTTGTAGTGGGTAGGAGGGCGGAGTGGTCGGCGTGAGTGGGAGGGGCGGCAAGTCGTCGTCTTAGGTGGAAATGGAACTTCCGGGCGAAGTCTTCAGCAGTTCCTGACGAGGGAGCCAAGATGGGGGGGGGGTTATGGGGGGGATTTAGAGTACGGGTGTGGGGCCGAGGGCATGTCCCACCATACCAAGAACACCATCACCCATTCCAATTCATTTTTTTTTAATAAACAGCACAACTAATCCTCGTGTGTGTGTGTGTGTGTGTGTGTGTGTGTGTGTGTGTGTGTGTGTGTGTGTGTGTGTGTCCTTGTATATGACAACAAATTAACATGGTGTACACTTACTTGTACCAAACTATCCTCACAACCTGGCCTCTAAATAAATTAATGTAGAGTAAGGCAGTTTAGCTGACCCAACCCGGGTCAGCACACATCTACTTGGCGTTTCTTAGAGTAAGTGAAGTAGAGTTTGATTAAGATGTTACTTGTGGTAGTTTCCGGGGGTTCAGGGCCCCCGCAGCCCGGTCCCAGACCAGACCTCCTGGTTGCTGGCCTGATCGATGAAGCTGATGCTGCCCATTATTCACAGTTCGTATGCAACACAGCCCAACTTCAGGATGTGATTTGAGGAATTTAAGTTCCTTCTTGTAGACAACTATAGTGTCTGTTGGACCTGCCTCGCAAGGGCCAGTAGACCTGCTGCAGAGTTCATTCTTTCTTATGTTCTTAATTCTCCTTATGTACGAAGGGAGGGATGGTGAGGCTGGCTGTCGCATTAGGCATAAGTGGTTCTAAGCAAATAACAATACTGCGACTGGCCGGGAGTCGAACCCCCCAATACTTGCCACGCTACCCAAGTAGTCCGCAAAAATTCATTAAACCAAATTCACACCTTCACCTCCCCACTTCTGTTTTTTTTTTCCTGTTCTCTCCTACAATTTTTGGTGTCTGGCAGAGATGTATTTTTCTGACTCACGAAATCGTAATGACACGATTACAAACAAACCATACCACGGGCAGGTATAGAACCCGGTCTAGAGTTTTGAGACACTCTGATCGCGGGTTCTATCCCCGCCCGTGGTATGGTTTTATGTATTTTTCTGGTTCCTCCGCTGGTTGTGACTGTAGAGAGTCGAGAAATAATTATTTTTCGCTTTTTAGGCTCTGCTGGAAGGAATTCCTTGATGGTGTAGCCGGTGAACGCTTATAATGGAATACTTGACCAGATCTCCCTGCTGAAGTGTGCCACCTCTGGCTGTCACATTCTAGTACTGTCACTCACCCTTGTGATGGAAGACCACAGGAGAAACACTATGTTATTGAATTTTATAAAGCCACTGGATGGCGAAACGTCTACAATAAAGATACCCAGATGAAGATTGAGACACTTATGCAATATATGGGAATCTCTATGTTGCATAAGTGTCTCAATCTTCAACTTGTCGGTTTTTCAAACCATTCATCACAAAGATATCCAGATGATGCACATGTGTATTTTTCATCTTGTGGGTATTGCATACTATTCATGTTTACCTGGAGAGAGTTCCGGGGGTCAACGCCCCCGCGGCCCGGTCTGTGACCAGGCCTCCTGGTGGATCAGAGCCTGATCAACCAGGCTGTTGCTGCTGGTTGCACGCAAACCAACATACGAGCCACAGCCTGGCTGATCCGGAACTGACTTTAGGTGCTTGTCCAGTGCCAGCTTGAAGACTGCCAGGGGTCATGTAGAGTGTGTACACCGCATGGAGCTGGCTACCACCACACTGATGCTCCATCCACTATGTTAAAAAAACTGCCTCAACACTACAACACAAAATTTAACTTTCCATTTTTCTTCGCTAATTTTGTAAATAAATGGTTCAAAGAACCGACAAGTTGATAAATTAGACACATGTGCAACACTTGTGTATCTTCAATGAGGAACCGTTTCGCCACACAGTGGCTTCATCAGTCCATACAAAGGAGAATGGTGAAGAACAGAAGGAGTTTGTGGTGATCAGTCCCTCAGCCTTGAGTCGATGTAATCAGTCCATCAATCTTGGAGTGATTACAGCGTCAATTACCAGCGTCAATTTCTGAACGTTCCTTATAAACCGGCAAACATTTTCTTTAAGTTAAATTATACTACATAAACCCATTAATACGCACATTTAAGCACAAATAAAGAAAACGGCCGCGATGCGTCTGGCAACGCAGTAACTGATCACTACCAAAACAAGTAACAATCTGGAAGCGCATCACTGGTGGCGCCAGAATGTGTTGAATATCACATCAATAGTACTAACATGACAGGCAAAACACATTTATGGAGAAGCACTAAAGCCGTAGGGATCATACAACACCTGGGGAATGGGAGGTGATCCGGTCTTATCCAAAGGATGAGAAGGCTAGTTCTAGCTCCCTGGATCAAGAACTCTTCACCAGTAAGAAGGCACCCTCATCCACCGCAGAATTCACTAACACAAACACGTCACAGATATTGACTGATTCACCAGACTTGACTTTACTTTGTCAGCCATCACTCCTGGCGGGACATGCGGCAAGCTGCGGCACTGTCCCTCGTGCGGCAAGCTGCGGCACTGTCCCTCGTGCGGCAAGCTGCGGCACTGTCCCTCGTGCGGCAAGCTGCAGCACTGTCCCTCGTGCGGCAAGCTGCAGCACTGTCCCTCGTGCGGCAAGCTGCGGCACTGTCCCTCGTGCGGCAAGCTGCAGCACTGTCCCTCGTGCGGCAAGCTGCGGCACTGTCCCTCGTGCGGCAAGCTGCAGCACTGTCCCTCGTGCGGCAAGCTGCAGCACTGTCCATCGTGCGGCAAGCTGCAGCACTGTCCCTCGTGCGGCAAGCTGCAGCACTGTCCCTCGTGCGGCAAGCTGCGGCACTGTCCCTCGTGCGGCAAGCTGCAGCACTGTCCCTCGTGCGGCAAGCTGCAGCACTGTCCCTCGTGCGGCAAGCTGCGGCACTGTCCCTCGTGCGGCAAGCTGCGGCACTGTCCCTCGTGCGGCAAGCTGCAGCACTGTCCCTCGTGCGGCAAGCTGCAGCACTGTCCCTCGTGCGGCAAGCTGCAGCACTGTCCCTCGTGCGGCAAGCTGCGGCACTGTCCCTCGTGCGGCAAGCTGCGGCACTGTCCCTCGTGCGGCAAGCTGCAGCACTGTCCCTCGTGCGGCAAGCTGCGGCACTGTCCCTCGTGCGGCAAGCTGCAGCACTGTCCCTCGTGCGGCAAGCTGCGGCAGTCCCTCGTGCGGCAAGCTGCAGCACTGTCCCTCGTGCGGCAAGCTGCGGCACTGTCCCTCGTGCGGCAAGCTGCGGCACTGTCCCTCGTGCGGCAAGCTGCAGCACTGTCCCTCGTGCGGCAAGCTGCAGCACTGTCCCTCGTGCGGCAAGCTGCAGCACTGTCCCTCGTGCGGCAAGCTGCAGCACTGTCCCTCGTGCGGCAAGCTGCAGCACTGTCCCTCGTGCGGCAAGCTGCAGCACTGTCCCTCGTGCGGCAAGATGCGGCACTGTCCCTCGTGCGGCAAGCTGCAGCACTGTCCCTCGTGCGGCAAGCTGCAGCACTGTCCCTCGTGCGGCAAGCTGCGGCACTGTCCCTCGTGCGGCAAGCTGCGGCACTGTCCCTCGTGCGGCAAGCTGCAGCACTGTCCCTCGTGCGGCAAGCTGCGGCACTGTCCCTCGTGCGGCAAGCTGCGGCACTGTCCCTCGTGCGGCAAGCTGCGGCACTGTCCCTCGTGCGGCAAGCTGCGGCACTGTCCCTCGTGCGGCAAGCTGCGGCACTGTCCCTCGTGCGGCAAGCTGCGGCACTGTCCCTCGTGCGGCAACCTGCGGCACTGTCCCTCGTGCGGCAAGCTGCAGCACTGCCGCGTAGTTCATTGTGAGGGTATTCCACTTACATCCGCAAGATTCCGGGTTCGATTCCCAGGCATACCTGAAGGTAATCTGTTATCGCTTCCGGGGGGTCACCGCCCCCGCGGCCCGGTCCCCGACTAGGCATCTTGGGTACTGGCCTGATCGACCCAGTTGTTGGTGCCAGCTGCACGCAGTCCAACATGCACATCACAAGACTGGATGATCAAGTAGCAGCTTGAGGATATTGTCAAATTCCCTTTAAAAGATGGCCAGAAGTATGTTGGTAATTTCCCTTATACACGAATAAAGCGAAATGAAAAGTCTTGGTCTCCTTACTCTTACTGAGTTGTCTCGTAATGTACTGTTGATGGCTCCGTTCTGGGCAGGAAAGATATCAGAGCTGGAACACTATAGAGATCATTTACGGCTCGTACACACCCAATACATTTAAATTACCGGGAACGCTTCAAAATTCTAAATAGAAGAATATAAAATATGGAATAAAACCCTTCTCCAGGCTGAGGGACTGACCACCTCAAAACTACGTCTTCAAGGGTGATGGACTGATTACATCGTCTTCGCATCTCTACTGCCCCTGCCAACTTTTCTGTACTCGACTAAAAAAGTCTACTGTGTAGGCGGAACTTTTCGGAATAGATACCTAACTGTTGCCAACATGCCGGTATTGTACACCATTTTGATTTTCTGATTTGCTTATGTCGCTATTTATTCCCTCATCTGTGTCGTTTATGTTTTTTGTTACTGACAAAGGTCCCAGTTGTACATGAACGGTATACTATACCGACAAATTGAAAAATTTAGACACGTGCAACACCTGGGTATCTTTATTGTAGACGTTTCGCCAATCAGTGGCTTTATCAATACAAATTCTAGGACATGATAGAAGACAGTAGAACTATATATATATACAGAAGATGAGGTAATCAGTCCCTCAGCCTTGAAGAGGGTGTTAAGAGCACCGTGGTCGTAAAGATTCACAACCACGAATCTTCACGACCACGGTGCTCTTAACACCACCTTCAAGGCTGAGGGACTGATTACCTCATCTTTTGTATATATATATATATATATATATATATATATATATATATATATATATATATATATATATATATATATATATATATATATATATATATATATATATATATATATATAGTTCTACTGTCTTCTATCATGTCCTAGAATTTGTATTGATAAAGTCACTGGTTGGCGAAACGTCTACAGTAAAGATACCCAGGTGTTGCACGTGTGTCTAAATTTTTCAAAGGTCCCAGTACTGACCCTTATGGAACACTACTTATAATACGTCCCACTCTGATTTCTCCTCAGCAGTTCAAATTCTTGACTAAATTTATACAAGCAGTGAAGGTTCTTTGGACGTTTTCCAGATCTGTAATGTCTCCCACCTTGAAGGGAAAATTAGCCATTAGTGTACTGTAGCATTCTAACCTAGAGAAAACAAGTGACTAATAGAAGCACTGGCTCCATATCTCTTGTGATCCTAGAACGTAAGTTCCTCTGACATTGTGACTCCCAACTTTCATAGAACTTTCGTTCTATGGAATAACTTGAGCTTAGCTTTTACTCCGGTTTAGTCTAATTCCTCAATGTTACCATAACGGAGTAACTTCAATTTGTCCTCCTTCAGCAACATTTTTCGTCAGTGACCCGCTGGGAGACTGTTTACATCAGCTTGAACATTAGCTGTGTCCTCGATGAACGTCCTGTAAGTAAACACTGGTCCTGTGTGTAAGTAAACACTGGTCCTGTGTGTAAGTAAACACTGGTCCTGTGTGTAAGTAAACACTGGTCCTGTGTGTAAGTAAACACTGGTCCTGTGTGTAAGTAAACACTGGTCCTGTGTGTAAGTAAACACTGGTCCTGTGTGTAAGTAAACACTGGTCCTGTGTGTAAGTAAACACTGGTCCTGTAAGTAAACACTGGTCCTGTGTGTAAGGACATCCTTATCCTCATATCAGACATAAACAGAGATATACACCACAGCACAGTATCATCCTTTGCGGATGATACTAGGATCTGCATGAGGCTGTCATCTGCTGAGGACGCGGTTAACCTCCAAGAAGATATAAACAAAGTTTTCCAGTGGGCAACGGTAAACAATATGATGTTCAATGAGGACAAATTCCAACTACTCCGTTATGGAAAACTGGAGATAATAACTAGAACAGAGTATACTACTGACTCCGGCCATACAATAGAGCGGAAAAATAATGTAAGGGACCTGGGAGTAGTAATGTCTGAGGATCTCACTTTCAAGGATCACAACAGTGCCACGATCGTACGTGCAAAGAAAATGATAGGATGGATAATGAGAACTTTCAAAACGAGAGATGCCAAGCCAATGATGATCCTTTTCAAATCACTTGTTCTCTCTAGGCTGGAATACTGCTGTACATTAACATCTCCATTCAAAGCAGGTGAAATCGCAGATCTAGAGTGTACAGAGATCCTTTACTGCACGTATAAGTTCTGTCAAGCACCTTAACTACTGGGAACGCTTGGAAGCACTTGGCTTGTACTCTTTGGAACGCAGGAGGGAGAGATATATCATAATCTACACTTGGAAAATCTTGGAAGGAATGGTCCCAAATCTGCACACAGAAATCACTCCCTACGAAAGTAAAAGACTGGGCAGGCGATGCAAAATGCCCCCAATAAAAAGTACGGGCGCCATTGGTACACTAAGGGAAAACACCATAAGTGTCCGGGGCCCAAAACTGTTCAACAGCCTCCCATCAAGCATTAGGGGAATTGCCAATAAACCCCTGGCTGCCTTCAAGAGAGAGCTGGACAGATACCTAAAGTCAGTGCCGGATCAGCCGGGCTGTGGCTCGTACGTTGGACTGCGTGCGGCCAGCAGTAACAGCCTAGTTGATCAGGCCCTGATACATCGGGAGGCCTGGTCATAGACCGGGCCGCGGGGGCGTTGATCCCCGGAATAACCTCTAGGTAACCTACTGGATGTACTCAAAACTTGAGTAAAGGGTATCTGTGTACCAAATGATGTTTCTTGTAAAGTTGGGCAAAAGAACAAATGTGCAACTAATGCACTTGATAAAGCTCCTAGAGAGCGAAACATTGCCAAAATAAAATGTCGCATAGTTGCACGCGTGTCCTTTACCTAACAGACTTACATTAGATTTCGCCACCGAAGTGGCTAGTTTTTTATGCACCTCATATCCATCCTGTGGACGGTAGCGTAAGAGCATATGGATACACGAAAGGCCTAAGAGCTAGGCCCCAAAAGGTTACTTTACCTAACGTGTGTGTGTGTGTGTGTGTGTGTGTGTGTGTGTGTGTGTGTGTGTGTGTGTGTACTCACCACCTATTTGAGGTTGCAGGGGTCGATTCATAGCTCCTGGCCCCGTCTCTGCCTCCACTACATCATTCAAAGGATTGTTCCACTTTCTGACAACTCTATGACTGAAGAAATATTTCCTAACATCCCCGTGGCTCATCTAAATTTTCACCAACATATTGTCGGTAATTCTACCAACATTAATCCTTACAAAGTGTACTGAAGGACGTATATTACAAGAGATGGAGAGGTACATGATTCGGGCGGCTGATACTCTTTTATATATATATATATATATATATATATATATATATATATATATATATATATATATATATATATATATATATATATTACACCATAAGATTGACAGTACTGCACTGCAGAAGGCCTACTGGCCCATGCTAGGCAGTTTCAAGTCACCCACTGGCCCAAGCTATGGGACGGATAGTGGAGTAAACTGTATGGATGGGAGAGGTTAGGGAGTTGGAGGTAGGGCAGGCAGGAGGGAAACAGATACGGAAAATAAGGAAAAGGTGGCAGAGGGAAGGGGAATGGATAAGGATGACTCTAGCAGTCAGGTGGAGGGACGGCGGGTAGATGATACGACTGGAAGTTGGGGATAGACGGGGGGGGGGGAGTAAGATTTTGAGAAGACGAGGAGGGTGACGACGTCATTGCCGAGGGTGGTTAGATCTCCTCTCACCTACCTCTCAATAACACTTACACCCCCCAACACATACACATCTCCCAACACACACATCCCTAACAACACACGTACACATCTCCCAACACACACACACACACACACACACACTCATCCCCCAACAACAACACACACATCTCCCAACAACACACACATCTCCCAACAACACACACATCTCCCAACAACACACGCATCTCCCAACAACACACGCATCTCCCAATAGTGCGCGCACACATCCCCAAACAACACACAAACACACACACACACACACACCCCAACAACCCCCACACACACACACCCCAACAACCCCCCCACACACACACCCCAACAACCCCCACACACACGCACACATCTCCCAACAACAACACACACATCCCTCAAAACACACACACACACACATCCCTCAAAACGCGCGCACACACACACACACACACACACACACATCCCTCAAAACACACACACAATCTCTCAAAACACACACACACAAACAGCCAGGAGCTGAGTCTCGACCCTGCAACCACAATTAGGTGAGTACAAACAGCCCTCACAACACACACATACTCGAACAGCCCTCACAACACACATACACAAACAGCCCTCACAACACACACATACACAAACAGCCCTCACAACACACACATACACAAACAGCCCTCACAACACACACATACACAAACAGCCCTCACAACACACACATACACAAACAGCCCTCACAACACACACACACAAACAGCCCTCACAACACACACACACACAGCCCTCACAACACACACATACACAAACAGCCCTCACAACACACATACACAAACAGCCCTCACAACACACACATACACAAACAGCCCTCACAACACACACATAGCTCTCAACAACAATCACAACAGTCGTCACAACACAACAGTCATCACAACAGTCATCACTAAACACAATCACAAAACAACAGTCATCACTAAACACAATCACAAAACACAGTCATCACTAAACAACAATCACTAAACAATCACAAAACAACACAGTCATCACTAAACAACACAGTCATCACTAAACAACACAGTCATCACTAAACAATCACTAAACAACACAGTCATCACTAAACAACACAGTCATCACTAAACAATCACTAAACAACAGTCATCACTAAACAACAATCACTAAACACAGTCATCACTAAACAACACAGTCATCACTAAACAATCACTAAACAACACAGTCATCACTAAACACAGTCATCACAACAGTCATCAGAACACAACACAGCCATCACAATGGTCATATTTTTTCAATTCCGTGATTGGGTACCAGTGGTCCGTGGTTAAGTACCGGTGATCCGTGACCGGGTATCGGCAGTTCGTGATTAGGAAACCGTGGTCCGTGATCATGTAGCCGTGGTCCATGACCATGTAGCTGTGGTACGTGATTAGGTAGCTGTGGTCCGTGATTAGGTAGCCATGGTCCGTGGTGGGGTAGCAGTTGTCCGTGATGCTGGGTGGTTAGTGGTAGTGCTAGGGGGTATCAATGGTGTTGGTGGTGCTTGAGGGTCAGTGGTGGTGGTGGTGGTGCTTGGGGGTCAGTGGTGGTGGCGGTGCTAGGGGGTGTCAGTGGTGGTGGCGGTGCTAGGGGGTGTCAGTGGTGGTGGGGGTGCGAGGGGGTGTCAGTGGTGGTGGCGGTGCTAGGGGGGTGTCAGTGGTGGTGGCGGTGCTAGAGGGGTGTCAGTGGTGGTGGCGGTGCTAGGGGGGTGTCTGTGGTCCTGGGGGGTGTCAGTGGTGGTTGAGGTCCTGGGGGTGTCGGTGGTTGTGGTCCTGGGGGGTGTCAGTGGTGGTTGTGGTTCTGGGGGGTGTCAGTGGTGGTTGTGGTTCTGGGGGGTGTCAGTGGTGGTTGTGGTTCTGGGGGGTGTCAGTGTCAGTGGTGGTGGTGGTTCTGGGGGGTGTCAGTGGTGGTGGTGGTCCTGGGGGGCGTCAGTGGTGGTTGTGGTCCTGGGGGGCGTCAGTGGTGGTTGTGGTCCTGGGGGGGGTCTGTGGTGGTTGTGGTCCTGGGGGATGTCGGTGGTGGTTGTGGTCCTAGGGGTGTGTCAGTGGCGGTTGTGGGCCTGGGAGAGTGTCAGTGGCGGTTGTGGTCCTGGGGGGTGTCAGTGGTGGTTGTGGTCCTGGGGGGTGTCAGTGGTGGTTGTGGTCCTGGGGGGTGTCAGTGGTGGTTGTGGTCCTGGGGGGTGTCAGTGGTGGTTGTGGTCCTGGGGGGTGTCAGTGGTGGTTGTGGTCCTGGGGGGTGTCAGTGGTGGTTGTGGTCCTGGGGGGTGTCTGTGGTGGTTGTGGTCCTGGGGGTGTCAGTGGTGGTTGTGGTCCTGGAAGTGTCAGTGGTGGTGGCGGTGCTAGGGGGTGTCAGTGGTGGTGGCGGTGCTAGGGGGTGTCAGTGGTGGTGGCGGTGCTAGGGGGGTGTCTGTGGTCCTGGGGGGTGTCAGTGGTGGTTGAGGTCCTGGGGGTGTCAGTGGTGGTTGTGGTCCTGGGGGGTGTCAGTGGTGGTTGTGGTTCTGGGGGGTGTCAGTGGTGGTTGTGGTTCTGGGGGGTGTCAGTGGCGGTTGTGGGCCTGGGAGGGTGTCAGTGGTGGTGGTGGTGGTTCTGGGGGGTGTCAGTGGTGGTGGTGGTCCTGGGGGGCGTCAGTGGTGGTTGTGGTCCTGGGGGGAGTCAGTGGTGGTTGTGGTCCTGGGGGGTGTCAGTGGTGGTTGTGGTCCTGGGGGGTGTCGGTGGTGGTTGTGGTCCTAGGGGTGTGTCAGTGGCGGTTGTGGGCCTGGGAGGGTGTCAGTGGCGGTTGTGGTCCTGGGGGGTGTCAGTGGGGGTTGTGGTCCTGGGGGGTGTCAGTGGTGGTTGTGGTCCTGGGGGGTGTCAGTGGTGGTTGTGGTCCTGGGGGGTGTCAGTGGTGGTTGTGGTCCTGGGGGGTGTCAGTGGTGGTTGTGGTCCTGGGGGGTGTCAGTGGTGGTTGTGGTCCTGGGGGGTGTCAGTGGTGGTTGTGGTCCTGGGGGTGTCAGTGGTGGTTGTGGTCCTGGAAGTGTCAGTGGTGGTGGCGGTGCTAGGGGGTGTCAGTGGTGGTGGCGGTGCTCGGGGGTGTCAGTGGTGGTTGTGATCCTGGGGGGTGTCAGTGGTGGTGGCGGTGCTAGAGGGTGTCAGTTGTGGTGGCGGTGCTAGGGGGTGTCAGTGGTGGTGGCGGTGCTAGGGGGTGTCAGTGGTGGTTGTGGTTCTGGAGGTGTCAGTGGTGGTCGTGGGAGTGTCAGTGGTGGTGCTGGGGTGTTAGTGGTGGCGGTGGTTCTGGGGGTGTCAGTGGTGGTGCCGGGGGGTCAGTGGTGGCGGTGCTGGAGAGTGTCAGTTGTGGTTTTGCAGGGGGGGGTCAGCGGTGGTGGTGCTGGGGTGCCAGTGGTGGTGTGCTGGGGTGTCAGTGGTGGTGGTGGTGTGCTGGGGTGTCAGTGGTGGTGTGCTGGGGTGTCAGTGGTGGTGTGCTGGGGTGTCAGTAGTGGTGGTGGTGTGCTGGGGTGTCAGTGGTGGTGGTGCTGGGGTACCAGTGGTGGAGGTAGGGGATGTCAGTGGTGATGGTGCTGGGTTTGTCAGTGATGGCGGCGCTGCTGCTGCTGGGGGGTCAGTGATGGTGAAGGTGGTGCTGCAGGGGTCAGTGGTGGTGATGCTGCTGAGGGGGTGTCATCGGTGGTGGTACTAGGGGTGTTAGTGGTGGTGCTAGAGGTGTTAGTGGTAGTGCTGGGGTGTCAGTGGTAGTGCTGGGGTGTCAGTGGTGGTGCTAGGGGTGTAAGTGGTGGTGCTAGGGGTGTAAGTGGTGGTGCTAGGGGTGTAAGTGGTGTGGTTGTGCTGGGGTGCTGGGGATGTCAGTGATGGTGCTGGGGGTGTCACCGGTGGTGGTTGTGCTGGGGTGTCATCGGTGGTGGTTGTGCTGGGGATGTCAGCGGTGGTTGTGCTGGGGTGTCAGCGGTGGTTGTGCTGGGGTGTCAGCGGTGGTCGTGCTGGGGTGTCAGCGGTGGTCGTGCTGGGGTGTCAGCGGTGGTTGTGCTGGGGTGTCAGCGGTGGTTGTGCTGGGGTGTCAGCGGTGGTTGTGCTGGGGTGTCAGCGGTGGTTGTGCTGGGGTGTCAGCGGTGGTTGTGCTGGGGTGTCAGCGGTGGTTGTGCTGGGGTATCAGTGGTGGTTGTGCTGGGGTGTCAGCGGTGGTTGTGCTGGGGTATCAGTGGTGGTTGTGCTGGGGTGTCAGCGGTGGTTGTGCTGGGGATGTCAGCGGTGGTTGTGCTGGGGATGTCAGCGGTGGTTGTGCTGGGGTATCAGTGGTGGTTGTGCTGGGGGTATCAGTGGTGGTTGTGCTAGGGGGTGTCAGTGGTGGTTATGCTGGGGAGGGGTCAGTGATGGTGGTGCAGGTGGGTGATGGTGGTGCAGGTGGTAGTGAGTGACTGAGTGGGGGTGGTGTGGCAGCATGAGGGAGGTGGAGGTGGTGCCACTGGTAGAAGTGGGGTAGTGGTGGTGGTGGACCACCACTATTACCATCACCACCACGATCACTACTACTACCACCACCACCACCATTACTACCATCACCACCATCACTACTACAACCACCACCACCACCACTACTACCATCACCACCACTACTACCAATCATCACCGCCACTACCACCACTACCACCACCACCACTACTACCATCACAACCAACACCACTACTACCATCACCACCACTATTATCACCACTACTACCATCACCACCACCACCACTACTACTACCCATCACCACCATCACTACTACCCATCACCACCACTACTACCATCACCACTACCACAACAACCAGCTACTCCACAAGTCTTAACATATTACACCTAAACAAGTTATTTCTGGATGAGTGGGCGGCGGGCCAGTGCTCAACCACACCCGTGGCATGCCGCCCACCCTCTACTACGCCCACGATAATTGCTGCACTTGTGGGCGGCCGGGGGGTGGGGGCGGCAGCGGGCGACACTCAACACGCAACAGTAGGAGGGTGAGAGAAGGGGGGGTTACTCACCAGGGGCGGGCGTGGGCGTGGGCGTCCTACTGCTGCTGTTAAGACACTAGTCGCGTGAGTGGGCGGCAGGAAGGCCGGTGTGTAGCGGCCGCTCCGTGTGATGGTAACGGCACGACTGTGGTGCACGGTACGGCCGCCCGCCCCGCGACCCCCGCCCGCTGCTGCCGCCGCCGCCGCCGCCGCCGCCCAGCCCGCGCTAACTGCTAGTTACGGACACCCTGCTGATATCCCCCCACCCGCCACCCATTTACCACCCCCACCACCAAACAAACACAAATACACACAGCGAAGAAGCAGGACCAGGAGCTGTGAGTCGACCCCTACAACCACAAATTGGTGAGGTTATAAACGACAGCCAGCACGGATTCATGGAAGGCAAATCCTGTGTCACAAACCTACTGGAGTTTTATGACAAGGTAACTGAAGTAAGACATGAGAGGGAGGGATGGGTTTATTGCATTTTTTTGGACTGCAAGAAGGCCTTCGACACAGTTCCTCACAAGAGATTAGTACAGAAGCAAGAGGATCAGGCACGTATAACAGGAAGGGCGCTGCAATGGATCAGAATACCTAACAGGGAGGCAACAGCGAGTCATGGTTCGTGATGAGGTATCACAGTGGGCGCCTGTGACGAGCAGGGTCCCACAGGGGTCAGTCCTGGGACCAGTGCTATTCTTGGTATATGTGAATGACATGACGGAAGGAACAGACTCAGAAGTGTCCCTGTTTGCAGATGATGTGAAGTTAATGAAGGGAATTAAATCAGATGTGGATCAGACAGGTCTACAAAGAGACCTGGACAGGCTGGACGCGTGGTCCAGCAATTGGCTCCTAGAATTTAACCCCGCCAAATGCAAAGTCATGAAGATCGGGGAAGGGCAAAGAAGACCCCAGACAGAGTATAGGCTAGGTGGACAAAGACTGCAAACCTCGTTCATGGAGAAAGATCTAGGGGTGAGTATAATACCGAGCACGTCACCGGAAGCACACATTAACCAGATAACTGTTGCGGCATATGGGCGCCTGGCAAACCTGAGAATAGCGTTCCGGTACTTCAGTAAGGAATCGTTCAAGACTCTATACACTGTGTACGTCAGGCCCATACTGGAGTACGCAGCACCAGTTTGGAATCCACACCTGGTCAAACACGTCAAGAAATTAGAGAAAGTGCAAAAGTTTGCAACAACGCTAGTTTAAGAGCTAAAGGGAATGTCCTACGAAGAAAGGTTAAGGGAAATCGGTCTGACGACACTTGAGGACAGGAGGGTCAGGGGAGACATGACAACGACATACAAGATACTGCATGGAATAGATAAGGTGGAAAGAAACAGGATGTTCCAGAGAGGGGACACAGAAACAAGGGGTCACAATTGGAAGCTGAAGACTCAGACGAGTCACAGGGATGTTAGGAAGTATTTCTTCAGTCATAGAGTCGTCAGGAAGTGGAATAGTCTAGTAAGTGACGTAGTGGAGGCAGGAACCATACATAGCTTTAAGACGAGGTATGACAAAGCTCAGGAAGCAGTGAGAGAGGACCTAGTAGCGATCAGTGAAGAGGCGGGGCCAGGAGCTATGACTCGACCCCTGCAACCTCAACTAGGTGAGTAAACACACACACCATACAAATACACATCTCGTATATTTAAATTCATTTTTTCATTTTCAAAACAAATTTGTCTTTAATTTAGTCGAGTGAAGGTTACTCGAACCTGCGGTCTGGTCCAGGGCATTGCACAAGGTCATAAGCTTGATCCAACCAGGTTCCTGGGCAGGTTGGTGATGCCCACTAACCACGACCCCACAACCACCTACAAGGATGGGGGGGGGGATTAAGTTACATTAATCATACAGGATCCGGGACAGTCAGAACTTAAGAGCAAGTAAAGAAATTGAATTATTATTATATTCAAAAGAAGCGCTAAACCGCAAGGGTTATACAGCTAAAGAAATTGAAAGATATACAAAATATTCTTCTCGTATGCCAAATCCAGGGCAAAAACCACATCAGGTATCGGGCCCTTGCTTAAACCACTTCGAAAAAACAACTGACGACACGCTCATGCACTCTGCTTCAGGCCTAGACTCGCGGAACTCCATGTTCATCAAGGACTGCAAGACACCCCTTTCACGTGCCTTTAGTATGCTCTTTAGAGGGAGGCTGGACACTAGGGACATCCCACAGTAGCTAAAAACAACGGATATAGCCTCACTTCACAAAGGTGATAGCAAAGTAATAGTAAAGAATTATAGACCGATAGCGCTAACGTCCCACATCACAAAAATCTTTGAAGGGGTTCTAAGAAGCAAGACTGCCAACCAACTGGATTCCTGACAGTTGCACAACCCAGGGCACCATGAGTTTAGAGTAGGTCGCTCCTGTCTCTCACAACTACTTGATCACTATGACGTGGTCTTGGATGGTCACTCCTGCCTCTCACAACTACTGGATCGCTATGATATGGTCTTGGATGCACTGGAGGACAAACTGAATGCATATGTAGTATATATATAGACTTCGCAAATGCCCTCGACAAGTATGATCATGGTCTACCTGAAGGGAGTTCCGGGGGTCAACGCCCCTGCGGCCCGGTCTATGGCCAGGCCTCATGGAAGATCAGGGTCTGATCAACCAGGCGGTTGCTGGGGGGTATATGCAATCCAACATACGAACCACAGCCCCGGCTGGTCTAGCACTGACTTTAGGTATTTGTCCAGCTCCCACTTGAAGACAGCCAGGGGTCTACTGGTAATGCCCCTTATGTATGATGGGAAGCTATTGAACAGCCTTGGGCCCTTGACACTTATTGTGTTTTTCTCAGTACACTTGCAGCACCCCCGCTTTTCATGAGGGATAGAGTATCACACTGTCTGCTGAGTCTTTTGCTTTCATAGCGATTTATGTGTGAAGATTTGGGACCATTTCCAAGGAGTACAGGTCTAGGGCCTTCAAACGTTCTCAGTAATTGAGATGCTTTACTGAACTTATCACTCCTAAGTCTTTCACATTGGTGTTTCCTTATATTATGTTGTTAGAATTCATTTCATACTCCATTATAGCTTTTAATTCCTAAAGTTCACCATAACGGAGAAGCTGGAATTTATCCTCATTGAACATATTGTTTTCTGCGGCCCACTGTAAGACTTGGTTTATATCCGCTTGAAGATTTTCATTGTCCTCAAGGATGATAGTCCCATGCAAATTCTAACATCCTCTGCGAAGGAAGACATGGTGGCATGGTGGTATGGTTATCTCTTTGTCAAATATGAGGATGAGGAAAAAGATGCGGGCAAGTACTGTGCCGTGTGGAACAGAACTTTCGACTGTGGCAGCCTCTGACTTAACTCTGTTTACTATTGCTCATTGTGCTTTACTGGTTAGAGAGTTAAAAGATCTATCTGCCCACCTTTCCAGTTATTCCATCAGCACGCTTTTTTGTGTGCTATTACACTATGGTAACACATGTCGAGGGTTTTTGCAGTCTGTGTATACTACATCTGCATCTTACTTGTCCTCCAGTGCATCCAAGACCATGTCATAATGGTCCAGTAGTTATGAGAGGTAGGAGCGACCATCCAAGATCACGTCATAGTAGTCCAGTGGTTGTGAGAGGCAGGAGCGACCATCCAAGACCATGTAGTGGCCCAGTTGTTGTGAGAGGCAGGAGCGACCATCCAAGACCATGGTCATAGTGGTTCAGTGGTTGTAAGGGGCAGGAGCGACCATCCAAGATCATGTTATAGTGGTCCAGTAGTTGTGAGAGGCAGGAGCGACCAGTGGTTGTAAGGGGCAGGAGCGACCATCCAAGATCATGTTATAGTGGTCCAGTAGTTGTGAGAGGCAGGAGCGACCATCCAAGACCATGTAGTGGCCCAGTGATTGTGAGAGGCAGGAGCGACCATCCAAGACAATAACGTAAGCCAGCCCGTAATGCTATGCATAGTATAAGTGGCTTTGGCATGCTGCTCTTATCTGTATTTTTTTGTACCTCTGTATGTATGCTCAAATTGTAAATAAATAAATAAATAAAAAAAAACTGGAGAGCCTATCTCTCGCTGCCTAACACCACGATGTCTACCATAGTGATACTAGGTTGTGGACCTGACTCTCGCTTCCAACTCGCATTTAATGTGGAAAATGTTACTGGAGACAGAGTATGCAGGGCTAACATATCTTTGGCTCCTCTCTGGTGATACATTATTACACTAGTTTACCCCGCTAGTTACACCTTCCCCTCTCCCAGGATTATTATGTATACCTTAAATATACTTCTCTGAATATACAGCGAGTGGTATGTATGTGCATATACACTGAGGGACGAGTATCTCTGAATGTACAGTGTATATACACTAGGAAGTGTTCATCTCTCAGTATATATACACTGGGAGGTGAGTATATAAACACTGGGAGGTGAGTATATACACACTGGGAAGTGAGTATATAAACACCGGAAGGTTTGTTTCTCTCACTATATATACATCGTGAAATATACATCTGATTATCTCCATTACAACGACAATAATAATAATAATAATAATAATAATAATAATAATAATAAATTCAAATCCTTGGATCAAGGACCCCTCACCAGCATCCCATGTGATGGAATATAACAATGAAACACCATCCTGTGTGATGGAATATAACAATGAAACACCATCCTGTGTGATGGAATATAACAATGAAACACCATCCTGTGTGATGGAATATAACAGTGAAACACCATCCTGTGTGATGGAATATAACAATGAAACACCATCCTGTGTGATGGAATATAACAGTGAAACACCATCCTGTGTGATGGAATATAACAATGAAACACCATCCTGTGTGATGGAATATAACAGTGAAACACCATCCTGTGTGATGGAATATAACAGTGAAACACCATCCTGTGTAATGGAATATAACAATGAAACACCATCCTGTGTGATGGAATATAACAGTGAAACACCATCCTGTGTGATGGAATATAACAGTGAAACACCATCCTGTGTGATGGAATATAACAGTGAAACACCATCCTGTGTGATGGAATATAACAGTGAAACACCATCCTGTGTGATGGAATATAACAATGAAACACCATCCTGTGTGATGGAATATAACAATGAAACACCATCCTGTGTGATGGAATATAACAGTGGAACACCATCCTGTGTGATGGAATATAACAGTGGAACACCATCCTGTGTGATGGAATATAACAGTGGAACACCATCCTGTGTGATGGAATATAACAGTGGAACACCATCCTGTGTGATGGAATATAACAGTGGAACACCATCCTGTGTGATGGAATATAACAATGAAACACCATCCTGTGTGATGGAATATAACAGTGAAACACCATCCTGTGTGATGGAATATAACAGTGAAACACCATCCTGTGTGATGGAATATAACAGTGAAACACCATCCTGTGTGATGGAATATAACAGTGAAACACCATCCTGTGTGATGGAATATAACAGTGAAACACCATCCTGTGTGATGGAATATAACAGTGAAACACCATCCTGTGTGATGGAATATAACAGTGAAACACCATCCTGTGTGATGGAATATAACAGTGAAACACCATCCTGTGTGATGGAATATAACAGTGAAACACCATCCTGTGTGATGGAATATAACAGTGAAACACCATCCTGTGTGATGGAATATAACAATGAAACACCATCCTGTGTGATGGAATATAACAGTGAAACACCATCCTGTGTGATGGAATATAACAGTGAAACACCATCCTGTGTGATGGAATATAACAGTGAAACACCATCCTGTGTGATGGAATATAACAGTGAAACACAGCTAACTTTAGCTTTCACTATGTAACTATCATACAAAACATCTTAGCAGCACACTATTTATAACATAAAAACATAAGCCTGGAGAGGCACTGCAGTATCCCTGTTGACCCTACTTTGCACATGTACTCAGGGGTTCTTGTACTGGTGGGTTATGTAGGCTGGTTTTGTCCTTGGTGGGTTTTGCTCAAAGAAGAAGTGTCTGTACCTTACTGGCCCATGCTAGGCAGGTCTTTCTCAAACCCGGTTATATTTTAAAAAATCAGTGTGGATAAGGTAAAGTATTAGAATAGATCTTTATAGGTTAGGTTAGGATAGGTTAGGATAGGTTAGGTTACGTTAGGTTAGGTTGGCCGACGCTCTGTCCAACTACAGACACACCACTCACAAGATGTCTTATACATTTTATATAATAAAGATACTTAAAAGGCTTTCTGATCAAATAATTTAATGCAATCTGTGACTGTTTCTCCTACCCAAAACCGACTTTTCTGTGACATTTTTATCAGTGAGGTGAGTGGTCAAGGGATGTGGTGTTTGCGGTGGTCAGTTGTTCTTGGGGATCCTGGCTCGACTATTATACACTTATTATGACTTGTTTTTCTAATGTTTTGGAATCAGAGCTCAAGAGTGTTAAATGAGAAAGTCCTACTTCCCAAAGAGGTAAATAAAAAGCTGAAAATTCGTTTGGATAAGTGTCACAATGAGTGTAATGTGGTAAGGGATAGCGAAGTGAGACATGTTAACCGCACGACGAGGAAGCCCTGAGCAATGACTAATGGGAAGTGGTTTGCAGTAAAGAGAGAAGGATAATATTGAGGAAAGCTAAAGAGCCGGCTTGAAGGCAGGAAATCGCTTTGCAATACTCCAGGACAAATGTACTACAGTGGTTAACAAAGATGAAGGTACCATTAACCCATCTACCAATATTACGCATATGGATGGATCATTCTGTAGCTGGGATAGGAGTACTAAGCTGTGTGTTTTCCAGGGGATAGTATGGATGAAATAGATAGCAGATTAGATAACATTTTGCCAGGTAATGGGAACAACCCCATTGTCTGCTCAAGTTGTAAAGGGAATGTCTCATTGCTGGAGGGAATGATAATGGGAGAGGCATGAGAGACAGCATGTTTGCCAAGTATAGGACAGCTATTGATTTAATTAGATCATATCGAGGGATCCCAGTCATATGTTGCATTTTATCTAGAAGAGGAGTGAGCAGTGAATGACTGAACTGAGTTCAGTATGACTTTAATGTGAAGGAAGCTAGAGGTGTGTGTGTGTGTGTGTGTGTGTGTGTGTGTGTGTGTGTGTGTGTGTGTGTGTGTGTGTGTGTGTGTGTGTGTGTGCAGCAATAACTGCCAAGGTATTATAGACAAATGTACTAAAAACATGATAGGTCATAAAATAGTTTCGCTCGTAGGATCCCCGAGTTGGTACTCCCGTGGTTGTAACCCTTTTGTTTGTATGTCCGTAAACGATACACCGGAGCCTCCTACGAGTGAAATACCCTGTAGTTACTAATTAAAACAAGGTAACTGATTTGTAAACAAAGAGAGACAAGAGGAGGGAGGCGAGGGATTAATCCCCCTTAACATCTATTATACTAATAGTCGAAACGCCACAAGTATAACAGACGAACTAATGCTGATTGCATGTATAGGAAATGTAGATATTATTGCAAAAACCCGAGCATGGTTCAGTCTGAGAATAGGGACATACCTGCTGAATGCGAAATGCAAAGGTATCAATTATTGCACGCTGATAGTCAACAGGAAAGGGGGCGGAGTTGCCCTGTATGTTTGGGGAAATTTAAACTGTTGCATCAGAATTATATGAAGACAGAAGGGACGGAAACTGAATAAATGTTTGTAGTTTTTCGTAATGAAATAGTAACACCATAAGAGTAAATATGATAATGGTATATAATACCGAGTTGATAAGACATATGTGCAACAGTCAGGTACCTTTATTCATAAACGCTTCGTCTACATAGTAGGCTTCTTCAGTGGAGCACAGATGAGTCAGCAGACGCATTACAGATGTCAAGACGATATAATCAGTCCATCACCCTTGAATACGTAGTTTTGAAGTAGTCAGTCCTTTACCACCTCAGAACTACGTCTTCAAGGGCGATGGACTGATTACATCGTCTTGACTGCGTCTGCTGACTCCTCTGTACGTTTTGCCTACTGTGTAGACGAAACGTTTTGGAATAAAAGTACTTAACTGTTGCACGTGTGTCTTACTTATCAACCGAGACGTGGAAAACAAAGGCACTTCAGTGCCAGAGTGAGGCACCCTGACGCCTTTACTCTGACCATGCATGTAACACACTACCTATGATACCTGACTGCATAACCTCACATACAGTCACATACCTTACACAGAATGTTATAACATTACACGACATCACACACAATAACATTTCACAGTTCATTCTTGCAGTAATGAATTGACAGTCATGTGACTTAGTGGATATACTTATGGCCTGTGAATGGGCAATAATAATAATACTAGTACCCTAATACTAATAACAGTAGTAGTAATAATGTTAATAATCATCATATTAGTTGTGTCACAACTCCTTAGTCTTTTGACTCTAGATTCCCGGTCAATGAATTCCAGTCAGTTTGTTAGAATTATCATTCCCTTGGTTACCTACATTTTTATATCTTAAGGCCTTTACAAATTCATCCAAAAGAGGTCTGTCATTTTCTAAATTCCGGGTCGGTATTGTATGCTTACGATCAATTTTCATTTCTTTCGGAAATTTGAAACCATAAAGCTTCGGCATCAGTTGGTCAGACTTTATGTCATACTTGATGCAACAAAGAAGAGTTTTCTCTGGCACACCTGGAGAGGATTTCGGGGGTCACCGCCCCCGAGGTCTTATCTGTGACCAGGCCTCATATACGGCTACTTCACCTCTTTTCTTGTCGTATCTCTCAGTTAGGTTAGGTAAGGTTCGTCAGGAAACAGGACAAGTGTTTCCTGACGCGGGTCTTAGTCATATGACCCGCCGTTGGAGCTTTCGGTCATCTGACGGAGGCCTTCCGCTGGCTTACCGGGCCACCCCTTGAAAAAATTATGGTCATAGTTATAACCATTTGTGTCTCAGTGTTATATCATTTAGAACCTGATATGTTGTATCCGGCAGTGATGTTCCGAGAGTCTTAAAGTCAGACCATGTTAATGTAATTTTAATTATAACTATGTTTCTTGTACATGTAAGTAATCTTGACTCCTTAATTTTAATTCTAATGTTACGATTATTAGTACAATGGATTTTGAAAACAGTTATTTTCTTGTGGAAACAGACACTTCTGTACAATTTAGGACATTTATGAGAGGAAACGTGTCGCCACTAGTGACTTCCTCAGTCACTCGTGGGGAAACATGTCGCCACTAGTGACTTCCTCAGTCACTCGTGGGGAAACGTGTCGCCACTAGTGACTTCCTCAGTCACTCGTGGGGAAACGTGTCGCCACTAGTGACTTCCTCAGTCACTCGTGGGGAAACGTGTCACCACTAGTGACTTCCTCAGTCACTCGTGGGGAAACGTGTCGCCACTAGTGACTTCCTCAGTCACTCGTGGGGAAACGTGTCGCCACTAGTGACTTCCTCAGTCACTCGTGGGGAAACGTTTCCTACAATAAATGTCCTGAACTGTACATAAGAGTGCTTTTCCATACATTATCGGTGTCACCAGACCATTTTTCAGTTATTTTCTTGTCTCTTCCCTTTGTTTTTCCTTACACTCTCTCATATTTTCGCTCTTATTTTTACCAACCTGTAAAACTACCTTGTTTCTTTTCTCTTATATTCAGAACCACAACGTTTTTCCTCTTAATACACTAACAAAACTTCAACACTAGTTTTTATTTGCAAAACTGTCATCGTACGTAACACTAAACCCATTCACAGTTTCCACATCATTACAGGTTCCCAGAACATTGTCAGCAAGTAGTTTAACACCCAGAGACACTACTGCTGGCCCTCTCTACTGACATTGTCAGCAAGTAGTTTAACACCCAGAGACACTACTGCTTGCCCTCTCTACTGACATTGTCAGCAAGTAGTTTAACACCCAGAGACACTACTGCTGGCCCTCTCTACTGACATTGTCAGCAAGTAGTTTAACACCCAGAGACACTACTGCTTGCCCTCTCTACTGACATTGTCAGCAAGTAGTTTAACACCCAGAGACACTACTGCTTGCCCTCTCTACTGACATTGTCAGCAAGTAGTTTAACACCCAGAGACACTACTGCTCGCCCTCTCTACTGACATTGTCAGCAAGTAGTTTAACACCCAGAGACACTACTGCTTGCCCTCTCTACTGACATTGTCAGCAAGTAGTTTAACACCCAGAGACACTACTGCTTGCCCTCTCTACTGACATTGTCAGCAAGTAGTTTAACACCCAGAGACACTACTGCTTGCCCTCTCTACTGACATTGTCAGCAAGTAGTTTAACACCCAGAGACACTACTGCTTGCCCTCTCTACTGACATTGTCAGCAAGTAGTTTAACACCCAGAGACACTACTGCTCGCCCTCTCTACTGACATTGTCAGCAAGTAGTTTAACACCCAGAGACACTACTGCTCGCCCTCTCTACTGACATTGTCAGCAAGTAGTTTAACACCCAGAGACACTACTGCTCGCCCTCTCTACTGACACTGTCAGCAAGTAGTTTAACACCCAGAGACACTACTGCTAGCCCTCTCTACTGACACTGTCAGCAAGTAGTTTAACACCCAGAGACACTACTGCTCGCCCTCTCTACTGACACTGTCAGCAAGTAGTTTAACACCCAGAGACACTACTGCTAGCCCTCTCTACTGACACTGTCAGCAAGTAGTTTAACACCCAGAGACACTACTGCTTGCCCTCTCTACTGACATTGTCAGCAAGTAGTTTAACACCCAGAGACACTACTGCTAGCCCTCTCTACTGACATTGTCAGCAAGTAGTTTAACACCCAGAGACACTACTGCTCGCCCTCTCTACTGACATTGTCAGCAAGTAGTTTAACACCCAGAGACACTACTGCTAGCCCTCTCTACTGACATTGTCAGCAAGTAGTTTAACACCCAGAGACACTACTGCTAGCCCTCTCTACTGACATTGTCAGCAAGTAGTTTAACACCCAGAGACACTACTGCTCGCCCTCTCTACTGACATTGTCAGCAAGTAGTTTAACACCCAGAGACACTACTGCTGGCCCTCTCTACTGACATTGTCAGCAAGTAGTTTAACACCCAGAGACACTACTGCTTGCCCTCTCTACTGACATTGTCAGCAAGTAGTTTAACACCCAGAGACACTACTGCTGCTGGCCCTCTCTGACATTGTCAGCAAGTAGTTTAACACCCAGAGACACTACTGCTGGCCCTCTCTACTGACATTGTCAGCAAGTAGTTTAACACCCAGAGACACTACTGCTCGCCCTCTCTACTGACACTGTCAGCAAGTAGTTTAACACCCAGAGACACTACTGCTTGCCCTCTCTACTGACATTGTCAGCAAGTAGTTTAACACCCAGAGACACTACTGCTTGCCCTCTCTACTGACATTGTCAGCAAGTAGTTTAACACCCAGAGACACTACTGCTGCTGGCCCTCTCTACTGACATTGTCAGCAAGTAGTTTAACACCCAGAGACACTACTGCTGGCCCTCTCTACTGACATTGTCAGCAAGTAGTTTAACACCCAGAGACACTACTGCTGGCCCTCTCTACTGACATTGTCAGCAAGTAGTTTAACACCCAGAGACACTACTGCTCGCCCTCTCTACTGACACTGTCAGCAAGTAGTTTAACACCCAGAGACACTACTGCTTGCCCTCTCTACTGACATTGTCAGCAAGTAGTTTAACACCCAGAGACACTACTGCTGGCCCTCTCTACTGACATTGTCAGCAAGTAGTTTAACACCCAGAGACACTACTGCTGGCCCTCTCTACTGACATTGTCAGCAAGTAGTTTAACACCCAGAGACACTACTGCTTGCCCTCTCTACTGACATTGTCAGCAAGTAGTTTAACACCCAGAGAGACTACTGCTTGCCCTCTCTACTGACATTGTCAGCAAGTAGTTTAACACCCAGAGAGACTACTGCTTGCCCTCTCTACTGACATTGTCAGCAAGTAGTTTAACACCCAGAGACACTACTGCTTGCCCTCTCTACTGACATTGTCAGCAAGTAGTTTAACACCCAGAGAGACTACTGCTTGCCCTCTCTACTGACATTGTCAGCAAGTAGTTTAACACCCAGAGACACTACTGCTTGCCCTCTCTACTGACATTGTCAGCAAGTAGTTTAACACCCAGAGACACTACTGCTTGCCCTCTCTACTGACATTGTCAGCAAGTAGTTTAACACCCAGAGACACTACTGCTTGCCCTCTCTACTGACATTGTCAGCAAGTAGTTTAACACCCAGAGAGACTACTGCTTGCCCTCTCTACTGACATTGTCAGCAAGTAGTTTAACACCCAGAGAGACTACTGCTTGCCCTCTCTACTGACATTGTCAGCAAGTAGTTTAACACCCAGAGACACTACTGCTTGCCCTCTCTACTGACATTGTCAGCAAGTAGTTTAACACCCAGAGACACTACTGCTTGCCCTCTCTACTGACATTGTCAGCAAGTAGTTTAACACCCAGAGAGACTACTGCTTGCCCTCTCTACTGACATTGTCAGCAAGTAGTTTAACACCCAGAGACACTACTGCTAGCCCTCTCTACTGACATTGTCAGCAAGTAGTTTAACACCCAGAGACACTACTGCTTGCCCTCTCTACTGACATTGTCAGCAAGTAGTTTAACACCCAGAGACACTACTGCTGCTGCCCCTCTCTGACATTGTCAGCAAGTAGTTTAACACCCAGAGACACTACTGCTTGCCCTCTCTACTGACATTGTCAGCAAGTAGTTTAACACCCAGAGAGACTACTGCTTGCCCTCTCTACTGACATTGTCAGCAAGTAGTTTAACACCCAGAGAGACTACTGCTTGCCCTCTCTACTGACATTGTCAGCAAGTAGTTTAACACCCAGAGACACTACTGCTAGCCCTCTCTACTGACATTGTCAGCAAGTAGTTTAACACCCAGAGACACTACTGCTAGCCCTCTCTACTGACATTGTCAGCAAGTAGTTTAACACCCAGAGACACTACTGCTGGCCCTCTCTACTGACATTGTCAGCAAGTAGTTTAACACCCAGAGACACTACTGCTTGCCCTCTCTACTGACATTGTCAGCAAGTAGTTTAACACCCAGAGACACTACTGCTTGCCCTCTCTACTGACATTGTCAGCAAGTAGTTTAACACCCAGAGAGACTACTGCTTGCCCTCTCTACTGACATTGTCAGCAAGTAGTTTAACACCCAGAGACACTACTGCTTGCCCTCTCTACTGACATTGTCAGCAAGTAGTTTAACACCCAGAGACACTACTGCTGGCCCTCTCTACTGACATTGTCAGCAAGTAGTTTAACACCCAGAGACACTACTGCTGGCCCTCTCTACTGACATTGTCAGCAAGTAGTTTAACACCCAGAGACACTACTGCTGGCCCTCTCTACTGACATTGTCAGCAAGTAGTTTAACACCTAGAGAGACTACTGCTAGCCCTCTCTACTGACATTGTCAGCAAGTAGTTTAACACCCAGAGACACTACTGCTTGCCCTCTCTACTGACATTGTCAGCAAGTAGTTTAACACCCAGAGACACTACTGCTAGCCCTCTCTACTGACATTGTCAGCAAGTAGTTTAACACCCAGAGACACTACTGCTGGCCCTCTCTACTGACATTGTCAGCAAGTAGTTTAACACCCAGAGACACTACTGCTTGCCCTCTCTACTGACATTGTCAGCAAGTAGTTTAACACCCAGAGAGACTACTGCTTGCCCTCTCTACTGACATTGTCAGCAAGTAGTTTAACACCCAGAGACACTACTGCTAGCCCTCTCTACTGACATTGTCAGCAAGTAGTTTAACACCCAGAGACACTACTGCTGGCCCTCTCTACTGACATTGTCAGCAAGTAGTTTAACACCCAGAGACACTACTGCTAGCCCTCTCTACTGACATTATCAGCAAGTAGTTTAACACCCAGAGACACTACTGCTTGCCCTCTCTACTGACATTGTCAGCAAGTAGTTTACTGCTAGCCCTCTCTACTGACATTATCAGCAAGTAGTTTAACACCCAGAGACACTACTGCTAGCCCTCTCTACTGACATTGTCAGCAAGTAGTTTAACACCCAGAGACACTACTGCTGGCCCTCTCTACTGACATTGTCAGCAAGTAGTTTAACACCCAGAGACACTACTGCTAGCCCTCTCTACTGACTCAGCAAGTAGTTTAACACCCAGAGACACTACTGCTAGCCCTCTCTACTGACATTGTCAGCAAGTAGTTTAACACCCAGAGACACTACTGCTTGCCCTCTCTACTGACATTGTCAGCAAGTAGTTTAACACCCAGAGACACTACTGCTTGCCCTCTCTACTGACATTGTCAGCAAGTAGTTTAACACCCAGAGACACTACTGCTCGCCCTCTCTACTGACATTGTCAGCAAGTAGTTTAACACCCAGAGACACTACTGCTTGCCCTCTCTACTGACATTGTCAGCAAGTAGTTTAACACCCAGAGACACTACTGCTTGCCCTCTCTACTGACATTGTCAGCAAGTAGTTTAACACCCAGAGACACTACTGCTTGCCCTCTCTACTGACATTGTCAGCAAGTAGTTTAACACCCAGAGACACTACTGCTTGCCCTCTCTACTGACATTGTCAGCAAGTCATTGTCAGCAAGTAGTTTAACACCCAGAGACACTACTGCTTGCCCTCTCTACTGACATTGTCAGCAAGTAGTTTAACACCCAGAGACACTACTGACATTGTCAGCAAGTTTAACACCCAGAGAGATTACTGCTTGCCCTCTCTACTGACATTGTCAGCAAGTAGTTTAACACCCAGAGAGATTACTGCTTGCCCTCTCTACTGACATTGTCAGCAAGTAGTTTAACACCCAGAGAGACTACTGCTTGCCCTCTCTACTGACATTGTCAGCAAGTAGTTTAACACCCAGAGACACTACTGCTTTCCCTCTCTACTGACACTGTCAGCAAGTAGTTTAACACCCAGAGACACTACTGCTTTCCCTCTCTACTGACATTGTCAGCAAGTAGTTTAACACCCAGAGACTACTGCTTGCCCTCTCTACTGACATTGTCAGCAAGTAGTTTAACACCCAGAGACACTACTGCTTGTCCTCTCTACTGACATTGTCAGCAAGTAGTTTAACACCCAGAGACACTACTGCTCGCCCTCTCTAGTGACATTGTCAGCAAGTAGTTTAACACCCAGAGAGACTACTGCTGCTGGCCCTCTCTACTGACATTGTCAGCAAGTAGTTTAACACCCAGAGAGACTACTGCTTGCCCTCTCTACTGACACAGCTATGGCACTGTCTCCTCTACTGACACAGCTATGGCACTGTCCTCTCTACTGACATAGCTATGGCACTGTTCTCTCTACTGACACAGCTATGGCACTATCTCCTCTACTGACACAACTATGGCACTGTTCTCTCTACTGACACAGCTGTGGCACTATCTCCTCTACTGACACAGCTATGGCACTGTCCTCTCTACTGACATAGCTATGGCACTGTCTTCTCTACTGACACAGCTATGGCACTATCTCCTCTACTGACACAGCTATGGCACTGTCCTCTCTACTGACATAGCTATGGCACTGTTCTCTCTACTGACACAGCTATGGCACTATCTCCTCTACTGGCACAGCTATGGCACTGTCCTCTCTACTGACATAGCTATGGCACTGTTCTCTCTACTGACACAGCTATGGCACTATCTCCTCTACTGACACAGCTATGGCACTGTCATCTCTACTGACACAGCTATGGCACTGTCCTCTTTACTGACACAGCTATGGCACTGTCCTCTCTGACACAGCTATGGCACTGTCCTCTCTACTGACACAGCTATGGCACTGTCCTCTCTGCTGACACAGCTATGGCGCTGTCCTCTCTACTGACACAGCTATGGCACTGTCCTCTCTACTGACACAGCTATGGCACTGTCCTCTCTACTGACACAGCTATGGCACTGTCCTCTCTGCTGACACAGGTATGGCGCTGTCCTCTCTACTGACACAGCTATGGCACTGAATCCCAGCCATGCAAGATGTATTAAATCCCTTGAAAATATAACTCATAGTATGTGTCTCATTTGTCAATAAACTTAGAATGTTTCAGAGAGTCTACAAGAGGATAAATTAGAGACATGTGGAACATTTGGAAACGTTTCACCACACAGTGGCTTCATCAGTTGAATAACAAAGAACAGTGAAGATCAGTTCCTCAGTGAAGTAATCAGTCCCTCAGCCATACTGAGGGACTGATTACCTCGATCTCCTGATCTTTACTATTCTTCTTTGTACTGGACTGAAGAAGCCACTCTGTGGCGATACGTTTCCATAATAAAGATACTCAAGTGTTGCCCATCGTCTCATTTTTCGATGAACTATACCATGGAATATAATAGGTACTAAGAGTGTTGTTACTCCCAGTGGTCTTGGGTAGTCACTCGTTATACATTCTTCATCCTTGACAAAATACCACATATTACAGGTGTAGCGTCACTTTCTTTAATTATATCGGCTACATTCTTGAACCCTCTCACTAACTCCTCGCTTCGAGCCTTTCTGACATCGTTTCCCCAACACTTAAGCAAACGATGGGTTCATTTCCGCTTCCAGTCAGGATACTACTCATCTTCTCCACAAAGTCCCATATTCCGGCACCAGGAAGGCAAACACGAATCCTATGGTTCCTGTCCCTGTCGCAAAACGCACGATCCACGTAGCGTGCTCGCGAACCCCCTAATACAAGAATAAACTAACCTTTCTGTTTCCTCAAGCACTGCTTACCGTCGTCCTGGTTCCTTGTTGAGTGGACTTCTTCGTCCCTGCTTGATGCTGCGTTGGTTCCTCTCATTTCCTCTTAGAACACATGAAATGTGTCAGAAGTTTGCAACTCAGCAACCTCCTTGTGAGGTTGATCTTCGTTCCTTTCCTCTCCACCACTGACCAGCTTTCTCCGCTGTCCTCAGTCTTCCTCGTTGGAGGACTGCTACCAATCATTCTCTTTTTCTCAGTCAGTCGCCGTATATCTTAGCTTTCTGGAGCTCCAGTTTCACTCCAGGTAGGTAGGTACCATTGCTCCTCAGAACACATGTTCTAATAATTTTTTACCAACATTCATAAAATCCAACCTTCTCATTCACATATTTGTCCACTCTATTTTTGTATCCATTATCACTAAACAATAATTTAACAAAACTGCACTTACTCCATCTCTCCCTGCCTTCCTGACTCCATCTCTCCCTGCCTTCCTCATGCCATCTCTCCCTGCCTTCCTGACTCCATCTCTCCCTGCCTTCCTCATGCCATCTCTCCCTGCCTTCCTCACTCCATCTCTCCCTGCCTTCCTCACTCCATCTATCTTTACCTTCCATCATTCACGCCATCTATCTTTACTTTCCTTATTCAATGTATCTCTCCTTGTTTTACTCCCCTCCCCCCGAATCTTCCTCCTTTCCTTCTTTCCTCCCTCACTCCATCTCTTCCTCCCTCCGGGAAGGCAACAAGTTGCTGACTGTATACTGGTCCAAAACCTTTGTAAATTATAATATATATATATATATATATATATATATATATATATATATATATATATATATATATATAGAGAGAGAGAGAGAGAGAGAGAGAGAGAGAGAGAGAGAGATACAACCTCTGGAACTGTCCTGGGGACCCTCATCCTCAGAGAAAAAAATAAACTTACTTCAGGGAAAACTCAAGGTTCTTCCCGGAGCTGTTTGAATATTGTCTTTCCCAACCACCTCCTATATTCCATATTCTATGCAGACTTTATTTAAAGACAAAATGCAGTGACAAAAAATACAATAGGGAGTAGAACATAGATAACATCTCAGAGCTATATCTCAAATACTTCGTCCAGCTCCCCGGCGGTGGGCCGTGTGCCCAGAATGCTGCAGGCATTTTCCCTCTGGATTGCAACACTGAGTCTCTGAAGGAGGAAGCTGGCCGATCTGTGATCCTTGGTTTCTGTGATAAGTTTTTCACCCAGCTCTTTGAGGAACTTTAGAGCACACTTGTCCCATGCTCCAAGGGTCTCCGACCCCACTGGGATGAAGTTATAGCAAGGGGACAGGTCTGCATATATGCGGGTCTTCTGGGTCTCCCTGTAGCTGGTGGCTCCACCCCTCTCAGCTTCAGGGTATGGCAAGTAGGTATCCACCAATGTGGTGGAACAGGTGTAGTCCCAGGGAATCTGCTTACCATCCTTCCAGGGTAGCATAATGGCTCCATCAGGACGCTTGATTTCCGTCAGACCTCTGTACCTGGGGTACCCGTTGAGCTGGGCAACAGGCTGTGGCGAGGCTTCTCTTTATGATATCGCTGACCTCCTCATGTCTACGATACTTTACTTCTGATGTGTGACACACGAGACCATGAAGTCCGAATTCACCCTGCTGCGCAAATACATCTATGGTCGGCGAGCATGGAGGCGACTAGGCGAAAAGCAACACCAATCCGAATGGCCTGTGGGTCGAGTCTAGTGCCCAGGGAGGAATTGGGAACAGCTAAAAGGAAATCTCCTGAACGTTGTGCCTTCACCGCTAGGATACGAGCTTTCTCCTTTCCTGAAGCGTTGGTGAGCATTATGTTGGTGATTTTTTCCATGTTCGGTTTGTCCCAGTGGGACTGTTTGTGCTCTCTGGGAAAAGTTGGTGTACTAGAGGAGTCTGCAAGGGTGTCCCACCGACCGGCTACTTCAATGAACCTGGGGTCTTGAGCTCCTACCGCACCTCTCAAGCGTTCATGGACGAACTCTTTGACTAGTCCACTGGAAGCCAAACAGGAGGTTAGAAATGCAGGTAAAGCTACCTGCGTTGCCTTGCGCACTCCTATACCTCCCAGTCGCACTGGGAGAGTTGCCTGATCCCATTGCTGATCTTCCAGTGACAGATTCAGTGCCTTCTTAAAGACTGATATCAGGACTGAGTCATATTCGTTGAGTGTTGGGTTGTCAAAGGAAGGTGAACACCTCAGGAAGTGTCTTGGCATTGTAAGACACTTTGTGAGGAGATACAGGGCATCACGGGCGTCAAGATCCCTTATTCTCTCCTCCATTCTCTTCAGGTCACTCAATTGGTCCTTGAGGACTGTGTCGATGGCCTGATGATCCAGCGGTGTTCTCAAGAGGGTGCTCTTGGATAGTGGTGGTAGAGACTTCAGGAAGGATTGTTCGCACAGCTCTGATTATTTCCTGGTTCACTGTGACGATTTCACACTTTGAGGAATTGAGGATGAGTCCCTGTGTCTTCACCAGTTGTAGGTCCTCTAGCAGGGACTCTTCAGGACCTGCCAGAGTGCCATCACCCAAGTACCAAATGTTGAGCTCGCTGCGCAGGCTGGAAGTTAGTTCTCTTACCACCAAGCAGAAAAGAAGTGGAGCGAGTGGGTCACCCTGCTGAACACCCTCTGACGAGGGAATTTCATGTTTGCCAAACAAAAGAATTGAGGGTTTGCTGTAGCCAGCTGAAACGAAGGGAAAAAGACTGGGGAACCGATCCCCAACGGCTGGCAAGACCACATCTCTTTTCACCATATTATTATTATTATAATAAAAAAAGAAGCGCTAAGCCACAAGGGCTATACAGCGCTTTTCACCATATTAAAAGCATTTCTAAAGTCAAGTTTTACTACTGCCTTGTCTTCTGGCAAGTCCCTGATGTTATAAGCCCTTGCTGCATGAGCTGCCGCTTCACTACCCTGAGAGACCCCAAAGCCGAGTTGGCGTGGTTGCAGTAAATTGGCGGCTTCTAGGCGAATCTTTCTTACTACTGCTTTGGCAACGAGACGGCGAAGAGTGTTACCGACAGCAATGGGTCTGATTCCCCCATCCTTCTTCTTCAAAGCGCACAATGAGTCTCCAAAAAAGGTTTAATTTCTTCTGGAATCTGCCCATCCAGACAGTTGTTGACGAAGGTTGTTAGCTCGGAGAACTGATGCAGCTGTACCGAGTACTGGATTTGCCATCTCTTCGAGGTGTTGTGGTCGAATTCCAGTGTAACCTCCGGCAAATCCTGCTGGAAATGACACTGTCGCTTTATAGACTTCTGATTCTGGCAAAATTAATTGTCCAGTGATGAAGTCTTCCTCATCACTGGACAATAATGTACTGAGCTGTACATTAGTCCTGAACTGTATATTATTGTCTTGAACTGTATATTATTGTCTTGAACTGTATATTATTGTCTTGAACTGTACATTGTCTTGAACTGTACATTATTGTCTTGAACTGTATATTATTGTCTTGAACTGTATATTATTGTCTTGAACTGTATATTATTGTCTTGAACTGTACATTGTCTTGAACTGTACATTATTGTCTTGAACTGTATATTATTGTCTTGAACTGTATATTATTGTCTTGAACTGTATATTATTGTCTTGAACTGTACATTGTCTTGAACTGTACATTATTGTCTTGAACTGTATATTATTGTCTTGAACTGTATATTATTGTCTTGAACTGTACATTATTGTCTTGAACTGTATATTATTGTCTTGAACTGTATATTATTGTCTTGAACTGTACATTATTGTCTTGAACTGTACATTATTGTCTTGAACTGTACATTATTGTCTTGAACTGTATATTATTGTCTTGAACTGTATATTATTGTCTTGAACTGTATATTATTGTCTTGAACTGTACATTATTGTCTTGAACTGTATATTATTGTCTTGAACTGTATATTATTGTCTTGAACTGTACATTATTGTCTTGAACTGTATATTATTGTCTTGAACTGTATATTATTGTCTTGAACTGTATATTATTGTCTTGAACTGTATATTATTGTCTTGAACTGTATATTATTGTCTTGAACTGTATATTATTGTCTTGAACTGTATATTATTGTCTTGAACTGTATATTATTGTCTTGAACTGTATATTATTGTCTTGAACTGTACATTATTGTCTTGAACTGTATATTATTGTCTTGAACTGTATATTATTGTCTTGAACTGTATATTATTGTCTTGAACTGTACATTATTGTCTTGAACTGTATATTATTGTCTTTAACTGTACTAATGTGTATTGCGTTGATCTGCAGCTTGACTTCACCATAACATACAATACATACTTCTTGACTCTGGAGGGTTAATACTAAAACATTACTAATGACGTTCTTGAGATTACTGACCTCTGGAAGGTTCGTATCTCGGGATAAACCAAGATTAAGTTGAGATAATTAACCCCCGAGGGATAAGAACCCTGGATAATATAAGGCTGTCTTGGGATTCGTAACATGGGAGGGATAATAACCCAGGATAAGCCAAGCACTGTACCTTACTTCACTACTAGAATCCCCTTCCCCAGGTAACACCTGGGTACCTACTTACTGCTAGGTAACAGGGGCAGCAGGTGTTACGAGACGTATATATGCCTCACCTCGCTCAGGTTTAGACCCAGATCGTTTAGTAGTGCACTCACCTCACACAACGAGTGTCCGCGGTTCGATCCCCGGTATGGGTGGAAGCATTTGGGCGTGTTTCCTTAAAACACCTGCTGTCCCTGTCCACCTAGCAGTGAAACAGATACCTGGGTGTTAGTCGACTGGTGTGGGTCGCATCCTGAGGATAAGATTACCCTAAGTTGCCAGAAATGCTCTGCATAACAAGGGACTCTCTATACAGTATGTCATTGATGTCAGCTATGGTCTGTACAAGCTATATCATGTACTTATAGAAATAAAGATTATTATTATTATTATTATTATTATTATTATTATTATTATTATTATTATTATTATTATTATTAATTATAAGCTACGAGGTACCTATCAAATGTACAGGTGGAGTGAGGGTTAACGATCTTCGTGTAGTCAACAGGTTTCCAACCCAAGAAACAGCAAACACGGAATGTACGAGTCAAAAAGCGAGGATAACTGCGGAATAAATAAAGAATAGTGGGAAAGAGAGAGAATAAATAGAATAAGGAGGAGAGGCGACAAGGTACACATAGACAGGTCAGAGGACGCTCGCCTTAAGATTTCCTGAGGGAGAAGACTACAGTGTGGAGGAGGATCCCCCACCACCCCCAGCCTCCCTCCCTCCATCGCCACTACTCCCTCCATCACCACTACTCCCTCCATCACAACTACTCACTCCATCACCAATACTCCCTCCATCACTACTCCCTCCATCACAACTACTCCCTCCATCACCACTACTCCCTCCATCACAACTACTCACTCCATCACAACTACTCCCTCCATCACCACTATTCCCTCCATCACAACTACTCCCTCCATCACCACTACTCCATCACTACTCCCTCCATCACCACTACTCCTTCCATCACCACTACTCCCCTCCATCACCACTACTCCCTCCATCACCACTACTCCCTCCATCACCACTACTCCCTCCATCACAACTACTCACTCCATCACCAATACTCCCTCCATCACTACTCCCTCCATCACAACTACTCACTCCATCACCAATACTCCCTCCATCACTACTCCCTCCATCACAACTACTCCCTCCATCACCACTATTCCCTCCATCACAACTACTCCCTCCATCACCACTACTCCATCACTACTCCCTCCATCACCACTACTCCTTCCATCACCACTACTCCCCTCCATCACCACTACTCCCTCCATCACCACTACTCCCTCCATAACCACTACTCCCTCCATCACAACTATTCCCTCCATCACCACTATTCCCATCACCACTACTCCCTCCATCGCCACTACTCCCTTCATCACAACTACTCCCTCCATCACCAGTACTCCCTCCATCACAACTACTCCTTGCATCACAACTACTCCCTCCATCACCACTACTCCCTCAATCACCACTACTTCCATCACCACTACTCCTTCCATCACCACTACTCCTTCCATCACTACTCCTTCCATCACCACTACTCCTTCCATCACCACTTCTCCCTCCATCACCACTACTCTATCACCACTTCTCCCTCCATCACCACTACTCCTTCCATCACCACTTCTCCCTCCATCACCACCATTACCTCCATCACTCCTTCAGCACCGTTTCCCCGTAGCTGGGTTGGTAGCACACTCAGCTCACACACTGAGTTTCCATGGTTCGATCCTCGGTATGGGTAGAAATATTGGGTGTATTTCCTTAAGACACCTGCTGTCCCTGTTCACCTGTCAATAAGTAGGTACCTGGGTGTTAGCCGACTTTTGTGGGTCGCATCCTGGGGACAAAATTAACCTAAGTTGCCAGAAATGCTCTGCATAACAAGGGGCTCTCTGTATAGTATGTTATGGATATCAGCTATGGTCTGTATACGTTGTATAATGTACATGAAAAATAGATTATTATTAGTAGCAGCAGAGTCAGACAGTGGTGGTGGTGGTGGTATGAGTGAAGGTAGTGGTATAACAGGTGAAGCTTCAACACAACTCATACACATAACACAAGACAAAAATCTCACAGACATCTTCCCTGTGTTGGACTCAACCACAGCCACAACTTCTCACAGAAGTGCCTAAAACATGGAACTCTCTGTCAAGACTCCAAAGGTTCCATATCTGCCTCCCGCTTCAAAGATACTATTAAAAAACACCTCTTTACCTTAATGTGATTCTTGACAGCAATATATTATGGTAAATCTTCACCGCTGTTTTCATCCAGTTCCTTTCTTTGTACTTCATGTTCCAGTTTTTCGTTTTACTTCCATATATTGTACCAAGTGTTGTAATTCATACTTTCAGACGTAGCTGTTATACTGATTGTTTACGTTTTGCTTAATGGCGTTTAAAACTTATCGACTATACTAGGGGTCATTCAGGCTGCTGCACGGTAATCTGACTACACTAGGGGTCATTAAGGCTCCTGTACGGTAATCTGACTACACTAGGGGTCATTAAGGCTGCTGCACGGTAATCTGACTACACTACCTGGAGTTTACCTGGAGAGAGTTCCGGGGGTCAACGCCCCCGCGGCCCGGTCTGTGACCAGGCCTCCTACACTAGGGGTCATTAAGGCTGCTGCACGGTAATCTGACTACACTAGGGGTCATTAAGACTGCTGCACGGTAATCTGACTACACTAGGGGTCATTAAGACTGCTGCACGGTAATCTGACTACACTAGGGGTCATTAAGACTGCTACACGGTAATCTGACTACACTAGGGGTCATTAAGACTAGGGGTCATTCAGGCTGCTGCACGGTAATCTGACTACACTAGGGGTCATTAAGGCTCCTGTACGGTAATCTGACTACACTAGGGGTCATTAAGGCTCCTGTACGGTAATCTGACTACACTAGGGGTCATTAAGGCTCCTGTACGGTAATCTGACTACACTAGGGGTCATTAAGACTGCTACACGGTAATCTGACTACACTAGGGGTCATTAAGACTGCTACACGGTAATCTGACTACACTAGGGGTCATTAACGCTGCTGCACGGTAATCTGACTACACTAGGGGTCATTAAGACTGCTGCACGGTAATCTGACTACACTAGGGGTCATTAACGCTGCTGCACGGTAATCTGACTACACTAGGGGTCATTAACGCTGCTGCACGGTAATCTGACTACACTAGGGGTCATTAACGCTGCTGCACGGTAATCTGACTACACTAGGGGTCATTAATCTGACTACACTAGGGGTCATTAACGCTGCTGCACGGTAATCTGACTACACTAGGGGTCATTAAGACTGCTACACGGTAATCTGACTACACTAGGGGTCATTAAGACTGCTACACGGTAATCTGACTACACTAGGGGTCATTAACGCTGCTGCACGGTAATCTGACTACACTAGGGGTCATTAAGACTGCTACACGGTAATCTGACTACACTAGGGGTCATTAACACTGCTGCACGGTAATCTGACTACACTAGGGGTCATTAACGCTGCTGCACGGTAATCTGACTACACTAGGGGTCATTAACGCTGCTGCACGGTAATCTGACTACACTAGGGGTCATTAATCTGACTACACTAGGGGTCATTAACGCTGCTGCACGGTAATCTGACTACACTAGGGGTCATTAATCTGACTACACTAGGGGTCATTAACGCTGCTGCACGGTAATCTGACTACACTAGGGGTCATTAATCTGACTACACTAGGGGTCATTAAGGTAATCTGTTCACAACCAGACAAAAATATTTTAATACCTAAAATAGTGATTAAAATAAACTCTGAGTATATATACGCCGAGAGAACACCACTCAGGGTATATACGCCGAGAGAACATCACTCAGGGTATATACGCCGAGAGAACACCACTCAGGGTATATACGCCGAGAGAACATCACTCAGGGTATATACGCCGAGAGAACATCACTCAGGGTATATACGCAGAGAGAACATCACTCAGGGTATATACGCCGAGAGAACACCACTCAGGGTATATACGCCGAGAGAACATCACTCAGGGTATATACGCCGAGAGAACATCACTCACGGTATATACGCCGAGAGAACACCACTCAGGGTATATACGCCGAGAGAACATCACTCAGGGTATATACGCCGAGAGAACATCACTCAGGATATATACGCCGAGAGAACATCACTCACGGTATATACGCCGAGAGAACATCACTCAGGGTATATACGCCGAGAGAACATCACTCAGGGTATATACGCCGAGAGAACACCACTCAGGGTATATACGCCGAGAGAACATCACTCAGGGTATATACGCCGAGAGAACACCACTCAGGGTATATACGCCGAGAGAACACCACTCAGGGTATATACGCCGAGAGAACATCACTCAGGGTATATACGCCGAGAGAACACCACTCAGGGTATATACGCCGAGAGAACATCACTCAGGGTATATACGCCGAGAGAACATCACTCAGGGTATATACGCCGAGAGAACATCACTCAGGGTATATACGCCGAGAGAACATCACTCAGGGTATATACGCCGAGAGAACACCACTCAGGGTATATACGCCGAGAGAACATCACTCAGGGTATATACGCCGAGAGAACATCACTCAGGGTATATACGCCGAGAGAACATCACTCAGGGTATATACGCCGAGAGAACACCACTCAGGGTATATACGACGAGAGAACATCACTCAGGGTATATACGCCGAGAGAACATCACTCAGGGTATATACGCCGAGAAAACATCACTCAGGGTACATACGCCGAGAGAACATCACTCACGGTATATACGCCGAGAGAACACCACTCAGGGTATATACGCCGAGAGAACATCACTCAGGGTATATACGCCGAGAGAACATCACTCAGGGTATATACGCCGAGAGAACACCACTCAGGGTATATACGCCGAGAGAACATCACTCAGGGTATATACGCCGAGAGAACATCACTCAGGGTATATACGCCGAGAGAACATCACTCACGGTATATACGCCGAGAGAACATCACTCATTGGTATATACGTCGAGAGAACACCACTCAGGGTATATACGCCGAGAGAACATCACTCACGGTATATACGCCGAGAGAACACCACTCAGGGTATATACCCCGAGAGAACATCACTCAGGGTATATACGCCGAGAAAACATCACTCAGGGTATATACGCGGAGAGAACATCACTCACGGTATATACGCCGAGAGAACACCACTCAGGGTATATACGCCGAGAGAACATCACTCACGGTATATACGCCGAGAGAACATCACTCAGGGTATATACGCCGAGAGAACACCACTCAGGGTATATACGCCGAGAGAACATCACTCACGGTATATACGCCGAGAGAACACCACTCAGGGTATATACGCCGAGATAACATCACTCAGGGTATATACGCCGAGAGAACATCACTCAGGGTATATACGCCGAGAGAACATCACTCATGGTATATACGCCGAGAGAACATCACTCATTGGTATATACGCCGAGAGAACACCACTCAGGGTATATACGCCGAGAGAACATCACTCAGTGTATATACGCCGAGAGAACATCACTCACGGTATATACGCCGAGAGAACACCATTCAGGGTATATACGCCGAGAGAACATCACTCACGGTATATACGCCGAGAGAACATCACTCAGGGTATATACGCCGAGAGAACACCACTCAGGGTATATACGCCGAGAGAATATCACTCACGGTATATACGCCGAGAGAACACCACTCAGGGTATATACGCCGAGAGAACATCACTCAGGGTATATACGCCGAGAGAACATCACTCAGGGTATATACGCCGAGAGAACACCACTCAGGGTATATACGCCGAGAGAACATCACTCAGGGTATATACGCCGAGAGAACATCACTCACGGTATATACGCCGAGAGAACATCACTCATTGGTATATACGCCGAGAGAACACCACTCAGGGTATATACGCCGAGAGAACATCACTCACGGTATATACGCCGAAAGAACACCACTCAGGGTATATACGCCGAGAGAACATCACTCAGGGTATATACGCCGAGAGAACATCACTCAGGGTATATACGCCGAGAGAACACCACTCAGGGTATATACGCTGAGAGAAACACTCCACTCAGGGTATATACGCTGAGAGAAACACTCCACTCAGGGTATATACGCTGAGAGAACATCACTCAGGGTATATACACCGAGAGAACATCACTCAGGGTATATACGCCGAGAGAACATCACTCAGGGTATATACGCCGAGAGAACATCACTCAGGGTATATACGCCGAGAGAACATCACTCAGGGTATATACGCCGAGAGAACATCCCTCAGGGTATATACGCCGAGAGAACATCACTCACGGTATATACGCCGAGAGAACATCACTCAGGGTATATACGCCGAGAGAACATCCCTCAGGGTATATACGCCGAGAGAACATCCCTCAGGGTATATACGCCGAGAGAACATCACTCAGGGTATATACGCCGAGAGAACATCCCTCAGGGTATATACGCCGAGAGAACATCACTCACGGTATATACGCCGAGAGAACATCACTCAGGGTATATACGCCGAGAGAACATCCCTCAGGGTATATACGCCGAGAGAACATCCCTCAGGGTATATACGCCGAGAGAACATCACTCAGGGTATATACGCCGAGAGAACATCACTCAGGGTATATACGCCGAGAGAACATCCCTCAGGGTATATACGCCGAGAGAACATCACTCAGGGTATATACGCCGAGAGAACATCACTCAGGGTATATACGCCGAGAGAACATCCCTCAGGGTATATACGCCGAGAGAACATCACTCACGGTATATACGCCGAGAGAACATCACTCAGGGTATATACGCCGAGAGAACACCACTCAGGGTATATACGCCGAGAGAACATCACTCAGGGTATATACGCCGAGAGAACATCACTCAGGGTATATACGCCGAGAGAACATCACTCAGGGTATATACGCCGAGAGAACATCCCTCAGGGTATATACGCCGAGAGAACATCACTCAGGGTATATACGCCGAGAGAACATCACTCAGGGTATATACGCCGAGAGAACACCACTCACGGTATATACGCCGAGAGAACATCACTCAGGGTATATACGCCGAGAGAACATCACTCAGGGTATATACGCCGAGAGAACATCACTCAGGGTATATACGCCGAGAGAACATCACTCAGGGTATATACGCCGAGAGAACATCCCTCAGGGTATATACGCCGAGAGAACATCACTCAGGGTATATACGCCGAGAGAACATCACTCAGGGTATATACGCCGAGAGAACATCACTCAGGGTATATACGCCGAGAGAACATCCCTCAGGGTATATACGCCGAGAGAACATCACTCACGGTATATACGCCGAGAGAACATCACTCAGGGTATATACGCCGAGAGAACATCCCTCAGGGTATATACGCCGAGAGAACATCACTCAGGGTATATACGCCGAGAGAACATCACTCAGGGTATATACGCCGAGAGAACATCACTCAGGGTATATACGCCGAGAGAACATCCCTCAGGGTATATACGCCGAGAGAACATCCCTCAGGGTATATACGCCGAGAGAACATCCCTCAGGGTATATACGCCGAGAGAACATCACTCAGGGTATATACGCCGAGAGAACATCCCTCAGGGTATATACGCCGAGAGAACATCACTCACGGTATATACGCCGAGAGAACATCACTCAGGGTATATACGCCGAGAGAACATCCCTCAGGGTATATACGCCGAGAGAACATCACTCAGGGTATATACGCCGAGAGAACATCACTCAGGGTATATACGCCGAGAGAACATCCCTCAGGGTATATACGCCGAGAGAACATCACTCAGGGTATATACGCCGAGAGAACATCACTCAGGGTATATACGCCGAGAGAACATCCCTCAGGGTATATACGCCGAGAGAACATCACTCAGGGTATATACGCCGAGAGAACATCACTCAGGGTATATACGCCGAGAGAACATCACTCAGGGTATATACGCCGAGAGAACATCACTCAGGGTATATACGCCGAGAGAACATCACTCAGGGTATATACGCCGAGAGAACATCACTCAGGGTATATACGCCGAGAGAACATCACTCAGGGTATATACGCCGAGAGAACATCCCTCAGGGTATATACGCCGAGAGAACACCACTCAGGGTATATACGCCGAGAGAACATCACTCAGGGTATATACGCCGAGAGAACATCACTCAGGGTATATACGCGGAGAGAACATCCCTCAGGGTATATACGCCGAGAGAACATCCCTCAGGGTATAATCTCCAATTATCTTTATCAAAACTTACATCCAAGTCTGTAGAAATAATTATCAGAGAACGTACACTATATTAAACAGTCTGGTATCATAATTTAAATACATAATACAACTCGTTCACTTAGAACTTGACGATTATATTTCTAAGTTCCTGTTAATAACATGTATTTGACCTTAAAAATTACAAGTGTAAAAGTGTACAAATTTTAAGTACAGAATTGTCTAAGTTTTGACCTCCAGATTATTGTATGTTTGGTACAGTAATTTTGTAGGGAAGATGTGGATATGTAATTATGAACTGTATAACTGTGGTGGTGGTGGTGGTGGTGGTGGTGGTGGTGGTGGTGGTGGTGGTGGTGGTAGTAGTAGTAGTAGTTGTGGAACAGGTGAAGATGGTGGTGGTCGGTCCCTAGGTGTTCCCGTGGGAGGGGGCGCCGTTCCCTGCCCGGCTAGCGACCCCTCACGCTTATTGAACCACCTCTACCACTTTTACCACCTGCTCCACCACCACCACCTTCACCTGCTGCATCACAACAACCACCAACACAGCTACCACTACTACAACCCCCAGTACACCACCACCAACAACACCCCATCCCCTCCAGCAAGTTAATAACCAGGACACATGTATAACACCTGGGTATCTTCACTGGCAGACGTTTCACCCTCTATATTGTTTATCAATATCATATAGACAAGATAACTGAGTCTATTATAGTGGAGGCAGTACAAGGAGTGGAGCAGTGATCCACATTAATAAATGGAGTCACATGTTGGTCAAGGTAATGAACAACACATATACAACACCTACGTATCTTTAAATAACAAAAAAGGCACGTATCTTTACTGTCAGCAATAAAGATAATTAAGTGTTACACGTGTGTCTTATTCATACAGGGAAGGATAATTCAGCTTATTCTTCCTGGGATGAAAATCTTTACTTCAAAGATCTTTCGCACTCTCGTGCGTCGTCAGGAGCTATGCAATGTTGCAAGACTAGCAACAGATAGGAAGGAAAAACCTCTCTAAGGTAAAGCAGAAGAGCGTAAGTGCCAGCTCCACCGTTATTGAACCTATCAACGAACCGACATATAAAAAAATAAAACAAAGCACTACAGCAGGCCTACTGGTCATGCTAGGCAGGGACCAGTAGGCCACACGCACACCTACTAATACAACTGTTCAACCTGTTTTAAATTTATTCAAAGTTCTGGCTTAAATGACTGTCCCTGGCAGTTTGTTCCACAACTCAACCGCCCCGCCAGCGTTTTCCTGCATCCTTTCAAAATTTAAATTTTTCCAACTTGAACCTACTGCTGCGAGTACCGTTTGTAGAGATATATTATGAAATTTACTAAGTTCCTATATACTTTACTTTGGAACCCCTTGAAAACAGTTCGTCAGGGTCAGCTGACTTGTTTGATTTTCTGTCACCTTATCTCAGGACCAAGTAACTAGTGATTTTAATCTTATATATTTTTATCCCGTCTTTTATAATTATTGATTACTTGGATTTCATTTGTATTGGGAGAAACACGAGAGGAAATGTTAAAAATGATACACATTATTTTGTTGACACAGTAGGCTGACCTGGACCACACTAGTGCGCCTATATTGTTCCTGATACTGTGTTCATCTACTTGTCGGTGGTGTAAATCATTAATATGTATTGTAATAATGTTGGTAGAATTGATAAATTAGACACACGTGTAACTCTTGGGTATCTTTACTGAGGAAACGTTTCCTCAATAAAGATACCCAAGAGTTGCAAATGTGTCTCATTCATCAGTGTCGGTTCTCTGAACCACTCATCTACAGTTCATAGAATTACCAACATGTTAGGCTTGACAAAGCTCCTGGAGAGCGAAACGTTGCTACAATAAAATGTCGCATTAGCTGCACTTGTGCTCTTTTACCTAACACGTTAATATATATTATTCCTATATATAGGTGAAAGAAGTCCTTTGGGTTAGATTCCCTGGCAACCTTACTCTTCTCCTCTTCTCGGCTTCCCTTCCTTCTTTTTTTAGTCTCTGTTACGTTGAATGTATTGGTCTATTAGGTGACTCTCCTCTTTTATTTCGCCTGTAAATGCTTCACTTTTTTACCGAAGAAATTATTTAATCTTGTGTTTATGATTATTTGTTTGATCTACTGTCTCTGTTGGGGATAAAGGATGTCTGGGCACACACTGCATGTATTATTTATTTCAGGGGAAGCACTAAGTTACTAGTAGGGACTTACGCACCTTTTGGGAACGGAAAGCATTCAGATTCGATCCAGGGAGAGGGAGGGGTACCTCCAGTTCTTTGGATCAAGAACCCTTCACCGGCGTCCAGGGACAGACTGTACAACACTGGGAAATATGTCGACCATTTAAAGGCATCACGCTAATCCCTAGTCTGAGTGCCCCAGTCTACAGTAGCCAGGTAGTACTCACCTATACATACTTATTATCTATGCAGAATTCCACACAGGGATGGAAATATTTAGCTCAAAATCTTTCGCACTCTCGTGCGTCGTCAGGAACTTTGCAATGTTGCAAGACTAGCAACAGAGAGGAGGGTAAATTTTCATATTTCCACTGGTTCTTCTATCTTTTAATGTCGTTAGATTCATTTCTATTAGCCTCTCCTCGTAGCTTATGCTTTTTAACTCAGAAACAATCCTTGTTGTGTACTTCTGCACTTTATCCAGTTTCTCAAAATGTTTCCTCAGGTGTGGGTTCCAAACTGGTGCTGTGTACTCCAGGATGTCTTTGTTGAGATTCCTGAAGGCCACTTTTAGATTTGCCAGGCGAGCATTGCCTGCAGAGGTTATTCATTTGATGTGAGCCTCTGGTGATATAGTAGGCACTATGTTCACCCCTAGATCTTTCTAAGTGAAACCTGCAGCCTCTGCCCCCGAGACTAGATGCCGTGTCCAGTCTTCTGTTCCCTTCACCGATGTTCATGGCCTTGTATTTGCTGGGACTGAATTCAAGCAAGTGTAGAGGTATGGGGTGGGTGTAGGCATGGGTCAGGTGTAATGGTTATGATAGTGGTAGTGGTGGGGGTGGGGTCACCCGCGCTCCAAGCGGCCTCCTCTAGCTACAATCCTTGCCACAGTACCAGTCTCCCACACCGCTGTCATGGTCTTCCAGGTCACAGCTGCTACTATCCCGCTCCACACGCTGAGCTACAATGAATTTAGAGATGCAATTTAACATGGTATATACTAGATGGCTCGTTTGCTGCCAACCAAAGGACCCGGGCTCGATCCTGAGACTGGTGGAGACGCTGGCTATGTTTTCTTACACCTGTTGCTCTTGTAATAGTTAAGATAAGTCACGTTGCAAAACAAGCTCTTACTGGGACAACATTTCGTTTTAGTAGAGCTTTATCAAGTTATGACTTGAAAAAGCTCTACTCTACACAGAGCAAAATGTTTTCCAATGTGTCTTTACTACTTCACTTGTATAAAAGGGACACTTATACACTGTTAGGAAACTTTTCGCCCAACAGAGGCTTTATCAATCCAGCTGATAAAACTCCTGACGAGATTTTGGGTAGATGAGTAAGACATATATCCGTATTTTCGAAACGTTTCGCCTCCAAAAACTTCTTCAATCGAATACAGAAGTGATTAAATATGGAGACAGTAGAAGTGAAGAGGTAAAGATGATGTGGTCAGTCCATCAGCCTTGAAACAGTAGTTTTGAGGTGGTCAGTCCCTCAGCCTTGATGTATACAGTAGTTTTGAACGGGTCAGGCCATCAGCCTTGAAGTAGTAGTAGTTTTGAGGCGGTTAATCCCTCAGGCTGGAGAGCTCCTCCCTAGCAACAATATAGCCAACAACACAAAACGGGCACTGGCTGTAAGCAACAGCCACGTGGCAACTACGGCGTCCACATCCATAAAAAAAAATAGGACGAGGATATCGTGCCGACGCTTCATAGGGATGAAGCGTCGGCACGATATCCTAGTTATTGCCTCCACGACACCTCAACACCCTGAATCTTCCTCAACAATATTCAATTCAGTGGAACCTTATACCAAGTTCACTACTGAAGAAGCAAACAACGAACAGATTCCTTTCCTAGACGTAAACTAGTGGTGGTGGGTGGTTTAAAAAAAACGTGAGTAAACATTAACACATTTATCAGAAAATTTATAGGTCCTGGGATTTTGATCATTTCTAACGTCTAGCAGTGTCATAAGCTTTACTGGTCCAAGATAAACAAACATTATAATCTGTATCACTATCCACTCGGTCAAAATATTTTATAAAAAAACGAGAGTATTTTTTGAAGCAAATGCCTGACGAATTTACTAAGCTTCATCGCTAAGGTATTTGGGGTGGTAGATCATGATAAAGAATACGACACTGTATACATATGAACTTCAGTAAAGCTCTCAATAAAGTTCTACACAGAAAACTATTGAAGAAAGTAGCGGCACATGGTACTGGAGAGAAGTTATATCCTCTGTATGGATCGTGAAGCTCTTATCTGCCATTCCATGTGCACTCGGTACTCTTCATGTCTTAATCTCCCACCATTAGAAAAGACGTAGTTATACCTGCAGCATCCTGAAGCAAGGCATAGCTGATCTACGGGACAAAAGTTTCTTTTTTTTCACAAATCAATTTTAGAAGCTATAAGTTGTTATCCTACCACAGCTCAATTCAAAGCCCAGTCCTAAGGTATACTACCACTCCCAACAGTCACCCTCATACCCATTCTGTGGGAAGTAGGCACATAATGGGTCCAAAGACTGAGGCCTAACAGTGTACGAGTCGCAAGCGTAGCCTCACTATACACAGGTATCTGCTAACTTTATCTTAATCTTCACAATATTGACTCGGACCATGTTAGACGCCTTTATCTGTGACCCGGCCAGCCTGCCTTCATAACCTGCCCACTACAGCAAGTTAACGAGTTTTACTTTTCACCAGCAACTCGCACTTAAGAATCTTACATGACGTTTCGGCCCGTTCTGAACAATTAAAGAGCAACACCCGAGCGAGAAAAATTAGAATAGACCAGAAAAATTAGTCGGAAAGAGGCAAGAGCCTTTGTCCAGGCCTCCCGGTGGATCAGGGCCTGATCAAGCAGGCTGTTACTGCTGGCCGCACGCAATCCAAAATACGAACCACAGCCCGGCTGATCGGGTACTAACTTTAGGTTGCTGTCCAGTTCCCTCTTGAAAGCTGTGAATTGTTCCAGCCACGCTATTGCGATTTTTCTTTAAATTTTTACTTATGTGTTACATCGATATATATATATTTTTACATATATAATGTACTATAAGGAAGATGATAACCAACACTGCTACTTGACCGGTCAGTCAACTTAGCAACCTATGTCTAGTTGTTAAGTAGTCTCTTTAAGCATTAGGATTAGATTCCCTGAAATACACTACATACAAGTGGCTTTCTTTTGTGCCTAACAGTTTTATTATATGTAAACTATATTATCTTTGCACCAGATAAAAAGAAAATAAAAATTTGAATACTGAATTACTTTTTTATTTTTATTCTTTTTATCTTTTATTTATTTTAATTTGATGTTCAGAATATGTTTAGATCTGGTTCTTACAGCTGATTTTTCTCTGACTTTGTACAATGTCTGATGATGGAGTAAATTAACTCTGAAACCAGTTGTAGATAAATACTGTTTCAAATGGCAGTGACGGCTTTCATCTTCCTGATAAGACTCAATTTCCCAAAGACCCCTTCAGTCACTGATAATGTACTATATATAAGTTATGAACACATGTACATAGTATGTTTAGTAGATTTAACCAGGATAATCCAACATAGTTAAACTGTGTAAATTAAAACATACGAACAGAAGATAAGCAAATGTCTAAGATATCGTTTTGGCCATCAGGGGCTTTGTCATATCACCAAGTATTTTTGATTGGTGGTGAATAGGTCACATGCCACCTTTATGATCCTGGTGCAGTTGATATGCCATTCTGACGATGCTATACCCCGTAAATTCTGCAGCTAAAAAGGATAGCTCTTCGTCTAACAATGAGAATAATAAAAATAATAATAATAATAATAATAATAATAATAATAATAATAATAATAATAATAATATTACTACTACTACTACTACTACTACTAATAATAATAATAATAATAGAAATAAAATAATAATAATGTACTTGGAAAAGACCCGGGCCGGGAGAATACCGGCGAATAAAAAAAAAATGAACCAATAATAATAATAATAATAAAAATATTCTTATTCTTATTATTATTATTAATTCTACAAGTACATGATACAGCTGATACAGGTCTAGTTGACATAACTGGTTATGCAGAGCAATTTGGGAAACTTAATTAAAATTAGTCTTCTCTAGGATGCTACCCACAACTCGACTAACATCTTATCTTATCTTACCTACTTACAGCTAAACAGTGGCAGCAGGTGTATGGATAAACGCCTTACGTTTCACCCGTCCCGGGATCGATCTTGGACCCAGTGTGAGCTGAGAAGTGCTGTCCAGCCCAGAGGCGTCGCATA
>NC_091363.1:7799236-7874236 GCF_038502225.1 Cherax quadricarinatus
CCCCCCCCCCCCCTTTTTTTTTTTCAAAGTAGTTTCCCGAGACACTACTGCTTGCCCTCTCTGACATTGTCAGCAGTAGTTTCCCAGAGAACCCTTGCCTCTACTGACATTGTCAGCAAGTAGTTTAACCAAGACACTTTCTGCCTCTCGCATTGTCAGAGGTTTAAACCCCGAGACACTTGTGCCCTCTACTACATTTAAAGAGTTTAACACCCAGGACACTACTGTGCCCTCTCTACTGACTGTCACATAGTTAACACCAGAGACACTACTGTGCCTTCATGACATTGTCAGCAAGTAGTTAACACCAGAGACACTACTGTGCCCTCTACTGACATTGTCAGCAAGTATTTCCCAGAGAACTACTGTTGCCCTTCTGACTTTCAGCAGTAGTTCCAGAACACTATGTTCCCCCACACATTGTGCAAGTGTTTACACCAGAGAACTACTGCTGGCCTTCTACTGACATTGTCAGCAAGGTTTAACACCAGAGACATACTGCGCCTCCATGTTGCAGTAGTTTAACCCGACACTACTGCTGCCCTCTCTGACATTGTCAAAGTATTTAACACCCAGAGAACTACTGCTGCCCCGTTGTCAGCAGTGTTTAACACCCAGAGACACTCTGGCCTCTACTGACATTGTCCAAGTGTTTAACACCCAGAACTACTGTCCTCTCCGACATTGTCAGCAAGTAGTTAACACCAGAACTCTGCTTTCCTCTCTACTGACATTGTCACAGTAGTTTAACCCCAGAGAGTATCTTGCCTCTATGAAAATTGTCACTGTCCCGAGAGACCTCTTGTCTCACTGACATTGTCACATATTAACACCCAGGACCTGCTTTCCTCTCTACTGCATTTTCAAAGTAGTTTAACACCAGAGAACTACTGCTGCCTCTCTACTGACATTTTCAGCAAGTAGTTTAACACCCCGAACACTACTGCTTGCCCTCTACTGACATGTCCAGCAAGTAGTTTAAACCCCGAGACACTACTGCTGCCCTCTCTTTCTGACATTGTCAGCAAGTAGTTTACACCCAGAGAACTACTGCTTGCCCTCTCTACTGACATTGTCAACAAGTAGTTTAACACCCCGAGAACTACTGCTTGCCCTTCTACTGACATTGTCAGCAAGTAGTTTAACACCCAGAGACACTACTGCTGGCCCTCTCTACTGACATTGTCAGCAAGTAGTTTAACACCCGAGACACTACGCTGCCTCTCACTGATTTGTCAGCAGAGTTTAACACCCCGAGAACTACTTGCCCTCTCTACTGACATTGTCAGCAAGTAGTTTAACACTGGGAAAACCCACTGTTAGCCTCTCTACTGACATTGTCAGCAAGTAGTTTAACACCCCGAGACACTACTGCTGCCCTCTCTACTGACATTGTCACAAATGGTTTAACACCCAGAGACACTACGCTGGCCCTCCCCACTGACATTGTCAGCAAAGGGTTTTAAAACCCAGAACTACTGCTGGCCCTCTCTACTGACATTGTCAGCAAGTAGTTTAACACCAGAGAACTACTGCTGCCCTCTCTACTGACATTGTCAGCCAGTAGTTTAAAACCCAGAGAACTACTGCTTGCCCTCTCATGACATTGTCAGCGTAGTTAACACCAGAGACACTACTGTGGCCCTCTACTGACATTGTCAGCAAGTATTTCACCCAGAGACACTACTGTGCCCCCTCTACTGACATTGTCAGCAAGTTTAACACCAGAGACACTACTGCTCCCCCTACTGACATTGTCAACAGTAGTTTTAAAACCCAGAGACACTACTGCTTGCCCTCTCTACTGACATTGTCAGCAAGTAGTTTAACACCCAGGGGAGACTACTGCTTGCCTCTACTGACATTGTCACAAGTAGTTTAACACCCAGGGCACTACTGCTTGCCTCTCTACTGACATTGTCAGCAAGTAGTTTAACACCCAGAGACACTACTTGCCCTCTACTGACATTGTCAGAAGAGTTTTTCACCCAGAGAACTACTGTTGCCCTCTTACTGACATTGTCAGCAAGTAGTTTAACACCCAGAGACACTACTGCTTCCCTCTCTACTGACATTGTCAGCAAGTAGTTTAACACCCAGAGACACTACTGCTGGCCCTCTTACTGGCTGTCAGCAAGTAGTTTAACACCAGAGAGACTACTGCTTGCCCTCTACTGACATTGTCAACCCAAATGGTTTAACACCCAGAGAACACTGCTTGCCCTCTACTGACATTGTCAGCAAGTAGTTTTAAAACCCCGAGACACTACTGCTAGCCTCTCTCCCCCATTGTCAGCAAGAGTTTAACACCCAGACACTACTGCTTGCCTCTCTACTGACATTGTCAGCAAGTAGTTTAACACCCAAAAGACTACTGCTTGCCTCTCTACCCGACATTGTCAGCAAGTAGTTTTTCCCAGAGAACTCTGCTGCCCTCTCTAATTTGTCGGGAAGTAGCTTAACACCCAGAGACACTCTGCTTGCCTCTCATGACATTTTCACCAGTGGTTTGCCCAGAGACACTACTCTGGCCCTCTCTATATGACATTTTTCAGCAAGAGTTTAACACCCAGAGAAAACTACTGCTGCCTCCCCTACCACATTGTCAGCAAATGTTTAACCCCAGAACACTACTGCTTCCCCTCTACTGACATTGTCAGCAGTAGTCCCAGAGAGACATGCTTTTCCCTCTACTGACATTGTCAGCAAGTAGTTTAACACCAGAGACACTACTGCTGCCCTCTCTACTGACATTGTCAGCAAGTGTTTAACCCAGAGACACTACTGCTTGCCCCTCGACATTGCAGCGTAGTTTACACCCAGAGACACTACTGCTCCCTCTCTACTGACATTGCGCAAGTAGTTTAACACCCAGAGGAAAATGCTGCCTTCTACTGACATTGTCAGCTAGTTTAAACCAGAGACACTACTGGTGCCCTCTCTACTGACACGTCAGCGCAGTTAACCCCAGAGACACTCTGCTTGCCCTCTCTACTGACATTGTCAGCAAGTAGTTTAACACCCAGAGAACTATGCTGCCCTCCTGACATTGTCAGCAAGGGAGTTTAACACCCAAAACACTACTGTCCCTCTCACACATTGTCAGCAAGTGTTTTAAAACCCCGAGACACTATGTTTTCCTCTCCTCTGACATTGTCAGCAAGTAGTTAACACCCAGAAATTTCTGCTGCCTCTACTGACATTGTCACAAGAGTTTAACACCCAGAGATTTCTGATTGCCTTCTCTACTGACATTGTCAGCAAAAGTTTCACCAGAGAACTAAATGCTGCCCTCCCTACTGACATTGTCAAAACAAATGTTAACACCCAGAGACACTTGCTTTCCTCTCTACTGACACTGTCACAGTAGTTTCCCGAGACACTACTGCTTTCTTTTCTACTGACATTGTCAGCAAGTAGTTTCACCCAGAGACTACTGCTTTCCCTCTACTGACATTGTCAGCAAGTAGTTTACACCCAGAGAACTACTGTTTGTCCTCTCTACTGACATTGTCAGGGAGTAGTTTAAACCCAGAACACTACTGCTCGCCCTCTCTATGACATTGTCAGCAAGTAGTTTAACACCCAGAGAGACTATGCTGCCTCTCTACGCATTGTCAGCAAGTAGTTTTCACCCAGAGAAACTGCTTGCCCCCTCTACTGCAAGCAGGGATGTTTCCACACCATGGAGCCCTCTACACAATTTCACGTTCTTAACCCCGGGTTTTTTACTGCCCCTTCCCTCTCTACTGAAAATGGCATTTCCCCAGAAAACCCCTTGCCCCCCTCTACACATGCAGCTTTTAACACTAGGCACTATCTCCTCTTTGGCTTGGCAGCCTTTAACAAAAGGACCCCTAAAAAGCTTGGCCCCTCCACTGACACAGCAGGGAGTATTTAACACCCGGCACTGTCCCTTTACCCCGCGTTTAACACCCGAGCCCCTTTCCCGCCCCTGTCCCCTGTCCCGCCATCCCTTTAAAACCCCCGAGACACTACGTTGGCCCTCTCTCTGCCCGGATTCTTTACCCAGAGGGTTTCTTTTGTTTGCTTTCTCAAAATGTTTAAAACCCCAAAAACCCCATTTTTGCCCCAAAATTGAATTTGGGGAAGGGTTTAAACAGGAAATTTAAAGTTTCCCCCGTCTTACATTGTCAAAAAACAAAAATAGTTTTAAACACCCAGAGGGGGGAAATTTCCCCTTGTCCCTTCTTCTGGGGAAAAGGTCGCATAGTTTTAAAAAAGATCTGGTTTTCCCTCTTACTGAAAATTGGTTAAAGGGCAAGAGGTTTTTCCCGGGGGAGACTTTTTCTTCTTCCCTTCTACCCTTTTTATGTAGCGCATTTTTTTAAATAGGCATTTTCCCTCTAATCCTTCATTTCTCCACTGACAAAACCATGCATTTCTCTCTACTGACACAGCTTGGCACTTTCTCCTCTACTGACACGCTTGCCTTCCTTTTACTACAACCCATGGCATGTCTTTTTACTGCACAGCTATGGCACTTCTCTCTACGGGCACAGCTATGGCACTGTCCTTCTACGACATAGCATGGCACTTTCTCTACACACCCATGGCACTATCCCCCACTGACACAGCATGGCACTGTCATCTACTGACACAGCCTGGCACTGTCCTCTTTACTGACACAGCTATCCCTGTCCTCTCACACAGCATGGCACTGTCCTCTCTACTGACACAGCTATGGCACTGTCCTCTCTGCTGCACACCCTGGCTGCCCTCTCTGGACACAGCTATGGCACTGTCCTCTTACGGGCCAGCTATGGCCCTGTCCTCTCTACTGACACAGAGGGCACTGTCCTCTGCTACACAGCATGGCGCTGCCCTTTCTACTGACACAGCTTGGCATCAGCCAGCAAGATGTTTAAACCCCTTTGAAAATTTAAACCCTCAGTATGTGTCTCATTTGTCAATAAACTTAGAATGTTCAGAGAGTCTACAAGGGATAAATTAGAGACATGGGGAAAATTTTTGGGAAAGTTTCACCACACGGTGCTTCATCAGTTGAATAACAAAGAACAGTGAAGATCAGTTCGTGAGAATCAGCCCCTCAGCCATGCTGAGGACTGATTACCTCGACTCTGATCTTTACTATTCTTCTTTGTGATGAAGAAGCCACTCTGTGGCGATACTTTTCCCATAATAAGATACTCAAGTGTTGCCCATCGTTCATTTTTCGATGAACTATACCATGGAATATAATGGTACTAAGAGTGTTTTTACTCCCAGTGGTCTTGGGTAGTCACTGTTATACATTCTTCATCCTTGACAAATCCCAAATATTACAGGTGTAGCGTCACTTTCTTTAATTATATCGGCTCATTCTTGAACCTCTCACTAACTCCTCGCTTCGAGCCTTTCTGACATCGTTTCCCCCAAAATTAAGCAAACGATGGGTTCATTTCCCCTTCCAGTCAGGATCTACTCATCTTCTCCACAAAATCCATTTCCGGGACCAGGAAGGCAAACAGAATCCTAGGTTCCTGTCCTGTCAAACGCACGATCCACGTAGGTGCTGCGAACCCCTAATACAAAAATAAACTAACCTTTCTGTTTCCTCAAGCACTGCTTACCGTCGTCCTGGTTCCTTGTTGAGTGGACTTTGGCCCCTGCTTGATGCTGCTTTGGGTTTCCTTTCCCTTTTCCCTTTAGAACACATGAAATGTGTCAGAAGTTTGTAACCAGCAACCCCCCTTGGGGGGGGTTTTTCTTCGCCCCTTCTCCCCCCACTGACCAGCTTTCCCCCGCTGTCCTCAGTCTTCCCTTTGGGAGGACTCCCAATCATTCTTTTTCCCGCCTGCCGTATATCTTAGTTTTCTGGCTCCAGTTTCACTCCAGGTAGGAACCATTGCCCCTCAGAACACTTTTCCTAAAAAATTTTTTACCAACATTCATAAAACCCAAACCCTTTTTCATTCACATATTTGTCCATTTCTATTTTTGTATCCATTATCACTAAACAATAATTTAAAAAACTGCATTTACCCATCCCTCCCCTTTCCCTGACCCATCTCTCCCCCCTTTCCTCGGGCCCATCTCTCCCCCCTTTCCTCACGCCATTCCCTCCCTTTCCCCCTCACTCCATCTCTCCCTGCCCCCACCCATCTCCCCTCCCTTTCCCCTACGCCATCTATCTTTACCTTCCATCATTCACGCCATCTATCTTTATTTTCCCTTTATTCAATGTATCTCCCCTTGTTTTACTCCCCCCCGAATCTTCCCCCTTTCCCTTTTTTCCCTCCCCACTCCATCTCTTTCCCCCTTTTAAGGCAAAAGTTGCTGACTGTATACGGGCCCAAAAACCCTTTTGAAAATTATAATATATATATATATATATATATATATATATATATATATATATATATATATATATAAAAGAGAGAGAGAGAGAGAGAGAGAGAGAGAGAAAAATAAAACCTCTGAACTGCCCGGGGACCCTCATCCTCAAGAAAAAAAATAAACTTATTTTGGGGAAAACTCAAGGTTTTTCCCCGGAGCTGTTTGAATATTGTTTTTTCCCAACCACCTCCTATTTTCCCATATTCTATGCAGACTTTATTTAAAGAAAAAAATGCAGGGGACAAAAATACAATAGGGAGTAGAACAAGATAACATTCAGAGTAATCTAAAACATTTCTGTCCAGCCCCCCGGCGGTGGGGGCCCAGAATGCTGCAGGCTTTTTCCCTCTGGATTGAAACACTGAGTCTCTGAAGGGGGAAGCTAGCTGTTTCGATCCGGCGGGGTGATAATTTTTTTCACCCAGCTCTTTGAGGAACTTGGGAGCACATTTGTCCCATGCCCAAAGGGGTTCCTGACCCCACGGGGAAGAAGTTATAAAGGGGACGGGCCTGCATATATGCTTTTTTGGCCTCCTGAGCTGGTGGCTCCACCCCCCAGCTTCAGGGTATGGAAAGGATTCCCCCAAAATGGGGGGGAACAGGTGTAGTCCCGGGGAATCTCCTATCCTTCCAGGGTAGAAAATTTGGCCCCATCAGGACGCTTGTTTTTCCGTCAGACCTCTGTACCTGGGGTACCGGGAGCTGGGCAAAAGGCTGTGGCGGGGGGCTTTTTTTATGATGTCGCTGACCCCCTCATTTTCAGATATTTTACTTCGGATGTGTGACACACGAGACCATGAAGCCCGAATTTCCCCCTTGCTGCGCAAATACACCTATGGTCGGGAGCAGGGAGGCGACTGGGCGAAAAGCAACACCAAACCCGGGAATGGCCTGTGGGTCAGCCTAGTGCCCAGGGGGGAAATTTTTGGGGAACACCCAAAAGGGAAAATTTCCCCGAAGGGGCCCCCTTTCACCGCCAGGATACGACCCTTTCCTTCCTGAAGCGTTGGGGGGCCTTTGTTGGGTTTTTTTCCATGTTCGGTTTGTCCCAGGGGACTGTTTTTTTCGGGAAAAGTTTTTACTAGAGGGGGTCTGCAAGGGTGTCCCACCGACCGGCTATTTTCAATGAACCTGGGGTCTTGAGCTCCTACCGCACCTCTCCGTTCATGGACGAATTTCGACTAGTCCACGGGAAGCCAAACAGGGGGGTTTGGAAATGGGAAACCCATCTGCTTGCCTTGCGCACCCTATCCCCCCTCCCAGTCGCACTGGGAGAGTTCCCTGACCCCATTGCTGATCTTCCAGTGACAGATTCGGGCCCCTTCTTAAAGACTGATATCGGGACTGAGTTCATATTGGGGAGTGTTGGGTTGAAAAAGGGAAGGTGAACCCCCCGGGAAGTGTCTTGGCATTGAAGACATTTTTGGGGGGAGATACGGGCATCACGGGCGTCAAGACCCCTTTATTCTTCCTCCATTCTTTCAGGTCACTAAATTGGTTTCCGGGGGCCCGGGATGGCCTGATGATCCAGCGGTTTCTAAGAGGGGCCTGGATAGGGGTTTGGAGATTGGGAAAGGGATTGTTGCACAGCTCTGATTATTTCCTGGTTCACTGTGACGATTTCACATTTTGGGAATTGGGGATGAGTCCCTGTGTCTTCACCAGTTGTGGCCCTTTACAGGACTTTCAGGACCTGCCAGAGTGCCATCACCCAAGCCCCAAATGTTGACCCAAAAGCAGGCTGGAAGTTGTTCTTTTACCACCAAGCAAAAAAGAAGGGGGAGGAGGGGGGTACCCTGTTAAACCCCCCCTCTGAGAGGGAATTTCATGTTTGCCAAAAAAAAGAATTGAGGGTTTGCTGAGCCACGAAAAAAGGGAAAAAGACGGGGGCCCGATCCCCAACGGCTGGCAAGACCAATTTTTCTTTCACCATATTATTATTATTATAAAAAAAAGGGTTAAGCCACAATTATAACGCTTTTACCATATTAAAAGCTTTTTAAAGTCAAGTTTTACTACTGCCTTGTCTTCTGGCAAGCCCTCGATGTTATAACCCCTTTTGCTGCATGAGCTGCCCTACCCCTGAGAGCCCCGGCCGAGTTGGCGTGGTTGCAGAAATTGGCGGTTTTGGGGCGAATCTTTCTTTACTGCTTTGGCAACGAGACGGCGAAGAGTGTTACCAAACAGCAAGGGGCCCGATTCCCACCCTTTCCTTTTTCCCAAAGCGCACAATGAGTCCCCAAAAAGGGGGTTTAATTTTTTCCCGGGAATTGCCCATCCAAAAAAGGGTTTAAAGGTTGTTAGCTCGAGAACTGATGCAGCTGTCCCGGGGACGGGATTTGCCATTTTTCGAGGTGTTTGTGGTCGAATTCCAGTGAAACCCTCCGGCAAACCTTGCTGGAAATGACACTGTCGCTTTATAAAACTTCTGATTCTGGCAAATTAATTGCCCAAAAGGATGAAGTTTTTCCCCAACCGACAATAATGTACTGAGTTTAAAAAGTCCGGGAACTGTATATTTTTTTTAAACCCGTTATTATTGTTTGAACTGTATATTATTGTTTTTGAACTGTACATTGTCTTGAACTGAAATTTATTGTTTTTGAACTGTATTTTTTGTTTTGGGAACTGTATATTATTGTTTTTGAATTTAAATATTATTTTTCCTTGAACGTACATTGTTTGAATGTACATTATTGTCTTGAACTGAAAATTATTGTCTTGAACTGTATATTATTGTCTTAAAACTGTACCATTTTTCTTTGAACGGTTTATTGTCTGAACTGATATTATTTTTCTGAACTGCTTTATTGTTTTGAACTGTACATTATTGTCTTGAACTGTATATTATTGTCTTGAACTGTATATTATTGTCTTGAACTGTATTTTTTGTCTTGAACTGTCATTTTTGAACGGGTATATTATTGTTTTGGGAATTTGAAAATTATTGTCTTGAACTGTACATTATTGTTTTTGAACTGTATATTATTGTTTTTGAATTTTTAAAATTATTGTCTTGAACTGATATTATTGTTTTGGAATTATATTATTGTCTTGAACTGTATATTTTTTTGTTCGGGTTATATTATTGTCTTGAACTGTAATTATTGTTTTTGAATTATATTATTGTCTTGAACTGTATATTATTTTTCCTTGAACTGTATATTATTGTTTTGAACTGTATATTATTGTCTTGAACTGTACATTATTGTTTCAAACCCGATATTATTGTCTTTAACTTCCCAATGTGTTTTGGTTGATCTGCAGTTTGACTTCACCATAACATACAATACATACTTCCCCTTGGAGGGTTAATACAAAAACAACAATGACGTTTTTGAGATTACTGCCCCTTAAGGTTCGTAATCTGGGAAAAAACCAAAGATTAAGTTGAGATAATTAACCCCGAGGATAAGAACCCGGGATAATATAACTGTTTTGGGATTCGAAAGGGGGGGTTTAAAACCCGGGATAAGCTACACTGTCCCTACTTCACTACTAGAATTTTTTCCCCCCAGGTAACACCTGGTACCTATTTACTCCCAGGAACAGGGGCAGCAGGTGTTACGAGACGATTTTGCCCCACCTCGCCGGGTAGGTTTAGACCCGGGATCGTTTAGAGTGCACCCCCCCACACAACGAGTGTCCGCGGTTCGACCCCCGGGAAAGGGTAACTTTTGGGGCCGGTTTTTTAAAACACCTGGTCCCGGGGTCCACCTAGCAGTGAAACAGATCCCCGGGTGTTAGTCGACTGGTGTGGGTCGACCCCGAGGATAAGATTACCCTAAGTTGCCAGAAAATGCTCTGCATAACAAGGACCCTCTATACAGTATGTCATTGATTTTGGGTGGTCTGTACAAGCTTAAAATTACTTATAGAAATAAAGATTATTATTATTATTATTATTATTATTATTATTATTATTTTTATTATTATTATTATTATTAAATTATAAGTTACAGGTACCTATAAAAATGTACAGGTGGAGGGGGGTTAACGATCTTCTTTAGTCAACGGGTTTTCCCAAAACCCAAAAAAAACAGAAAACAGGGAAATGAGAGTAAAAAAGGAGGATAATCGGAATAAAAAAGAAATAGTGGGAAAGAGAGAGAATAAAGAATAAGGAGGAGAGGCGAAAAGGGGTACACATAGAAGGTCAGAGGACCCCTTCGTTTTAAGATTTCCTGGGGGGAAGATTACAGTGGGGAGGAGGACCCCAAAACCCCCCCCAGCCCCCCCCTCCATCGCCACTACCCCTCCATCACCACTACCCCCTCCATCACAAATTACCCACCCACACCACTCCTCCATCACTACTCCCTCCATCACAACTACTTCCCTCCATCACCCCCTACTCCTCCATCAAAACCCACCCACCCATCAAAACCACTCCCTCCATCACCACTATTCCTCCATCCCTACTCCTCCCATCCCCCACTACCCATCACTACCCCCTCCATCACCACTACTCCTTCCATCCCCACAACCCCCTCCATCACCACTACCCCCTCCATCACCATTTCTCCTCCATCACCCCCAATTCTCCATCAAAACCCACCACCCATCCCCAAATCCCTCCATCACTCCCTCCCTCCATCACAACTACTCACCCATCACCAATACCCCCTCCATCACTACCCCCTCCACCAAAACCCACCCTCCATCACCACTATTCCCCCCCATCAAAACCCACCCCCCCATCACCACTACTCCATCACTACCTCCATCACCACTACCCCCTTCCATCACCACTCCCCCTCCATCACCACTACCCTCCATCACCACTACTCCTCCAAAAACCACTAATCCCCCCATCAAAACCCATTCTCCATCACCACTATTCCATCACCACTCCCCTCCATCGCCACTACCCCCCTTCATCACAACCCCCCTCCATCACCAGTACCCCTCCATCACAACTACCCTTTGCATCACAACCACTCCCTCCATCACCACTACCCCTCAATCACCACTATTTCCCCATCACCACTACTCCTTCCATCACCACTACCCTTCCATCATCCCCTTCCATCCCCAAATTACTCCTTCCATCACCACTTCCCTCCATCACCACTACCTATAAACCATTTTCTCCCTCCACCCCACTCCTTCCATCACCACTTCCCCTCCATCCCCACCATTACCCCCACCCCTTCAGCACCTTTTCCCCGTGGGGGTTGGTAGCACACCCCAGCTCACACACTGAGTTTCCAGGGTTTCGATCCCGGGTTGGTGAAATATTGGGTGTTTTTCCCCAAGACCCCCAAGGCCCCCACTACCTGTCAAAAGGGGGTACCCGGGTGTTACCCGATTTTTGGGGGTCGCATCCTGGGGACAAAAAACCTTTGCCAGAAATGCCTGCATAAAAAGGGGGCTCTCTGAAATTATGTTATGGATATCAGCTATGGTCTGTTACGTTGTAAAAAATGTACAGAAAAAAAATTAAGTAGAAAGCAGAGTCAGACAGTGGTGGTGGTGGTATGAGTGAAGGTGGGTATAACGGGGGTGAAGTTTTCAACACAACTCATACACATAACACAAGACAAAAATCTCACAGACATCTTCCCGGGGACTCAACCACAGCCACAACTTCACAGAAGGGGTTTTAAAACAGGGAACTTTTGTCAAGACTAAAATTCCATATCTGCCCCCCGCTTCAAAGATACTTTAAAAAAAACACCTTTCCTTAAGGGTTTTCCCTTTAAGCAATATATTATGGTAAATCTTCACCGCTGTTTTCATCCATTTCCCTTTTTTGTACTTCATGTTCCATTTTTGTTTTACTTCCAATTTGTCCCCGGTTTAATTCCTACTTTCAGACGAGCTTTTTATACTGATTGTTTAGTTTGGTTAATGGCGTTTAAAACTTATCGACTATACAAAGGGCCGGCTGCGCACGGTAATCTGACTATACTAGGGGCCAAAGGCCCCCACAACGACTACCGGGGTCAAAAGGTTGCTGCACGGAATCTGACTACCCCCCCGGAGTTTACTGGGGAGAGAGCCCGGGGTAAACGCCCCGGGGCCCGGCTCCACCGGGCCCTTCCACCGGGGCCCCCAAAGGCTGCCACGGAAACTGCCCTACCGGGGTCAAAAGCCGCACGGAAACCCGACCCCCGGGGGCCAAAGCCCGCTGCACGGCAATCGGGCCCCACACCGGGCCCCCAAAGACTGCTCCAGGGAAAATTCCCCCCAAAACGGGGTCATTAAGCCCACGCACGGAATCTGACTACAAAATTTTAAGACTGCTGCACGGTAATCTGACTACCGGGGGCCGACTCCCTGACGGAATCTGACCACGGGGGGTCTTTAAAGGGCCCGCTACACGGAATCTGACTACCCCGGGGGTCATTAAGACTGCTACAGGGGTAACTGCCCCACAAAAATTTTAAGCCCGCTACACGGCAATTGGATACACTGGGCCCCAAAGGGCCCCCGCACGGAATCTGCCCAAATTAGGGCCCCAAAGACCGTTTTGGCAATCTGACTACATTTGGGGGTCATTAACACCCCCGCACGGTAATTTTAATCCATTTGGGGGTCAAACGCTGCTGCACGGAAAACCCATTTACACTGGGGGCCAAACCCCTCCCGACGGAATCTGACCCTAGGGCCCCAAATCGGGCCCACACCGGGGTCACAACGCCCCCGCACGGCCCCCCGCCCCACCACAAAGGGGCAAAGGCGGCAAACTAATTTGCCACCGGGGTCACAAGCCCGCTACACGGCAATCTGACTACCCAAAGGGGCTTAACGCCCCCGCAGGGCAATCTGCCCAAAATTGGGGCCCCCAAGACCCCCACACGGAATCTGACTACCCCGGGGTCAAACACGCTGCACGGAACTGACACAAGGGTCATTAACGCTGCTGACGGTAATCTGCCCACCGGGGGCCATTAACCCCGTTGAAAGGAATTGACTACAAAAACCCCCGGGACTACCCCGGGGGTCAAACGCTGCTGCACGGTAATCTGACTAAAATTGGGGGCCATTAATCTGACACCCCAGTCATTAACGCTGCTGCACGGAATCTGACTACCTGGGGTCATTAACTGATTTCCCCGGGGGCCATTAAGGAAATTTCGTTCACAACCAGGAAAAACTTTTTATCAAAAAAGGGATTAAAAAAACTTTTATAAAATCGCCGAGAGAACACCTCAGGATATACGCCGAGAGCATCACCGGGGTATATACGCCGAGAGAACACCACCAGGTAAAACGCCGAGAGAACATCACCAGGGTATAAAAGCCGAGAGAAATCACCGGGGTATATACGCTGAGAAACATCACCGGGTATATACCCCGAGAGAAACCACTGGGTATAAAACCCCAGAGAACATAAATTAGGTATATACGCCGAGAGAAATCATCACGGTATATACGCGAGAAAAACCCCCACCGGGTATATACGCCGAGAGAAATCACCAGGGTATATAGCCGAGAGAACATCACCGGGATATAAAACGCCGAGAAAATCACCATGTAAAAGGGAGAAACATCCCCCGGGGTATTAGGGAGAGAAATCACCGGGGTATATACGCCGAGAGAACCCCAAATTGTGGTAAAACGCCGAGAGAAATCACCCAGGTAAAGGGAAAAAGAACACCACCAGGTAGATGCCGAGAGAAACCCCCTTTCGGTTATACGGAGAACATCATCGGGGTATATACGCCGAGAGAAACCACTCGGGTATATACCCCGAGAGAACATAAATTGTGGTATAAAAGCCGAGAGAAATCACCGGGTAAAACGCCGAGAGAACATCACTCAGGGTATATACGCCGAGAGAATATAAAGGGTAAAACGCCGAGAGAACACTCCCCTTGGGTATATAGCCGAGAGAATATCACTGGGGTATATACGCCGAGAAAAATACCGGGGTATATACGGAGAAACACTAGGTATAAAACGCCGAGAGAACAAAAACCGGGTATATACGACGAGAGAATACCCAGGTATATACCCCGAGAGAACATCACTCAGGATATACCCCGAAAAAACATCACCAGGGTACATAGGGAGAGAACATCACCACGGTATATACCCCGAGAGAACACCACTCAGGTATATACCCCGGGAGAGAACATCACTGGGGTATATACGCCGAGAGAAATACCGGTATATCGCCGGAGAGAAACCCCCAGGTATATACCCGAGAGAACATCACCGGGGTATATAGGGAGAGAAATCACTCAGGATATACGCCGAGAGAATATCACCAGGTATATACCCCGAGAGAACATCACTCATTGGTATATACGTCGAGAGAACCCCACCAGGGTATATACCCCGAGAGAACATCACCACGGTTTTGCTGAGAAAAATATCATCAGGTATAACCCCAGAGAACATCACTCAGGTATATAGGGAGAAAATATCTTTTGGGAAAACGGGGGGAGAGAACATCACCACGGTATATACGCCGAGAGAATCCCACTCAGGTATATACCCCGAGAGAACATCACTCACGGTAAAACGCCGAGAGAAATCACCAGGTATATACGCCGAGAGAACAAAAATTCAGGTTTTAAAAGGGAGAGAACATCACCACGGTATAGTCCCCGAGGGGAAAAACCACTCAGGAAAACGTTTTAAGATAACATCACCGGGGTATATACGCCGAGAGAACATCACCAGGTATACGCCGAGAGAAACACCGGATATACGCCGAGAAAATCACTAAAGGTAAAACGCCGAGAAATTTACCCCCCGGGGAAAAGGGAGAGAACATAAACCAGTGTATATACGCCGAGAGAAAATCCCCCGGTATATAGGGAGAGAACCCCTTTTCGGTATATACCCCGAAAAAAGATCCCCCGGTATATACGCCGAGAGAACACCCTCGGGAATGCCGAGAAACACTACTCGGGCCCATATACGCCGAGAGAATATCACTCCATATACGCCGAGAGAAACCATTTCGGGGTATATACGCCGAGAGAACATAAATCCGGGGTATACCCCGAGGGGAAATTTACCGGGTATATACGCCGAGAGAAACCACCAGGGTATATACGCCGAGAGAACATCACTCAGGTATATACGCCGAGAGAACATCACCACGGTATATACCCCGAAAAACACTCATTGGATATACGCCGAGAGAAACCACTCGGGGCATATACCCCGAGAGAACATCACCCCACGGTAAAACGCCGAAAGAACACCACTCGGGGTAAAACGCCGAGAGAACATAAACCAGGCATAACGCCGAGAGAAATCACCGGTGATATACGCCGAGAGAAACACCCGGGGAAAATACCCCAAAACACCCAGGGTATATACGCCGAGAGAAACCACTCAGGTATATACGCCGAGAGAACATCACTCAGGGTATATACCCCGAGAGAATCACCGGTAAAACGCTGAGAGAAAATCACCAGGTATAAAACCCCGAGAAATTTATACTCAGGTATATACGCCGAGAGAACATCACTCGGTATAAAAGCCGAGAAAAATCCTCAAGGTATAAAACGCCGAGAGAACACCTACGGTATATACGCCGGGGAAAATCATCGGGGTATATACGCCGAAACACCCTTCAGGGTATATACGCCGAGAAAATCCTCGGGGAATGCCGAGAAACATCCCCGGGGTTATACGCCGAAAAATCCCCAGGTAAAACGCCGAGAGAACATCACTACGGTATAAAAGCCGAGAGAAATCATCGGGGTAAGCCGAGAGAACATCCTCAGGGTATATACGCCGAGAGAACATCCCCGGGTATATACGCCGAGAGAAATAAAGGGTTTTTCCCAAAATATCACCGGGTATAAAACGCCGAGAGAACATCCTCGGGGTATATACGCCGGGGAGGCATCACTAGGTATATACCCCGGAGAAACATCACTCAGGTATATAGGAGAAACATCCTCGGGTATAAAAGCCGAGAGAACATCACTACGGTATAAAAGCCGAGAGAAATCACTCGGGGAATGCCGAAAAAACCCCACCAGGTATATACGCCGAGAAACATCACCGGGGTATAAGCCGAGAGAACATCACTCGGGGTATATACCCCGAGAGAATATCACTCGGGGTATATACCCCGAGAGAAACACCCCTCGGGTTTAACCCCGGGAAGAACATCACCAGGTATATACGGAGAGAACATCACCGGGGTATAAAAAGCCGAGAAAAACCCCACCGGTATATACGCCGAGAGAACATCCCCTGTGAAAAGGCCGGAGAATATCACCGGGGTATATACCCCGAGAGAACATCACCGGGGTATATACGCCGAGAGAACATCACCAGGGTATATACGCCGAGAGAACATCCTCGGGGTATATACCCCGAGAAAAACACCGGGGTATATAGCCGAGAAAATCACCAGGTATATAGGGAGAAAATAAATTAGGGTATAAAATTCCCGAGAGAACATCCTCGGGTATATACGCCGAGAGAAACACCACGGTAAAACGCCGAGAGAAATCACCAGGGTATATACCCCGAGAGAAATCCCTTAAAAGGGATATACGCCGAGAGAACATCATTTAGGTAAAACGCCGAGAGAAATCCCCTTGGGTATATACGCCGAGAGAACATCACCGGGGTATATACCCCGAGAGAAATCCTCAGGTATATACGCCGAGAGAACATCCTCAGGGTATTTTGCCGAGAGAAACCCCTCGGGGGTATATACCCCGAGAGAAATCACTCGGGGTATATACGCCGAGAAACACCCTCAGGTAAAACGCCGAGAAACATCATCACGGTAAAAGGGAAGAGAAAATAAATTGGTAAAACCCCGAGAAAAACTTATACGCCGAGAGAACATCACTCAGGGTATATACGCCGAGAGAACATCCCTCAGGGTATATACGCCGAGAGAACATCCCTCGTATATAGGAGAACATCACTCATATATACGCCGAGAGAACACCCTCAGGGTATATACGCCGAGAGAACTCATCCCGAGAGAACATCAGGGTATAATCTCCAATTATCTTTATCAAAACTTACATCCAAGTCTGTAGAAATAATTATCAGAGAACGTACACTATATTAAACAGTCTGGTATCATAATTTAAATACATAATACAACTCGTTCACTTAGAACTTGACGATTATATTTCTAAGTTCCTGTTAGTAACATGTATTTGACCTTAAAAATTACAAGTGTAAAAGTGTACAAATTTTAAGTACAGAATTGTCTAAGTTTTTGACCTCCAGATTATTGTATGTTTGGGTACAGTAATTTTGTAGGGAAGATGTGGATATGTAATTATGAACTGTATAACTGTGGTGGTGGTGGTGGTGGTGGTGGTGGTGGTGGTGGTGGTGGTGGTGGTAGTAGTAGTAGTAGTTGTGGAACAGGTGAAGATGGTGGTGGTCGGTCCCTAGGTGTTCCCGTGGGAGGGGGCGCCGTTCCCTGCCCGGCTAGCGACCCCTCACGCTTATTGAACCACCTCTACCACTTTTACCACCTGCTCCACCACCACCACCTTCACCTGCTGCATCACAACCACCACCAACACAGCTACCACCACTACAACCCCCAGTACACCACCACCAACAACACCCCATCCCCTCCAGCAAGTTAATAACCAGGACACATGTATAACACCTGGGTATCTTCACTGACAGACGTTTCACCCTCTATATTGTTTATCAATATCATATAGACAAGATAACTGAGTCTATTATAGTGGAGGCAGTACAAGGAGTGGAGCAGTGATCCACAGTAATAAATGGAGTCACATGTTGGTCAAGGTAATGAACAACACATATACAACACCTACGTATCTTTAAATAACAAAAAAGGCACGTATCTTTACTGTCAGCAATAAAGATAATTAAGTGTTACACGTGTGTCTTATTCATACAGGGAAGGATAATTCAGCTTATTCTTCCTGGGATGAAAATCTTTACTTCAAAGATCTTTCGCACTCTCGTGCGTCGTCAGGAGCTATGCAATGTTGCAAGACTAGCAACAGATAGGAAGGAAAAAACCTCTCTAAGGTAAAGCAGAAGAGCGTAAGTGCCAGCTCCACCGTTATTGAACCTATCAACGAACCGACATATAAGAAAATAAAACAAAGCACTACAGCAGGCCTACTGGTCATGCTAGGCAGGGACCAGTAGGCCACACGCACACCTACTAATACAACTGTTCAACCTGTTTTAAATTTATTCAAAGTTCTGGCTTAAATGACTGTCCCTGGCAGTTTGTTCCACAACTCAACCGCCCCGCCAGCGTTTTCCTGCATCCTTTCTAAATTTAAATTTTTCCAACTTGAACCTACTGCTGCGAGTACCATTTGTAGAGATATATTATGAAATTTACTAAGTTCCTATATACTTTACTTTGGAACCCCTTGAAAACAGTTCGTCAGGGTCAGCTGACTTGTTTGATTTTCTGTCACCTTATCTCAGGACCAAGTAACTAGTGATTTTAATCTTATATATTTTTATCCTGTCTTTTATAATTATTGATTACTTGGATTTCATTTGTATTGGGAGAAACACGAGAGGAAATGTTAAAAATGATACACATTATTTTGTTGACACAGTAGGCTGACCTGGACCACACTAGTGCGCCTATATTGTTCCTGATACTGTGTTCATCTACTTGTCGGTGGTGTAAATCATTAATATGTATTGTAATAATGTTGGTAGAATTGATAAATTAGACACACGTGTAACTCTTGGGTATCTTTACTGAGGAAACGTTTCCTCAATAAAGATACCCAAGAGTTGCAAATGTGTCTCATTCATCAGTGTCGGTTCTCTGAACCACTCATCTACAGTTGATAGAATTACCAACATGTTAGGCTTGACAAAGCTCCTGGAGAGCGAAACGTTGCTACAATAAAATGTCGCATTAGCTGCACTTGTGCTCTTTTACCTAACACGTTAATATATATTATTCCTATATATAGGTGAAAGAAGTCCTTTGGGTTAGATTCCCTGGCAACCTTACTCTTCTCCTCTTCTCGGCTTCCCTTCCTTCTTTTTTTAGTCTCTGTTACGTTGAATGTATTGGTCTATTAGGTGACTCTCCTCTTTTATTTCGCCTGTAAATGCTTCACTTTTTTACCGAAGAAATTATTTAATCTTGTGTTTATGATTATTTGTTTGATCTACTGTCTCTGTTGGGGATAAAGGATGTCTGGGCACACACTGCATGTATTATTTATTTCAGGGGAAGCACTAAGTTACTAGTAGGGACTTACGCACCTTTTGGGAACGGAAAGCATTCAGATTCGATCCAGGGAGAGGGAGGGGTACCTCCAGTTCTTTGGATCAAGAACCCTTCACCGGCGTCCAGGGACAGACTGTACAACACTGGGAAATATGTCGACCATTTAAAGGCATCACGCTAATCCCTAGTCTGAGTGCCCCAGTCTACAGTAGCCAGGTAGTACTCACCTATACATACTTATTATCTATGCAGAATTCCACACAGGGATGGAAATATTTAGCTCAAAATCTTTCGCACTCTCGTGCGTCGTCAGGAACTTTGCAATGTTGCAAGACTAGCAACAGAGAGGAGGGTAAATTTTCATATTTCCACTGGTTCTTCTATCTTTTAATGTCGTTAGATTCATTTCTATTAGCCTCTCCTCGTAGCTTATGCTTTTTAACTCAGAAACAATCCTTGTTGTGTACTTCTGCACTTTATCCAGTTTCTCAAAATGTTTCCTCAGGTGTGGGTTCCAAACTGGTGCTGTGTACTCCAGGATGTCTTTGTTGAGATTCCTGAAGGCCACTTTTAGATTTGCCAGGCGAGCATTGCCTGCAGAGGTTATTCATTTGATGTGAGCCTCTGGTGATATAGTAGGCACTATGTTCACCCCTAGATCTTTCTAAGTGAAACCTGCAGCCTCTGCCCCCGAGACTAGATGCCGTGTCCAGTCTTCTGTTCCCTTCACCGATGTTCATGGCCTTGTATTTGCTGGGACTGAATTCAAGCAAGTGTAGAGGTATGGGGTGGGTGTAGGCATGGGTCAGGTGTAATGGTTATGATAGTGGTAGTGGTGGGGGTGGGGTCACCCGCGCTCCAAGCGGCCTCCTCTAGCTACAATCCTTGCCACAGTACCAGTCTCCCACACCGCTGTCATGGTCTTCCAGGTCACAGCTGCTACTATCCCGCTCCACACGCTGAGCTACAATGAATTTAGAGATGCAATTTAACATGGTATATACTAGATGGCTCGTTTGCTGCCAACCAAAGGACCCGGGCTCGATCCTGAGACTGGTGGAGACGCTGGCTATGTTTTCTTACACCTGTTGCTCTTGTAATAGTTAAGATAAGTCACGTTGCAAAACAAGCTCTTACTGGGACAACATTTCGTTTTAGTAGAGCTTTATCAAGTTATGACTTGAAAAAGCTCTACTCTACACAGAGCAAAATGTTTTCCAATGTGTCTTTACTACTTCACTTGTATAAAAGGGACACTTATACACTGTTAGGAAACTTTTCGCCCAACAGAGGCTTTATCAATCCAGCTGATAAAACTCCTGACGAGATTTTGGGTAGATGAGTAAGACATATATCCGTATTTTCGAAACGTTTCGCCTCCAAAAACTTCTTCAATCGAATACAGAAGTGATTAAATATGGAGACAGTAGAAGTGAAGAGGTAAAGATGATGTGGTCAGTCCATCAGCCTTGAAACAGTAGTTTTGAGGTGGTCAGTCCCTCAGCCTTGATGTATACAGTAGTTTTGAACGGGTCAGGCCATCAGCCTTGAAGTAGTAGTAGTTTTGAGGCGGTTAATCCCTCAGGCTGGAGAGCTCCTCCCTAGCAACAATATAGCCAACAACACAAAACGGGCACTGGCTGTAAGCAACAGCCACGTGGCAACTACGGCGTCCACATCCATAAAAAAAAATAGGACGAGGATATCGTGCCGACGCTTCATAGGGATGAAGCGTCGGCACGATATCCTAGTTATTGCCTCCACGACACCTCAACACCCTGAATCTTCCTCAACAATATTCAATTCAGTGGAACCTTCTACCAAGTTCACTACTGAAGAAGCAAACAACGAACAGATTCCTTTCCTAGACGTAAACTAGTGGTGGTGGGTGGTTTAAAAAAAACGTGAGTAAACATTAACACATTTATCAGAAAATTTATAGGTCCTGGGATTTTGATCATTTCTAACGTCTAGCAGTGTCATAAGCTTTACTGGTCCAAGATAAACAAACATTATAATCTGTATCACTATCCACTCGGTCAAAATATTTTATAAAAAAACGAGAGTATTTTTTGAAGCAAATGCCTGACGAATTTACTAAGCTTCATCGCTAAGGTATTTGGGGTGGTAGATCATGATAAAGAATACGACACTGTATACATATGAACTTCAGTAAAGCTCTCAATAAAGTTCTACACAGAAAACTATTGAAGAAAGTAGCGGCACATGGTACTGGAGAGAAGTTATATCCTCTGTATGGATCGTGAAGCTCTTATCTGCCATTCCATGTGCACTCGGTACTCTTCATGTCTTAATCTCCCACCATTAGAAAAGACGTAGTTATACCTGCAGCATCCTGAAGCAAGGCATAGCTGATCTACGGGACAAAAGTTTCTTTTTTTTCACAAATCAATTTTAGAAGCTATAAGTTGTTATCCTACCACAGCTCAATTCAAAGCCCAGTCCTAAGGTATACTACCACTCCCAACAGTCACCCTCATACCCATTCTGTGGGAAGTAGGCACATAATGGGTCCAAAGACTGAGGCCTAACAGTGTACGAGTCGCAAGCGTAGCCTCACTATACACAGGTATCTGCTAACTTTATCTTAATCTTCACAATATTGACTCGGACCATGTTAGACGCCTTTATCTGTGACCCGGCCAGCCTGCCTTCATAACCTGCCCACTACAGCAAGTTAACGAGTTTTACTTTTCACCAGCAACTCGCACTTAAGAATCTTACATGACGTTTCGGCCCGTTCTGAACAATTAAAGAGCAACACCCGAGCGAGAAAAATTAGAATAGACCAGAAAAATTAGTCGGAAAGAGGCAAGAGCCTTTGTCCAGGCCTCCCGGTGGATCAGGGCCTGATCAAGCAGGCTGTTACTGCTGGCCGCACGCAATCCAAAATACGAACCACAGCCCGGCTGATCGGGTACTAACTTTAGGTTGCTGTCCAGTTCCCTCTTGAAAGCTGTGAATTGTTCCAGCCACGCTATTGCGATTTTTCTTTAAATTTTTACTTATGTGTTACATCGATATATATATATTTTTACATATATAATGTACTATAAGGAAGATGATAACCAACACTGCTACTTGACCGGTCAGTCAACTTAGCAACCTATGTCTAGTTGTTAAGTAGTCTCTTTAAGCATTAGGATTAGATTCCCTGAAATACACTACATACAAGTGGCTTTCTTTTGTGCCTAACAGTTTTATTATATGTAAACTATATTATCTTTGCACCAGATAAAAAGAAAATAAAAATTTGAATACTGAATTACTTTTTTATTTTTATTCTTTTTATCTTTTATTTATTTTAATTTGATGTTCAGAATATGTTTAGATCTGGTTCTTACAGCTGATTTTTCTCTGACTTTGTACAATGTCTGATGATGGAGTAAATTAACTCTGAAACCAGTTGTAGATAAATACTGTTTCAAATGGCAGTGACGGCTTTCATCTTCCTGATAAGACTCAATTTCCCAAAGACCCCTTCAGTCACTGATAATGTACTATATATAAGTTATGAACACATGTACATAGTATGTTTAGTAGATTTAACCAGGATAATCCAACATAGTTAAACTGTGTAAATTAAAACATACGAACAGAAGATAAGCAAATGTCTAAGATATCGTTTTGGCCATCAGGGGCTTTGTCATATCACCAAGTATTTTTGATTGGTGGTGAATAGGTCACATGCCACCTTTATGATCCTGGTGCAGTTGATATGCCATTCTGACGATGCTATACCCCGTAAATTCTGCAGCTAAAAAGGATAGCTCTTCGTCTAACAATGAGAATAATAAAAATAATAATAATAATAATAATAATAATAATAATAATAATAATAATAATAATAATATTACTACTACTACTACTACTACTACTAATAATAATAATAATAATAGAAATAAAATAATAATAATGTACTTGGAAAAGACCCGGGCCGGGAGAATACCGGCGAATAAAAAAAAAATGAACCAATAATAATAATAATAATAAAAATATTCTTATTCTTATTATTATTATTAATTCTACAAGTACATGATACAGCTGATACAGGTCTAGTTGACATAACTGGTTATGCAGAGCAATTTGGGAAACTTAATTAAAATTAGTCTTCTCTAGGATGCTACCCACAACTCGACTAACATCTTATCTTATCTTACCTACTTACAGCTAAACAGTGGCAGCAGGTGTATGGATAAACGCCTTACGTTTCACCCGTCCCGGGATCGATCTTGGACCCAGTGTGAGCTGAGAAGTGCTGTCCAGCCCAGAGGCGTCGCATATGTCATTACTAAGTATTTTTGTTACACAGGGCAATTTTACAAGCTAAGAGCTGTTACCCTATTAAAGTTCATTTTAAAGCCTAGTTCTATCTGAGGTATACTGTCACCTCCAGGTCTAAGGAAACATGCCCAAAGTTTCCACCCGTGCCGAGGATCGAACCAAAAACAGTCATTATGCGAGCTCTGAGTATGTTACCTATCTTGAAGAAAAGTAGGCCTGTAAGACCCGAGCAGAAACGAACAGTGGTTCTTTCAACTAGACAGCGATTCTTGTGACAATATTCGTTGGCATGGAAAAGTTCACAGACCTGAACCAGCATAAGACTGTTGTGGGTGGAGTCAACACTTCCTTGGAGAGAAGCAAGGAGAGTAAATACAGTCCTTCAGAAAAGGAAATCACAGGACGTCCTGTTACTCTGGAGAATCTAAAGCCGACGAACTCAGAGATACTGTATACATCTGTTGGTGTACATATACCCGTTGTCACACACTGTAGGCAATTCTGATATTAAAATACATTTACATTAAGTAGTATAACCTATTTTGACCTGTCTTGGCCTCATCAGGATTTTGAGATGGAAAGAGCAGAAGCTTTAAATTAATTTTACACTCGCCAATTTTTTAATAAAACTGAATTAAGTAACTTGGCATTTATGAAATGCAGACAGACGTTAAATGAATTACACTAGTCTGTCTGATAGGGTGAATAAGAGAATGTCTTTCAACTATAGAAATTCTACTTAAGGGTTAACTATACAAGTATATGTTTTTTGAAGACTCCCTTCCTCATCCCACATCACGGATTATTTCTTTCAAGATTATGTTCTACTGTAACTGCTTCCAAGTTAAAATCTTACCTGAGTTTACGTAATGCCCTTAAAAACTCATGAAGAGTCTCCAGACTGCAGCTGCTGTGTCGCCCAGAGGTGTCCTGGGAAGATTATACTGGATGTTATGAAGTACAGGCTGTAGCGTAGAAATAACACAATGGGTGGGGTTCGAACCCATGGCAGGTGAGTCCTAAAACTAACAGGCCAGTGCCACTCAGTAGCACAGATATTGCATCTGCTTACGTACAGTAGCCAATAAATTCATATACGCTGTGATACACTGTTCACTAAGGTTCTGAATTGATCAGTGGCAGTTTCCACATTCCTCGATGAAGTTTGTGCAAGTAGTGTACAATACCAGTGTTTCCTCCACTCCTTGGCTGGTGAGTCGAGTCAGGATCATAGTATATAAAGAAGTGACGGTCTCTGTAGCTTCTCCATGATGGCGTTATCTTGTATCATATAAACTGTAGAAACAGAATCACTTGGTTGCTACTCTCCAGTCTTTGACTCATTACAATACTTATCTGAAATACTACAAAACAAACATAGTATAAATTGAAAGAAGAAACATTATAAAATAATCTACAATGAACACACACTGTGGCTTTACACCCCAATAAATAAAGCACTTACATAACATGTGGATGGCTGCTACTGACAGTCCAGTACTACTCTGATAAAAACAGCATTGTCTGCATCGCTATTGGGCCGTGCAGACCCCCTTGCCTGACGCTCCTCAGTAACCTGACAGCAGTGGTACGAGGAGGTGTTGTGCATTCGCTGCCTGGATGAGGTAGAGTGCGGACGTGCTTTGCACCCCTCTACTGTTTCCCAGACGAGCTAATCAGTCAACGACATGGCGCCAGGTGTTCGCAGGAGAGTGAATACTGTGGGCATTGAACTTATTAGTGGGGCTTTAACACCTACGTCAGTCGATGTGTTATTGCCCAAAATTATACGAGAGACATATGGCATCAGAGACGAGGATTTATATGGAGTGGCACTGAACGGTGTATATAGAATTTTCGTGAAAGTGCTAACTGCTCAAGTATACGAGGCTTTGGTTGATCGTTACCAAGACGTCTGCATTACTGTAACACCGGCAGTGAGGGTCAAGTTGATTGATGTCTCACGACATTATTCGTGGGTTAAGCTCCGCAACGTGCCTTTTGAGGCTGATGAGGTAGATATTCGAAATGTTTTCGAACGTTATGGAACTGTACATCTGGCCCAACCTGGCAAATGGGTAAAAGGTGCTTACACAGGATTTCCTGAGGGTTCTTTTAATCTCAAGATGACGCTTAGGCATCCTATACCATCGTATGTATATCTCGAAGAGTTTAGAACCCAGGTAATGGTAGCGTATGCGGGGCAGAGGCGTACGTGCCGACTGTGTGGCGAATTTGACCATATGGCGGCAGACTGTGGCAAGCGGAGTATGGCTCCTGGGCCGGCAAGGGGCGGAGCACCTGCGCATGAGCACCCAATGCCTAAGGAAGAACGGGGGCAAGGAGGAGGGCGTGGTCGCATGTGGAGTGAAGAGGTAGTGGCTCCTCCAGTGGAATCGGAAGAAGTGGTGATCCATGACTCACCTGGCCCATCAACAGTGGCTCCTGGGCCGGCAAGGGGCGGAGCACCTGCGCATGAGCACCCAATGCCTAAAGAAGAACGGGTGCAAGGAGGAGGGCGTGGTCGCATGTGGAGTGAAGTGGTGGTGGCTCCTCCTGGGGAATCGGAAGAAGTGGTGATCCATGAATCACCTGCCCCATCAACAGTACAGTTGTCAAGTGAGGAGGTACAGGAGGGCGCAGCAGTGAAGGCTATTGAGGAGGAGTTGGAGACGGTGATACAGGCTATGTTACAGTCTACGGAGGGGGAGAGTTACAGCGAACAAGACCCTGGGATCAGGGTAGAAGGTGTGTGTGGGGAAGGGGAGGATCAGGTGGCACCTGTGGTGGACAGTGCGAGTGCCATGGAGGGGCATGGAGGCGGATTAAGGGTGGTAGAGGTGGAAGTCCATTGTGCTGGCTCCCAGGACTCAGATATGGAAACTGAGGGAGCTACAAGGAAAAGGGCAGCAGCGTCAGATTCGGACGATGTTCTGACACCGGCGCAAAGGCCGGGGAAAAAGACATGGGGTTCTGGTACCCAGAGTGACTCTGCGAGAGGGCCACAACAGAAGGGGGGGGGGATGGTTGGGAAGGAGGGGGGAAAATGTGGCAAAGGCACAGTCCAGGGGAACAGTCTGAAAGGGAAGAATCTTGACATGAGGCGGGGAAGGAAACCTTAAGCTGGCCTCAGGTGTGTAACAATAAATATTAATGGTCTGTGTGATGGTGTTAAACGGGAGTGCTTCAGGATGTTTTTGAATAGGTATAAGGTTGACGTAGCTTTTGTGCAGGAGCACAATTTTAAGCTTGGTCGTGAATTAGTGGTCCCTGGGTTTCAGGCTTATGTGTTGCCGTCTGAGCGTTTAAAAGGAGGAGTGGGTGTGTTGATCAGGGAGGCGAGCCCGTTTGTATTGCATAGGAAAGAGGGGGGGGGAGGGGGGAGAGTTTTACGTGTGGAAGGATGGTGGATGGGAGAGAGAGTGGCGTTTGTGTGTGTGTATGCCCCAGCAGAAAGTGACGTGAAAGTGAAGATGGATTTTGTGCGGGAGGAGCTCGTGTATTACCTACGCACGTTACCGTCTGTCGCGATTGTGGGGGGGGACTGGAATTGTGTAATTAAGAAGACAGACGTGGAACCCAGAGGAGCGGGATATTTTTCCTCAGTCTTGGGGGGCCTGCTTAGAGATCTTCAGTTACGTGATGCATTCGGGGGAGGTCTGTGGGAGGTGGAACATACGTTTATAAGAAGGGGATATGCGGCTCGTTTGGACAGGTTATATTTATCTCGGAGGGTTTTGGTAGAGTCTTTTAAAACTATAGAGATGGTGTCTTCCGATCATAGGGCGGTATTAGTGGAGGTGGGATGGGATGCTTTGGCTCGTAGGCAGGGAAGTTATTGGAAACTGAACACGATGGTTTTGGGGGATAGGGAGGGAGTGGAAGCGTTTGCAACATTTTGGGAACAGCTCTGTGCCGACAGAAGAACGGAGGAAGACGTGGTAGGATGGTGGGATAGTGTGGCTAAGTTACGAATACGTCATTTTTATGTGAGGGAGGGCAAACGCATTAATCAATTGCGGTATGGCTTGTCAAATTACTTAGAATCTAGATTACGGAATTGTTACGAGGGGGGGGCGGTGGCCGGGGTGTACCCGGTGGAGGATATACACATGTTGAAGGACAGAATACGGGATTTGCAAGAAGAACGTTTTGCAGCTGTACGGGTACAGGCGGGGTTAGACGAAGTACTCTGGGGCGACAAGCCATCAGCTTGTGTGCTGCGAGGACAGAAGGTACGACAGCGAACGACTACAATACCAGGTTTGCAAGTCATATCTTCTGTGGGGGGTTTTAGAGAGGGTCAGGTATTAAGGGACACCAAGGGGATGAGTGCATATGCAGATAGATGGTTTGAGGAATACGGGAAAAGTAGTGGGGTGGATGGTGAGGTTCTTGGGAAGGTATGTGAGTATGTGCCGTGCAAACTGGGGAGGAGTGATCGGGAGGCACTGGGTGGGGTCATTGAGGAGGGGGAAATATGGAGAGCCCTTATGGACATGAGGAAGGGTAAGGCACCCGGGATCGATGGTTTACCTAGCGAATTTTATGTACAGCACTGGGGTCTGCTTAGGGGTTTCCTAGTAAGGTTAATGAATGCCATGAAAGACGGAGGTAAGATGGGAGAATCTCAGGCAACGGCGGTGGTGGTGTTGGTCCCAAAGGGTAAACAGCAGAGTACCCTTCGGGATTATCGAGCCATTTCATTGCTTTGTGCTGATTATAAATTATTTGCGAAAATTCTTGGGAATCGGCTTAAATGTGTTGTGGGGAGGGTCGTGTTTGAGTCTCAGTTTGGTTTACCTGGTAGGTCAATGAGCGTGGGCCACGGGATTATCAAGGGGTTCCTGGAGGACATGGAAAGGGAAAGAGGAGCGTTGGTGGCGTTGGATTGGCAAGGGGCTTATGATAGGGTGGAAAGAAAGGCTTTGAGGGATATTCTCCTACGACAGGGGTTTGGCGAAGAAATAGTGGGGTGGGTGGATACGCTGTACTCAAATGCGAAGGTAAGGGTGCAAATCAATGGGTGTGTGGGGGGGGGTGTCAACATGGAGCGGGGTCTTCGGCAGGGATGTCCTTTATCACAAATATTGTTTGCATGTGTTCAGGATCCCTTTTATAGGATGGTGGAGGATCGTCTAAGGCCGGGGGGGAGGGATGGTGAGCTGAAGCCGTGGCCTGGTTTGGTGGGCTATGTTGATGATACCACTATTTTGGCAAGTGAGGAGACACGGTTAGGACTTTTGGGGGAAGTTGTACACACTTTTGGGAGAGCTACTGGGATGAAGGTAAATCTGGAAAAGTCAATGATCATGGGGCTGGGAGAGTGGACAGAGAGATTCGAGTGGGGATGTGATGTTGTGCAGCAGAGGACCGGGAGTCTGAAAATCTGCGGTGTCATGTATGAGGCTGACCTGAGTGCTGCAAGGGTTAGCAATTCGAATAGGATGGTGGAACAGGTGCAGCGACGTTTGGGAATGCTGCGACCTCACCATTTAACCCTTAGGCAGCGTGTAATTGTCATCAATGTATTACTATATAGTAAAGTCTGGTTTGTTTCGGCTGTGATGCCGTTAACAGGAACGGCGATCACGAGTATTCTTAGAATGGTGTTCAAATTTTTGTGGGGTTCAGGGTGCAACTGGTTGCGAAGGGAGGTAGTGACATTGCCGGTATGTAGGGGAGGGTTGGGTTTGTTGGACTTGAGAAAGCGCGTGAAATGTGTGTTTATTAAGAGGGAAGTGATGAGTGCAGGTGGATGGAGGGAGGGTCAGCTAGATAAGGTACATGCTCACCTGAGAAAATGGTATGGAGGGGCGGAAATGAAGGAATGCGAGACAGTGTTACGCGCCTTAATGTTAGCCAGGGAACCAGGAAAAGTAAAGGTGGGAACGTTGTGTAAATTGTTAGAGAAACATGTAGTGGCGCCGGTTGAAGGGATCTACCCCATGTATGCATGGGATGTAATATGGCGAAGGTTTAGTACATTAAGGATACGACCTAGGGCGCGTGAGGTTATGTACCGTTTCCTGCATGGGATTTTGCCAACGGGAGCGATGCTCCGAGACAGGAGGGTTATTGAGGGTGGGGGGTGTGGCAGATGCAGTGGGGAAGAGACTGCGTATCATGTCGTCTATTTTTGTGAAGGTTTGGAGTGCATCAGGGTATGGATGCGTAAGGTAGTGGTGAGGGTGGGGGGCCAAGGTGTGGCGGTATTGCGAGCGTTGAGTCTTGATATGAGTGGTGTGGAGGAGAGTGTGGTAAGAGGTTTAGCATATGTCATCGTGGACTACATATATGTTTTATGGGGTATGAGGGGGAAGGTGGGTGGGGATGTGCTGAGAAGGACTTTGGCGGCGACGTTTTATCGAACTTTGTGTCGCAACAGAGACATTTTTGGGAAAAGGTGGGAAGAGTATTTTTCTGAAGGTTATAGAGGACTAACAATAGGGATTTTATTGGCGTTATAAGGGGCTTTAACTGCCGGGGTGAGTGGGTTGGTAAAAGGGGGGGGGGGGTTCAGGGGATTTCAACGGGCTCACCTCCTTGGGAATGCAGTGATGTGGTTGGGTGTGATTGGAGGTACTAGTGTGTGACCAGATGAGAGGTTGTGCAAGATAAGTTTTGCTTAGTGCCCTTGATGGGGAAGGTGTAAGGAGCAGATTAAATATATAACATGTATTAATGTATAACCTATAAATTATATAACATGTATATTTCTTTGGTAGCGTATTATGTTCCACTTACACTGGTATTGCAATTGAATTTGAATTTTCTTGAGAGGGTTTTCCTTTCACTATTTCCTTGAAGCACTGAGTTATTTTTGTTTTATTGTAACGTGGGCCAGCATCAGTTTTGGTAGTAATTACCTATTATTATTGTTCTTATTTAAGGTATTGTAATTTTGGTAGTCCTGTACCATTCATGGTTGTAAATAATGCTTCCTCAAGTGACATGTGACATAATAATCCTAAATTGAGGATAATTAATGTCATGATTATTCAGGTTGGTGATAGGGTTAGTTTTCAATGTGTATGTGTGAGTGGGGGGGGGATGATGGGTCACCTGTGTTGCAGCACAGGTTTCTTAATAAGGCATATTGTAGGTCTGGTGTATTTGTATGAGGGAGGTATTATGGGTGATTGTCATTAAGCTTGGAGCATTATTGTGTGGAGGTTGTAATTTTAGGAGTTTTCTTAATAGCCATTTTGTGGCCTTTGTTATTATAACTTTATTCCTTCTTAAATTGTGATATGTTATAAAAACTTGTATATAGTAGACTGGCAGATGTTGCCTGGATTGTTTTGTGTTTATATATTGATTTACTGATGTTGTCCTTGATCATTTTTTTGTATATGTACCTATTAATATCTGTACATGAAGTTTTTAAATAAAATATAAAAAAAAAAAGATAAAAACATCAGGAAATTAAAAAAAAACGCGAATAAGAAAAAAAAAGTACACAATGCGCAAGAGCTGCAGTAATTCCTAACGATAACTACAAAATGATATTTAGTAATTTTAAGCATACAAACAGAGGTACAAAAAACACAGGTAAGAGCAGCATGCCAAAGCCACTTATATGCATAGCATTACGGGCTGGCTTAAAATTAACTTAAGATTAACTAAGCAATGATGAAATCAGTGATAAAACATTATTGTAAACAGATAACTATAAAGCACAAATGAGTATTACAAAGACAGGTCATATGGTTGCTTGCATTGCTGTACATTCAGTTGAATGGAGTATTCTGTTAGGTAGTGTATTTAAAAAAATAATAAAGTTAGATTGGGTCCTAGGTTTAACATTTGTGTGATATAATTGTGAGTAACATATAGGATATACAATTTATAAGGTTGTTATTCAGTATTTATTTGGTTTTGAGTGAGTAAGTGATCTTTGAGAAGAGACTTGAATTTATAAACAGGTAGTGTTTCTTTTATATTTACAGGTAATGAATTCCAGATTTTAGGGCCTTTTATGTGCATTGAGTTTTTGCATAGCGTGAGATGGACACGAGGAACATCAAAGAGTGATCTGTGCCTTGTGTTATGGTCATGTGTTCTGTTGAGGTTGGCAAGGAGATGTTTAAGGGGAGGGTTAATATCAGAGTTAAGTGTTCTATGTATGTAATAGGTGCAATAATAAGTATGGATGTTTTGTATGGTGAGTAGGTTGAGTGTTTTGAATATTGGTGGAGTGTGTTGCCTGTAGTGAGAATTTGTTATCATTCTAACTGCAGCCTTTTGTTGGGTAATTAGTGGTCTGAGATGGTTAATTGTTGTTGAGCCCCATGCACAAATTCCATAGGTGAGATAGGGGTAAATAAGAGAGTGATAAAGGGCCAGGAGGGCTGACTGTGGAACATAGTACCGTATCTTCGATAGTATGCCTACAGTCTTGGAGATTTTCTTAGAAATTTGTTGTATATGTGTATGAAATTTGAGTCTATTATCGAGGTGGATTCCTAGGAATTTTCCCTCTGTTAGCTTTGTGATAGGTGATCCGTTTATTGTTATGTTAAGAGGTACATCTGTAGCTCTGTTACCAAACTGAATGAAGTAGGTTTTGTCAATGTTTAGTGTAAGTTTGTTAGTCCTCATCCAGGTAGATATTTTCTGTAATTCGGTGTTTACAGTATTGGCTAGCGTGACTGGGCTCGGGTGAGAGAAGACGTATGTAGTGTCATCTGCAAAAAGTGTGGGTTTGAGTAATTGCGAAGCATTTGGTAGGTCATTTATGTATAGGAGAAAGAGAAGAGGGCCAAGGACACTTCCCTGTGGGACACCAACTGTAATTGGTTGGTAGTTTACCTAATTAATCAACCTTGTCATTCTCCTGGAAGCCTATATGAGACGAAATGCACACAAGCTTAACTGTAATCCCTTTCTTAATAATTTGTGTATATCTGTACCTAGTTTCATACACAAGCATGCTACAATCAGGTCTCAGGTTATTTAGAGTGAGTAATGAGGAAAGAGAGTCGGTTACAATCACTGTGTGCAGTTCTAGTCTCCACAAGCTTGAGGGCAACAAGTATGATGAACAGTTCACTTCATAAGGTGAAAGCCCAGTTATTACCTATAATACACCTCTGTATTATAGTATCATCAGTCTGGTTTACAATAACAGTACTTCTCACCCTCCTACTGTCACAGTTAAGGGACCTTGCTATCAGGGTAGACAGTCTGTGATATATATATATATATAGTCCTCAGGTCATGTATATGTTTTAGAGAACTGAAGACCAGGATTGTGCATGATTTGTTCTTGTGAGGACAGATGGACATAATGATATCGAGAGTTGTTATCTGCCAGGGTGGAGGGAAATGTTATTCCTAACCGCATGTTGTCCAAACATTTTTGTGTGGCTGTTATGTGAAGCCATCTTGATTCACTCGTCCCATGAATTATAAGTTCTAGTGATTCTTGTTAGTGTTGGGTTATCATAGATTAAATAAGCAGTATCATATGTTTATACATAATTGTTATGGGCAACCTTCGTCTCAGTAGCAAGCATAAATATATGGCGGTTAATATTTAGTACAGCGTTCCAATTTAAGGCTCGCGATAATATAGTATGCGAAATTTCCAATTATTAAGTAGGGTTTAGTTTTTTTTAGTTTAATATGTTTATTATGCACCCCATACCCATCCTGTGTAGTGTTTGCAATGCAGATATTGATATTTTGGGCAAATGGAATAAAATCTTGTAAATTAAATCTAACTAAACAACCCAGTTTAACCTAACCTGATCTAGATTCTAGCCCGGTTACATTTGATCTGGTTACATTCTAGGCTCGGTTACATTTGGTTTAGTTACATTCTATGCTCGGTTATATTTGGTCTGGTTACATTCTAGGCTCGGTTACATGTGGTCTAGTTACATTCTAGGCTTTTACATTTGGTCTGGTTACATTCTAGGCTCGGTTACATTTGGTTTAGTTACATTCTAGGCTGTTATATTTGGTCTGGTTACATTCTAGGCTCGGTTACATGTGGTCTAGTTACATTCTAGGCTCTTACATTTGGTCTGGTTACTTTCTAGGCTCGGTTATATTTGGTCTGGTTACATTCTAGGCTCTGTTATATTTGGTCTGGTTACATTCTAGGCTCGGTTATATTTGGTCTGGTTACATTCTAGGCTCTGTTATATTTGGTCTGGTTACATTCTAGGCTCGGTTATATTTGGTCTGGTTACATTCTAGGCTCGGTTATATTTGGTCTGGTTACATTCTAGGCTCGGTTACATTTGGTTTAGTTACATTCTAGGCTCGGTTACATTTTGTCTGGTTACCAGGAAAAGGCTTTCTTCCATCAAATTATAGCTAGTTCCACCACACAACTCGTTCTATATTACAAAATTCACGTAATAAAAGACGGAACTCTACACTAAATATTAACCAATATGGCAGTACCAACACTGTGGTAATGAAAACAACACATAATTACATTAAAAATATTTTTACTATGAGACACGTCGTTCATCACTGGTGGCTTCTCTTTAGGAGTGAGACACAATAAAATTATATAAACAAATAAAATAAAATAAAACTGGCGTAAGTGTGCATACATGTGTTTCTAAGCAGGATACACAAGTGTTATATGTTTGTATTATTATTATTATAATCAAGGGGAAGCGCTAAACGTGGAGGATTATACAGCGCCTGGGGGGGGGATGTGGAAGGCATTCAGGCTTAATTCGGGGAACTGGAGCACAGATCCAATTTCCTAAATCAAGAGCCCCTCACCAACATCAAGGAACCTTCCTTGAGGGGTATATGTTTGTAGCTTCTCAGAGAAGGCTTTCTCAATATATCTCCTGGAAGTGATGAAGGAAAGAATAAATCGACAACCCATAAATGTATCCCCTTCCAAGGAATTAAAATAAAATATATTTTTTTTTTATGTTTGTGTTCGGCTATCTAGGGCGAGTGATGAATATAGTGACAATTAAAATGTTAGTGGCGCATTTCTTGCTCTGATATCCTGGGTTCAACTCACCTTGGACTGTTCTCTGAAGGGCTGTGCTTCAGTTCCTAGTGTTGGACCCCGTTTCCGTTCTTCCTGGTATGGCTGGGTTATATTGTACTGGTCTACTCTGCACGCCATCTTGGTCATCACTTCTGCTTTGTTGGAGGTTCCTGAGCATCAGTGTAATTAAGTCAGCACGAGTGAAACGTTCGTTATGTTTCCTTACACCTGCTGCCCCTCTTCACCAGTCAGTAGGTACCTGGTTCCTAGTAAGCTGTTGTGGGAAGAAGATTAAAGGATTCCAGTGCAAATAAGACCGTCATTTTCCTTTCACGGAACGCACTGACTTCCCTGGGTCATCCTGGGTGGTAACACTTCAGGCTAAAAATCCGAAATCTTATATTGTTCTCCCTCTCGATACCATGGGATAATAATAATAATAATAATAATAATAATAATAATAATAATAATAATAATAATAATAATAATAATAATAATTTGATTTTGACATGATACATGGTTGTACAATATAATAGTTGGGTGTTCATGCCAAAAGCTCCTTTGTACGCAGAGCTTTTCAGGCAAACTTAAAATTAAGTTAAGATTAATAAGGGAATAACAGTTCATATGGTCATTAGATGATTTACAATGAGTAACAATGAGTATTCTATTAGTTAATGCTTTATGGTTTTAATAAGTCTAGCAGAGTAGCTCATTATAGAATAATTACAGTTTTGATATAATTTATAAAAAGTTCAGTATTACAACTTAGAACAAGTTAAAACAATTTACAATATGAAGTATTACAATTTAATACATTTTAAAACAATGAGATTGAAACACTTACAAGTTTGAAGTAATGCGTAATTGGTTAAGCAATCATCAGCAATATACAATAATGAAACTGAAATAATTTTAAATTCGAAGTAAATTATTAAATATTTTAGCTGTATGAAGCCTTCAACCAGCATATTTTCACGCCAACACAGATAAACGTTCAGATTTAAACGTTTCACGTTTTTTGTTCCTGGGCCGCCTTCTTGTCAGAAGTATCGCAGACTAAATTAATGGCTTACAGACTACTTAATACTAGAGAAATTGATCATAGTTTGTTTAAGTTGAACATTTGTTTTTATTTACAGCAGACAGTAAGTTAACTCTACAATCTGGGGATATTACATTGGGACAATTTGGAAGTATTTTGTAGGTTGTGTATATCAATAGTAAATATTTAAGTTATATTTTTGAAATATAATATTGAGTTTTAGTGAAAGTAGTTTACAGTATGAGAATGATACAATATGATGTAAGGTAGTATAGTTTTGTGCAGGTATTTATACTACAATGTAGTAGTATTAAGTTATGTATGAACTTTGGGTATTTAAATTTTGAAGATTTAGGTAATTGAGAGATCTTTTATCAGTTACAAATTTCTCCCATTCTCTCTGAGACGCTTGTCCTCGTCTTATTTTGGCCGCTGGACACATTACAGGAGGAACACCTTCCATCGGCTCCAATTTCCGGCTCTAGGGATTTTTACCAGTTTTGGTGGGAAGCCGGTTGCTGAATTTACGTGAGGGTGGTGACCCACTCTGCTGTAGCTGGACAAGGAAGGGGCAAGTCACTCTGTCTGACTTTTTTGGGTTATCCCAGGTTCTCTACACATATGCTGCTATGTATGATAATTCTATGTAACTGTATTTGTGTATACCTGAATAAACTTACTTACTTACACCTGGTCTACTAAGCAACTTCTTAATTTCTGTTACTACTTGCAAAATGAACTCCTGCTCCCTCTTCTTTTATCTGTATTACAATCTAAGTAACTTGCTGCATCTTCACAATCATTATTCAGTAACTCCACAAAACTAAAGTCATTGAACCAGTTGAATTTAAATGATATGAAATTTTTATTTAAGTGATCCTTTGTCATAAGCTTTCTCTTTTATTGTATTTATAATTATAGTTAACTGCGCAACAAGTCCTACATAATAGTCTATATCTACATGTTCACAAACATATAAGCTTTACCATTAGTTGCCTAAAATGTATTGCATAACTAATACCTATATTTTGTGCCTACTGTTCAACTGAAGTTTTTGTGCGGCTCCAAAACATAAATAATTATTAATACTCTTATTATTATTATTGTTGTTGTTGTTGTTGTTGTTGTTGTTGTACGGCTCCAAAAAATAAACTTATTATTATTATTATTATTATTATTATTATTATTATTATTATTATTATTATTATTATTATTATTCTATATCTACATATTAACAGTCTATATCTAAATCTCAAGTAACATTTAAGCATTAGCATTAGTTTCTTTTAAATCATCGACACCATGCCTAACCCTTCTAGGGTAGGGTAGGTGCCTGAGCCCGAGCCTTTAGCTCATAAGACTGTCATTCCCATTTGCCCCCTTGGGGTGGGGATGGCAGACCAGAGAGGCCTAGCTTGTGGCTAGGCCTGGGGACAGTTGGTCCCAAAGATGAGGAGGTACTTGTGCCTCCTCCCATGGGAGACTTAGGTCTCAGACACTCCCTAAAGAGGGAGCCAAGGCCGGGCCACCACTTGGAAAAGGCCCGGGCCGGGAGAATACCGGCTAATCTTTAACTAACTAACTAACTAAATTCTTTTAAATGCATTGCATATTAGCAGCTTTTTTGTGTGTCTACTGTTTTATTACATGCAAACAACATTATTTGAACTTCATAAAGAAATAAAGTTGTATTGGAAATGATCAAAACTATAATTCGTCTCTATCAAACTTACTGAAGCCACATAACATGAACTAATAGAATATTAAGTTTTCTTGTCATCGCTGTAACTCACCCAGTGACCATTTGTACAGTTATTACACTGATATTGCTTGATATTCATATTCATATATTTTATTTGGACATGATACATAGTTGTACAAGGAATTATAATAGTTGGGTGAACATGCCAAAAACCCCTTGTATGCAGAGCATTATGGACAGGCTTAAAATTAACAAGCAATGATAGATTCACTGGTAAAAGTTACCGTAAACAATTTACAATATGAAGTGCAATTGAGTATTTGAAACAATGAAATTTGAACATTTCGATATTGAAACATTATAGTTGTACAAATATGTCTCATTATAGTGTATAACAAACAAGATGATCAATTTACATATATGTTGTCTTGAAGTTTTAAGATTTAAGTAATTGGGAGAATTATTGGTAATGTTAAATACCGAGTGTTGACTATTTAGTCTTGGGCGAATAAGTGGTTTTTTAAAAGAGTCTTAAATTGATTTTCAGGCCTGGTTTCTTTAGTATGTTCTGTAATGAATTCCAGATTTTGGGGCCCTTTATGTGCATAGAGCTTTTACACAGTGTGATATGGATACGGGGTACATCAAAAAGAGATGTGTCTTGTGTTATGGTTGTGTGTCCTGTTAAGGTTGGTGAGAAGTTTGAGTGGAGGGCTTATGTTTGCGTGTATTGTTCTATGTATGTAGTAGGCATATGAATAAGTGTGGATGTTCTTTATGGTGAGCAAATTTAGACTTTTGAATGGAGGTGGAGTATGCTGTCGCGAGTGGGAATTTGTTATCAATCTGACTGCAGCCTTATGCTGGGTTATTAGTGGTCTTAGGTGATTTAATGTTGTTGATCCCCATGCACAAATTCCATATGCGAGATAAGGGTAGATGCGTGAATGATACAGGGCAAAGAGAGCTGATTGTGGAATATAGTACCGTATCCTTGATAGTATGCCTACTGTCTTAGAGATTTTCTTGGAAATTTGTTTTATATGTGTGTCTGGAATTTGAGGCTACTGTCTAGGTGGATTCCTAGGAATTTTCCCTCTGTGGGTCTTGTGATGGGTGATCCATTTAGTGTTATGTTAAGTGGAACATTTGCAACTCTGGTTCCAAACTGAATGAAATAGGTTTTGTCAGTATTTAGGGTAAGTTTATTCGTCATCATCCAGGTAAATATTTTCTGCAATTCAGCATTGACAGTGTTGGCGAGTATGGCTGGGTTTGGGTATGAGAAGACGTATGTAGTGTCATCTGCAAATAATATGGGTTTGAGTAACTGTGATGCATTCGGTAGGTCATTGATGTAGATGAGAAAGAGGAGTGGTCCTAGGACACTTCCCTGTGGGACTCCTACTGTGATTGGTTGTGTGGAAAAGTTTGCACCATTTGCGTATACGTATTGGCTTCTGTTACGAAGGTATGACTTCAGGTAGTTGAGGGAGTGACCTCTTATACCATAGTGTGTTAATTTAGTGTGCAGCAATTCATGGTCGACTGTATCAAAAGCTTTACGTAAGTCAATTAAAATTCCCAGTGGGACTTCTTTCTTCTCGAGAGCGGTATATATTAGCTCTAGCGTGTGTATAATAGCATCATTTATGCTTTTATTATTCCTGAATCCAAACTGACAGGGGTTTAGTATGTTGTTTGAGATGAGGTAGAAATAGATCCGTCTATGAATTAATTTTTCAAAGATTTTGGAGAGTAGTGGTAAGTTAGATATTGGTCTATAGTTATTCAAGTCAGGTTATTGTGGATCGGGGTATTCCTCGCTATTTTGAGAACTGCTGGGAAGGTGGAGGATTCAATGGATTTGTTAAAGTGTTGCAATAATTGGTGACAGTACTTGTGAAGCTTTTTTGTACATAAAAGTTGGCAAGTTGTTTATGCCTCCTGCCTCGCTCTTAAGGGTGTCGATGAACAAGACCTCTGTTGGGTTGGTTGGAGCTAGGAACAGTGTATGCGGGTAGGTGCCTGTGAGGTAGTCTGATGGACGGGTGTTTGAGCTTGGGATTTTGCTTGCTAGATTCTTTCCTATGGTGGAGAAAACATTGAGTCTGTTTGCTGTTTCATTTGGTGAGAGTAGGGGTTCGTCTGATTTTGTTAATTTGATTGTTTTGTTTTTGGAAATCCTTTTAGTTCCTAGAATTTCAGATAGGGTTTTCCAGGTCTTTTTTTTTATGTCACCTTTGATGTTATGTAATCTGTTTTCATAATACAATTAATTTTTTTAGACCTTCTTATCAGGGTGGTAAGGGCTAACGAGTAACGTTTAGTCTGGTCTGCTGCTTTACACAGCATTGGAAAATAAAGAATATCCACTAGGAATTTTTATTGACCTAAGAAAAGCTTTTGACACAGTAGACCACGACATCCTACTCCACAAACTTGACCATTACGGTATAAGAGGCCATGCGCTTGCTTATTTCAAATCTTACCTTACTAATAGGTATCAGTACGTCACCATTAAAGACACAGCATCAGCAACACGGCCACTTGATACTGGAGTTCCGCAGGGAAGTGTCCTTGGTCCCCTGCTCTTCCTCATATACATCAATGATCTTCCAAACGTATCCCAACACCTGAAACCCATTCTCTTTGCTGACGACACGACTTATGTCATCTCTCACCCTAATCTTGCCACACTCAACACCATTGTTAACGAGGAGCTGATCAAAATATCGACTTGGATGACAGCCAATAAACTTACGCTTAACTACTATATTATGTTTGGTAGCAGAGCAGGAGATGCACAAATTAACATTAAGATCGACAACACTCTAATTACCAGACATAATGAGGGCAAATTCCTAGGCCTATACCTTGACAACAACCTGAATTTCAGCACCCATATCCAACACATAACCAAAAAAGTATCCAAAACGGTTGGGATCCTCTCCAAGATACGATACTACGTGCCGCAAAATGCCCTTCTCACACTATACCACTCACTTATTTATCCATACCTCACCTATGCTATTTGTGCTTGGGGATCAACTGCAGCAACACACCTAAAGCCAATAATAACCCAACAAAAAGCTGCAGTAAGAATAATCACTAAATCCCATCCCTGGCAACACCCCTCCCCCACTCTTCATAGATCTAAACTTACTCCCTGTTCAGTACATCCACACTTTCTACTGTGCAATCTACATCTACAGGACCTTAAACTCCAATATCAACCTTGACCTAAAACGTTTTCTTGATAGTTGTGACAGAACCCACAGGCATATCACCAGACACAAACATCTCTACGACATTCCCCGTGTCCGACTAAACCTTTACAAAAAATCAATGTATGTCAAAGGCCCTAAAATCTGGAACACCCTACCTGAGAACTCTAGAACTGCAGACACATTCATCACCTTCAAAACTACCATTAGAAAACATCTTATCTCCCTGATACACCCCATCAACTAACTACACGAATACCACCTGGTGGTTCACACTTACACTCACTCACCCATTTGACCATAAACAGAAATATTAATCCCAATCTTAAAATAATGAATCCTATGATACTCCAATACTGAAACTATGTACTGTGCCAAAACAAAAGCATTCACATTGCTAAACTCACAAACTAGTATTTAGTCACTTAGCCATAATACCAACTTACCTCATAATTTGTAATATTTATTTATTTATTTATTTATTTATTAACAATTTGAGCACACATACAGAGGTACAAAAAAATACAGATAAGAGCAGCATGCCAAAGCCACTTATACTATGCATAGCATTACGGGCTGGCTTAAAATTAACTTAAGATTAACTAAGCAATGATGAAATCAGTGATAAAACATTAATGTAAACAGATTACTATAAAGCACAAGTGAGTATTACAAAGACAAGTCATATTACCTGGACCTGGAGTTTACCTGGAGAGAGTTTCGGGGGTCAACGCCCCCGCGGCCCGGTCTGTGACCAGGCCTCCTGGTGGATCAGCGCCTGATCAACCAGGCTGTTGCTGCTGGCTGCACGCAAACCAACGTACGAGCCACAGCCCGGCTGATCAGGAACTGACTTTAGGTGCTTGTCCAGTGCCAGCTTGAAGACTGCCAGGGGTCTGTTGGTAATCCCCCTTATGTGTGCTGGGAGGCAGTTGAACAGTCTCGGGCCCCTGACACTTATTGTATGGTCTCTTAACGTGCTAGTGACACCCCTGCTTTTCATTGGGGGGATGGTGCATCGTCTGCCAAGTCTTTTGCTTTCGTAGTGAGTGATTTTCGTGTGCAAGTTCGGTACTAGTCCCTCTAGGATTTTCCAGGTGTATATAATCATGTATCTCTCCCTCCTGCGTTCCAGGGAATACAGGTTTAGAAACCTCAAGCGCTCCCAGTAATTGAGGTGTTTTATCTCCGTTATGCGCGCCGTGAAAGTTCTCTGTACATTTTCTAGGTCGGCAATTTCACCTGCCTTGAAAGGTGCTGTTAGAGTGCAGCAATATTCCAGCCTAGATAGAACAAGTGACCTGAAGAGTGTCATCATGGGCTTGGCCTCCCTAGTTTTGAAGGTTCTCATTATCCATCCTGTCATTTTTCTAGCAGATGCGATTGATACAATGTTATGGTCCTTGAAGGTGAGATCCTCCGACATAATCACTCCCAGGTCTTTGACGTTGGTGTTTCGCTCTATTTCGTGGCCAGAATTTGATGGTTGCATGCATTGTTGTACATTCAGTCGTATGGAGTATTCTGTTAGGTAGTGTATTTAAAAAATAATAAAGTTAGATTGGGTTTTAGGTTTAACATTTATGTGATATAATTGTGAGAAACATTTAAGATATACAATTTATAAGGTTCAGTTATTCAGTATTTATTTGGTTTTGGGTGAGTAAGTGATCTTTGAGAAGAGACTTGAATTTATAAACAGGTAGTGTTTCTTTTATATTTACAGGTAATGAATTCCAGATTTTAGGGCCTTTTATGTGCATTGAGTTTTTGCATAGCGTGAGATGGACACGAGGAACATCAAAGAGTGATCTGTGCCTTGTGTTATGGTCATGTGTTCTGTTGAGGTTGGCAAGGAGATGTTTGAGGGGAGGGTTAATATCAGAGTTAAGTGTTCTATGTATGTAATAGGTGCAGTAATAAGTATGGATGTTTTGTATGGTGAGTAGGTTTAGTGTATTGAATATTGGTGGAGTGTGCTGCCTGTAGTGAGAATTTGTTATTCTTAAAATAAAGAATTAAACTAAGTCTACCCGAAATGCCTAGCCATGCTAGGTGCTCTAGTGGTACACTCTGTAATCATTATTTAACTACATGTAAACCATACAATAACCAAATTCTGTAAATTCAACATTGTAATCCTTATAGAGAATAAACTTTGAATTTGAATTTGAAAAAAAAAATTGACCCATTCTGTACTGTTTTTCATATTTGTGCTTTGTGTTAATGGATTTGAGGATGGTGGGTGTTAGCCAGGGACTATTTAGTCTCTTTGCTGTAAGCTGTTTAGTTTTTTAGGGCAATGCTTGTTATAGAAGTAGTGGGTTATTTTTATAAAATTGTTAATACATCATTAGTGTCTGTATATGTTTCAAGCTCATTATGCTGCTATAAAGTTATTTACAGTTGTTTCGTTATGCAGTCTGAAGGTAACTTTAGTAGTGTCTTGGGGCAATTTACCTAGGTTGGTTATGAGAAAGGTAGGGTAGTGGTCTGTGTTATCTGTGATTATGCCTGATTTAAAAGGGGATATGGTGTTAGTCCAGATGTGGTCCAATAAAGAGATACTATTCTGAGAGATTCTTGTAGGTTTTGCTCATAGTGTTTGTGAATTCAGTTATTTGTGGGTCCTGGTCATGTAGTAGATTTATGTTGAAATCCCCTGTCAGTACTAGGTGGTCTTTGTTCATATGTGCATCACTTATCAATTCCCTAATTTTTCACTAAGTGGTAAATGTTTGACTGTGGTACTCTATAGATGTTTGTGTCTGTGAGGTTTTTTTGCAGGTCTTTTAATTTAAATTTAGCTATAATATATTCACCATGCTCATCCCTTGTGCAAGAATTATTGATACAGTCAAGTCGATTTGAGTAGTATAAAGCTGTTCCACCTCATTGCTGGTCTGTCCTACAGTTGTGTATAGCTGTGTATCCAGAAATGGCATAGACATCTGTAGTGCCAGGTTTTAGCCAAGTTTCTGTGAGTGTGATGATTGACATACTGGAATTAAGGGAACTGAGTAATGCTGTGAGGTCATCGTATGTTTGCTCAAGGATCTGACATTGTAATTAAAGATGGTTATGTTATTGTTAGCTCTGAGTAATGTCTTAGCTTGGTCTGCAGTGTAATAATTACAGTTGCTGTCTGATTCGTGTAAGTCATTTAATAAAAGGTTAAAATCTGGATCAATGTTTGTAATCATAAGAATGAGAGTGACTCTACAACTAGGCTTTTGAATAAGTATTGTGTTTAACTTAATAATTACGATACTTAACTAATTTATCTTACTAGCTAATGGATTGTTACACTAGTTTTTTTTGAAAAAAATAACAAAAAAACATAAAACAAATACAGAATTACTTAATCTTCAGTTAGTCTTAAGTTTGCTCGAAATACTCTGCATATAAAGGGGCTTTTGGCATGTACACCGAATTGTTATACACCTTTGTACAAACATGTATCATGCTAAAATAAAAATTATTATTATTATTATTATTATTATTATTATTATTATTATTATTATTATTATTATTGTAAGCCACTTGGTCTGAAATATTGGAGGTGGGTAAGCTGTCAGTGGCCGTTACAAACCCAACAAGGAGAACAGGAAGACAACAACAAACTGTACTGTATCCAACAGAAGATTGTACTGTATCCAACAGAAGATTGTACTGTATCCAACAGAAGATTGTACTGTATCCAACAGAAGAATAAGAAGATTGCACTGTATCCCGAGGAAGACGGCCATAACAAACTGCTCTATATCTTGAAGAAGAAGAAGAAGAAGGCTGCAACACGCCACTGTATATGGAAGAAGACCACAACAAACTACACTGTATCCTGAAGAAGAAAAACAACACTAGTGTAAAAAAGGACATTTGTTGAAGGTGTGAAACATGTCTATCGAGGAGGAAGAGGACGCTAGTCTGAAGGAACTGGTCACCAAGACTCTACATAACAAGGGCGTCTTGGGTAAAATACAGGTGAGAACATTATATTCAAACCAAACATCTCACTGGAAATACTCTGAGTTGTATTTACTAATTTACTTACCAAATTATTACATTGCTCTTGAGGATACACATAAAATAGGCACATAAAATGCAAAGTTATGTAATCAGGGTAATAAAGTCGTACGAGGATCCCAATGGAAATAAATCATTTTTTTTTTTGGGGGGGGGGGGGGGTTGTTATCCTAGGTAAATTACACTATGTATGATAATTGTACTTATGTGTATTTGTACCTAAATAAACTTACATGGTGGCAGATGCAGTTTAATGTGGACAGTTTCACATCAAGATGTATAAGTAATAGCTGTCCCAAGGTTATAGGTACCTCAACTTTACATATCCTTTATAACACTTCATTTGTGTAGTTAAATTTTGGTTACAATATTACAGACTAGATATAAATGTGCAGGTAAACAGGGGAGATAACAAATTTAATTCACTGTAACAGGAAACTTGTATAAACCATAGGCAGATTAGGGTCTCTGAACCTGCACTCTTTTGAAAGGAACAGAATGAGAGGAGATATGATTGAGATATACAAGTGGAAGACAGGTATAAATAATTTTTTTCCGAGGATAAATAAATGAGATATAAATTGAGTGCTGAGGATATGTGACCAAGAAAGAACTCAGAGCACTGGATGGCTAATACTGTACTTTATTCACAATACTTTAACTCCAGGTCAGAACTCGGCCATAATTTTAGTTTTTAATTAAAAGAGCTATCCGTGCCCTCACAAAAAATAGCTATTTCTTATGCAAACCATTATTTTAGGATCTGGAAGGCTCATTATAGGCAGTATTTTGCACTCTCAGGGTGCCTTGATGCTGATGAGGGGCTCTTGATCCAGAGAATTGAAGTTCCCTATCCCTTTCTTGGACTGAACTCATTGCCTTCTAGGCACTGTATGATCCCATGGGTTTAGCGCTTGCCATTCATTGTAATAATAATAATAATGTGACCCATGAGAATTGAGCACTTTTGTTTAATATACCTACCATGGTAATAATAATAATAATAATGATGTTCTGTAGAAATGAAGGAAGAGGGTACTGTGTACCTTATTCATTTATTTGCCATCAGTATAGAGAACCAAGTCTTCTATGCTTGGTTTTCATACCATTTATTTTTAATTAATTTTGGTTAAAAATTCTTTGCTATTATATTAATGAAATTTGTGTTTTTTTTTTTTTTTTTTTTTGCAGGCACAGTTACGAGCAAGTGTATTCTTAGCTCTGGAGGATGAGTTTAAAGATGTAAGTATTATACCTACAACACCCCCCTCTGTCTCTGTCTCTCTTTCTCTCTCCTTTTTTTCAGTAATAAAATTTTCAGCCACATAAATTATATGCTTATTTAATGGGAAAATTAAATTACCAGTAAGGTGAGGTGATGTACATCTTAATAAGTTGAGAATAAGTAATTGCTTACTGCAGTTTCAGCACACTATAATACTTGCTTTTTCCATTCACTCCAGTTCAGTACAGTGTAGTATATGAAAGTACAGTTGGAATACTAATACAGTTCTATTCTGGCCTGTAATAATTATGGTTGTGTTCTGGTATAGTAAGGTTCATAGACCCTGACCCAGTAGATGCACTGGAGGACTCACAACTGTAAAGCCATCAGAAGACTGTGAAGTCAGTACATCCCTGGGGAGAAACAAGGAGGGCTTACACGGTCCTTCAGGAAAGGAAATCACAGGACATATTGTTGTTCTGGAGAATCAAAGGCCAAAATTTGGTTAGGGAGGAAGGTTAAGAGGAAGTCTGAAATAGAGAAACCTATTTGAAGGTATTAATGAATCAAGAAATAGAGGGGGGCCTGCACGTTTTGGCCTCGAGTCAAGGCCTTTTTCGCAGGGTATCTTCAACAGCATACAGTATTTGCTGAAGAGGGCCTCAGTTAGAGGCTGAAATAAACACCCTCTTCATTATTTATTGTTTCATTTAAGTTTCCAAGTGGGGCTGTCCATTTCAAATATTGTACATGATTAAATTATACAGTATTTGATTATGTACTGTTTTGCTGCTGTTGCTTTTGCGTATAGGTCAAAATAACTAATGAAAAATTATGTACAGTATCTAACTAATTTTTTGCTTTTTTTTTTATTTTACTATTTTCTTCAGAAAAACATACCCCTGGTCAGTACGTCAGCTAGAAAACTATTAGGGACCCCTGAGGGTGCCACTGCAGCTGCCCTCATTCAGGATTTTCTCCAGTGCCTTGGGCTCGAATTCTCCCTTGCTGTTTTTGCACCTGAGTCTGGACATTCAACTGTCTGGAGTTTTCCTGGTACTGAAGCCCTTACGAGTAATCTCAGCTTGAGGACTGAGAAAGGTCAGTGGAAAATCTGTCAGTGATGCTTTTACAGTATAGTAATACCTACTTAGCTACCAGGATGCCTTTCAGAGAAATCAGTTGCTTAACAATTTTTACACTAAGGGAATCCTATTCCTATACACATCCATGCTATTATTATCTGAGAAATTATTTTCTAAAATGCATTTCCTATGAACACTATTCTAATGAAAGTATCAGGCAACTGTTGCCTATAAAAATGTATTGAGTGTGAAGTTAACAGGATTCTTACAGTATTTTAGATTATATTTAATATTTTCTTAGTTGTTTTTAGCAAAATACACTTTTTATTTGCATCTGACTGTTTGGTGAATGCGTGGTATGCTAATCCTTGTTAAGTAAAAGGACAGAAATGCAACTAATGTGACATTTTATTGTAGCAAGAATTTATATATATATATTTTTATTCTGTGAGGACTGCAGTATTCACTTATTTTTTCTTACTCCTTACCTTTGTACAGTGCGGTACAGTACAATAGAGTACAGTGCAGTACAGTATAGTACAGTGTGGTTGAGTACAGTACAGTATAGTCAGATTATTTCTGACTTCTTTAAATCTTAGATAAGTTCCGGGGTTGTCATGTTTCTTCTCGTAGTTCCAAGTCCATTGTCTTTCATTGCTCTGCAACACTTCCTGCTAAAGCATTTTTTGTTATGTATTGTTTTCCCTGTTTTGAAATAAATAAGATAGTCCTGCCGAATAAGCGTGAAATGAAAACCTGTTAATTTTTTGCACTCTGGTAAGATTTCCAATTTTTCTTACTGTCTCTTGAACATGCAAGATGAAAGGTAGATCTTACAAACTTTACATTACATTCATTATGTATGTGCTTCCACTTTTTCCATGTTTTTCTTAATAGTTCTTAATCCTGTAATATTTTCTTTTCATCCTAGGAGGCCTAGTCTGAGACTGAGCCATGTGTAACAATCCCAACACCACAAACAGATAACAGCTTGTTTTGTATTTTTTGCCTAACTCCTCATACATCTTGTTTATGTCTATTCCTTGTAAGCTTGTATTACCCTCTAAACTTGTATTCCAGTTATTTTTTTGAATTGCTGCTTTAGATAAACATAATATCTATTCTTATAAGTACATATATCAATTTTGAATGACAGCATTACTAGTTTATTATTATTATTAACACACTGGCCGATTCCCACCAAGGCAGGGTGGCCCGAAAAAGAAAAACTTTCACCATCATTCACTCCATCACTGTCTTGCCAGAAGGGTGCTTTACACTACAGTTTTTAAACTGCAACATTAACACCCCTCCTTCAGAGTGCAGGCACTGTACTTCCCATCTCCAGGACTCAAGTCCGGCCTGCCGGTTTCCCTGAATCCCTTCATAAATGTTACTTTGCTCATACTTCAACAGCACGTCAAGTATTAAAAACCATTTGTCTCCATTCACTCCTATCAAACACGCTCATGCGTGCCTGCTGGAAGTCCAAGCCCCTCGCACACAAAACCTCCTTTACCCCCTCCCTCCAACCTTTCCTAGACCGACCCCTATCCCGCCTTCCTTCCACTACAGACAGATACACTCTTGAAGTCATTCTGTTTCGCTCCATTCTCTCTACATGTCCGAACCACCTCAACAACCCTTCCTCAGCCCTCTGGACAACAGTTTTGGTAATCCCGCACCTCTTCCTAACTTCCAAACTACGAATTCTCTGCATTATATTCACACCACACATTGCCCTCAGACATGACATCTCCACTGCCTCCAGCCTTCTCCTCGCTGCAACATTCATCACCCACGCTTCACACCCATATAAGAGCGTTGGTAAAACTATACTCTCATACATTCCCCTCTTTGCCTCCAAGGACAAAGTTCTTTGTCTCCACAGACGCCTAAGTGCACCGCTCACCCTTTTCCCCTCATCAATTCTGTGATTCACCTCACCTTTCATAGACCCATCTGCTGACATGTCCACTCCCAAATATCTGAATACATTCACCTCCTCCATACTCTCTCCCTCCAATCTGATATCCAATTTTTCATCACCTAATCTTTTTGTTATCCTCATAACCTTACTGTTTCCAGTATTCACTTTTAATTTTCTTCTTTTGCATACCCTACCAAATTTGTCCACCAACCTCTGCAACTTCTCTTCAGAATCTCCCAAGAGCACAGTGTCATCAGCAAAGAGCAACTGTGACAACTCCCACTTTGTGTGATTCTTTATCTTTTAACTCCACGCCTCTTGCCAAGACCCTCGCATTTACTTCTCTTACAACCCCATCTATAAATATATTAAACAACCACAGTGACATCACACATCCTTGTCTAAGGCCTACTTTTACTGGGAAATAATCTCCCTCTTTCCTACATACTCTAACTTGAGCCTCACTATCCTCGTAAAAACTCTTCACTGCTTTCAGTAACCTACCTCCTACACCATACACCTGCAACATCTGCCACATTGCCCCCCTATCCACCCTGTCATATGCCTTTTCCAAATCCATAAATGCCACAAAAACCTCTTTAGCCTTATCTAAATACTGTTCATTTATATGTTTCACTGTAAACGCACCCCCTACCTTTCCTAAGCCTCCTTGTTCATCTGCTATCTTATTCTCCGTCTTACTCTTAATTCTTTCAATAATAACTCTACCATACACTTTACCAGGTATACTCAACAGACTTATCCTCCCTATAGGGTACAAATAAAAAAAATTAAAGTACCTATAACTGAGTGGTGATATTTGCAGTTTTGAACTGTAGTATTGGCATCCTTCTGCCAAGACAGTGATGGGGTGAACTATGGTGAAAGTGTGTTTTTCTTTTTTGGGTAGCCCTACCTCAATGGGAGATAGCCAGTTTGTTGAAAAAAAAATTGTAAAGCTAATGGTTGCTCTTATTCCTGTACCATTCCCTTCATAAGAGCCCAATGTTTATCAAAAGCTGTATTGAATTTTTGCATTTCCCACAATGAAATTTTAACAGTTCACCTTATTATTTAGCACTCCAAATTTTTGTCCTCATTCTTGTGTGTTTTGAGAGCATTGTGGGATGTGACAATTTGTGGTGTTGAATAACAGTAGGTGAATTAGCATATGCTTCCAATTACTTTGTTAAATTTGTTAACTTTAGATGCATCAGGTAGGTATAATTATATGAAAAGAATTATTAGTAAATTCTTAAACTTTATATGGTTTGCATTAAGTTTACAGTAAGAAAAAAAGATTTACTGTATATTGTTTGTTACTTTTCTAATAAAATTCTAATTTTCAGACCACAAGACTCCATTGCTAATGGAACTTCTGAGAGAGAGGAAATCTTCCGTCATTTCTCATACTGAGGTGAGCATTACTGTTGTGATACAGATAAACTTTTGTTGATTTCCTCTACAACCTATAATGTATTGGTCACTACTTCAGTATTATTACAGTGCTTCTTCTGTACTATATTTTAATGAATGTATTTTATGCTGAAATATTTCATAATCCTTTATTGTGTTTCAGAATAACAGCAGTGAAGTGAAACCGGCACTGAACAGAAATAAAGAACATTCCCAGTTGCCTGTTCTTAATGGTGTACTTCCTCACTCACATGCAACAAGTAGCAGTCAGTTACTTAAGACTCAACCAGAATCAAATCCTTCAAATATTTCCCTTAAAAATGGGGAACCTGATGGTCATGATGCATCTGAGAAAAGGGAGGCAGAGAAGAGAAATGCAATGAATAAAGCCAATAAAAACTTACCAAAAGAGACAGTAAATGATGGGACTGAGAATAGTACCGATGGTTTGTCTTTCAAGTTGACATCTGACAATGATTACCTTAGCTCAAGGAGTAAACCAGATAGACAAAAAGGAGGTGTTGACAGCAACACTGTTTGTGGGTATGCATGTTTTCAAATTAGTATGTAATATTTACTCTTAATTTTAGATCCAGTCTTTAGTACTCCTCTACTGGTTATTGAAATAAGTCATGTTAAATACTTCATGTAAAAGCTGAGAGTTCTGTTTTTTCTGCAGATTTCCTGCCTTGCCACCTGTGGAGAAGAATGACACTCATAACTCTCTGAATGGTAAAGAGAATCATTATTTGTTAATTTTTTCTCCTAAATGTTATGTAGCAATTTTTTTTTTTTAAATATGTTCGCCATTTCCCACCAAAGCAGAGTGACCCAAAAATAAAGAAAAACCCAGAAAGAAAGAAAAAACTTTCATAATTCAACACTTTCACTATCACTCATACATAATCACTCTCTTTGCAGAGGCACCCAGATATGACAGTTCAGATGTCCCTCCAAACTACCAATATCCCAAACCCCTCCTTTAAAGTGCAGGCATTGTACTTCCCATTTCTAGGACTTGAGTTAGCAAATCAGTTTCCCCGAATCCCTTCACAGTATATTACCCTGCTTACACTCCAACAGCTCGTCAGGTCTCAAAAACTATACGTCTCCATTCTCTCCTATCTAACATGCTCACGCACACTTGCTGGAAGTCCAAGCCCCTCTCTAACAAAACCACCTTTACCCCCTCCCTACAGCCTTTTTGGGGCCGACCCCTACCCTGCCTTCCTTTCCCTACAGATTTATACGCTCTCCAAGTCATTCTACTTTGTTCCATTCTCTCTAAATGACCAAATCATTTCAACAGCTCCTCTTCAGCCCTCTGACTAATACTTTTATTATCTCCACACCTCCTGATTTCCACACTTTGAATTATTTTTTTTTTTTTATCACACTGGCCGATTCCCACCAAGGCAGGGTGGCCCGAAAAAGAAAAACTTTCACCATCATTCACTCCATCACTGTCTTGCCAGAAGGGTGCTTTACACTACAGTTTTTAAACTACAACATTAACACCCCTCCTTCAGAGTGCAGGCACTGTACTTCCCATCTCCAGGACTCAAGTCCGGCCTGCAAGTTTCCCTGAACCCCTTCATAAATGTTACTTTGCTCACACTCCAACAGCACATCAAGTATTAAAAACCATTCGTCTCCATTCACTCCTATCAAACACGCTCACGCACGCCTGCTGGAAGTCCAAGCCCCTCGCACACAAAACCTCCTTTACCCCCTCTCTCCAACCTTTCCTAGGCCGACCCCTACCCCGCCTTCCTTCCACTACAGACTGATACACTCTTGAAGTCATTCTGTTTCGCTCCATTCTCTCTACATGTCCGAACCACCTCAACAACCCTTCCTCAGCCCTCTGGACAACAGTTTTGGTAATCCCGCACCTCCTCCTAACTTCCAAACTACTAATTCTCTGCATTATATTCACACCACACATTGCCCTCAGACATGACATCTCCACTGCCTCCAGCCTTCTCGCTGCAACATTCATCACCCATGCTTCACACCCATATAAGAGCGTTGGTAAAACTATACTCTCATACATTCCCCTCTTTGCCTCCAAGGACAAAGTTCTTTGTCTCCACAGACTCCTAAGTGCACCACTCATTCTTTTCCCCTCATCAATTCTATGATTCACCTCATCTTTCATAGACCCATCCGCTGACACGTCCACTCCCAAATATCTGAATACATTCACCTCCTCCATACTCTCTCCCTCCAATCTGATATTCAATCTTTCATCACCTAATCTTTTTGTTATCCTCATAACCTTACTCTTTCCTGTATTCACCTTTAATTTTCTTCTTTTGCACACCCTACCAAATTCATCCACCAATCTCTGCAACTTCTCTTCAGAATCTCCCAAGAGCACAGTGTCATCAGCAAAGAGCAGCTGTGACAACTCCCACTTTGTGTGTGATTCTTTATCTTTTAACTCCACGCCTCTTGCCAAGACCCTCGCATTTATTTCTCTTACAACCCCATCTACAAATATATTAAACAACCACGGTGACATCACACATCCTTGTCTAAGGCCTACTTTTACTGGGAAATAATTTCCCTCTTTCCTACATACTCTAACTTGAGCCTCGCTATCCTCATAAAAACTCTTCACTGCTTTCAGTAACCTACCTCCTACACCATACACTTGCAACATCTGCCACATTGCCCCCCTATCCACCCTGTCATACGCCTTTTCCAAATCCATAAATGCCACAAAGACCTCTTTAGCCTTATCTAAATACTGTTCACTTATATGTTTCACTTTGAATTCTCTGCATAATATTTACACCACTATAATTTTTACAATCTTTTTTGTCCCCCTTCCCTTTATATAAAGGAATTATGCACACTCTGCCAATCCCTAGGTACCTTACACTCTTTCATACCTTTATTAAACAAAAATACCAAACACTCGAACACTGTATCCCCGCCCCCCTACTTCTAACATTTTTGTCATGATCCCATCAGTTCCAGCTGCTTTACCCCCTTTCATTCTATGTAATGCCTCACACACCTCCCTCCCACTCACATCTTGCTCTTCTTCATTCCTAAAAGATGTTATACCTCCCTAGCCAGTGCTTGAAATAACTGCCTCCCTTTCTTCATCGACATATAATAGTTCCTCAAAATATTCCTGCCATCTTCCCAATACCTCCATCTCCCCATCTACTAACTCCCCTATTCTGTTTTTAACTGACAGTCAAACCTTGGTTTTCACATGCCCTAGCTTTCGTATGATTTGGTTTTCGACTACTTTTTTCATCAAAATTTTGTACCAGTTTTCATACAGTTGAAAATGGTCCATACAGAGCTTGTCTGCCTGCCCGCGTGACTCATCCACTCATTTCCTGGAATTGAGCGCCCATACAAAGCATCCCATGTGTTGGTGACTCGGCCTGCTTTTGTTTCTCGTTGAGTGAGCATCACCCCGCGCGTTCATCCGAAACATTTCGTAATAGTCCATTTTTTGTGTTTGCTTATTGAGTGCGACTGCTAAATAAACCACCCTGGGGCCAATGAAAGTTCTGAATGCCAGCCCTTTGATAAAGAAGGCGAGAAACATGATAGAATTCAGGAAAGAACTCATAGTAAAGTACGAAAGTGGCGTACGTGTGGCCGATCTCGCCAGGATGTATGGGAAGTCTGCATCAACAATCAGTTCTATCCTGGTGAATAAAAAAAAATCAAGGAAGCGGATGTTGCGGAAGGGGTAAATGTGCTAACGAAACAGAGATTGCAAACAATCGAAGATGTTGAGAAGTTGTTGGTGTGGATCAACGGAAAACAGTTAGTGGGAGATAGTGTTTTGGAGGTGTTAATTTGCAAAAAGGCAAGGCAGTTGCATGCGAATCTCGCAAAGAAAATGCCTGGAACAAATGCTGCTGTTAGTGAATTTAAGGCCAGCAGAGGCTGGTTCGACAAATTCAAGAAGTGAACTGGCATACACAGTGTGGTCAGGCATGGCAAGGCTGCAAGTTCAGCCCCACGTTTGTCTGAAGAATTTGTTGATGAATTCAAGGAGTACGTAGAGGCTGAAGGATTCCTCCCCAACAAGTCTTCAATTGTGATGAAACAGGCCTCTTTTGGAAGAAAATGCCAGAGAGGACCTACATCACGCAGGAGGAAAAGGCACTGCCAGGACACAAGCCTATGAAGGATAGGCTAACTCTTTTGTCCTGTGGGGATTTCCAAGAGAAGTCTTTACCGGTGTATCACTCTGCAAATCCCCAAGTGTTCAAGAAAAACAATGTCATCAAGAGTAAATTGTGTGTGATGTGGAAGGCTAACAATAAGGCATGAATCACGAGGCACATTTTCATTGAGTGGGTCAATGAAGTGTTTGGCCCGAGTGTGAAGAAATACCTCCTGGAAAATCAGTTGCCACTCGAGTTCCTCCTGGTAATGGACAATGCTCCTGCTCATCCTCCAGGCCTGGAAAACCAGTTGTTGGAGGAGTTTAGTTTCATCACAGTGTAGTTCTTACCCCCTAATGCCACTCCTCTCATCCAACCCATGGACCAGCCAGTTATTTCAAACTTCAAAAAACTCTACACCAAAGCACTGTTTCGAAGGTGCTTTGAAGCGACCTCAGAAACTGGATTAACCCTAAGAGAGTTCTGGAGGAATCGCTTCAGTATCCTCAATTGCATAAGCCTTATAGATAAGGCTTGGCAGGGAGTGACTTCCAGGACGATGAACTCTGCTTGTAGAAAATTGTGGCCAGAATGTGTCCTTGAGAAGGAGTTTGAAGGGTTTGAGGCTGACCCTGATGACCCTATGCCTATTGTGGAATCTGTTGTCTTTGGGGAAGTCCATGGGGTTGGATGTGAGTGGCCAGGATGTGGAAGAGTTGGTAGACAACCACAGGGAAGAGCTAACCACTGAAGAGCTGCAAGACCTTCAGCTGGAACAGCAACAGACAGCAGCTGAGGAAATTGCTTCAGAGGAGGAGGGAGAGAGAGGGACGAATGTGCCTTCTTCAGTGATTAAGGACGTGTGCGCAAAGTGGAATGAGTTGCAACGTTTTGTGGAGAATATATCACCCTAGAAGAGACGCCAGAAACGGATCTCCCTGGACAGATTTTTTGTGCGACAGGGGTCCAGTGACTCTCAAGCTGGTCCTAGTGCCAGTAAAAGACAAAGAAAAGAAGTAACCCCGGATAGGGCCTTGATACCTGAATTCCTTATGGATGGGGATTCACCTTCAAAACAATAACCTCTCCTCCTCCCTCTCCCCTCCTCGCCATCTTCCATATCCCAACAAGAGTCATCAATGAAGGTAAAAGTGATGTTAAATGTTCATTTATCCATTTCTTTTATCATTTATATTTATATCTCATTGTTTTCTGTATGTAAAACTATAGTTATTCTCTATAAAATGTATTTTTTGTTAATATTTTTGGGTGTCTGGAACGGATTAATTGGATTTGCATCATTTCTTATGGAAAATATTGCTTCAGTTTTCATACAATTCCGTTTTTGTCAGACTTTTTCGAACGGATTAATCACGAAAACCAAGGTTCCACTGTATATTATATTATATTATCTTTAATTGGGAAGCTTGAAGTTATAAATTAGTGATTTGATACTTTATATACTTAGTTTTCTTGCCTTAGGGCCAATTATATAAACTATTTGCAATCCTATACTTTGATTAGGGTTGTGGAATATTGAAGACTGTTTGAAGATCAAAGTTCTTTTAGTTTTAAGTTATTAATGGTCTCGTTAGATTATATATGTGATACATAAAAAGTGCATGTTGACTTAAACTTTAATAACTGCAGTAAATATGCACAATACTACAGTAAATATGGATTTAGATATATTTCTTAGATGAGCTTCAATACTGCCATAAGGAATGAGAAGTTATTGTGAGTAGGTGGTCCAGTGGACTAGCACTGTTTTAATACCTGGGCACCTGGCACCACTCTACAAGAACTGTCAGGTTACATTAATAGTTTGATATGTCTTGAATGGCCAGATGTGCTTACTTGGTCTGCCCTCCTTTTCGATGGTCCCGTCCTTAATGGAAAATTACTATGATTTCGTGACTACCATCAGGTTTCTTTATTTGAAACTACTGCTGCTCCTTTCTATCATTGTCTTTTCCTACCTTTCTGTACATTTTTCCCTTTGCAATTTTTCACCTCTGTCATATAACATTGCATGACCCAAAAGGGTTTAGTGCTTTCCTGGATGTAAAAGTGTTCTGATGCAGAGAATTTTCTTCTGAGGGCCATAGCTTTTTCAGGTATTACAGTGTATCGTATCTCCTGTATTACAGTTGATTTCATTACAGCTCAGAACATTAGAGCATTACAAAGGTTAAAGAAAACTTGCTTAAATCAGGTACTGTATTAACATTTTTACACCCTCAAGGAAAATTCTTTGATGCTGATGGGAGCTGTATGATCCTATGAGTTTAGTGCTTCCCTTGACAACGATGATGATGATGATGCAGTAACAATAAATATGCTAGAATAATACAGTCAGTGCTTATATAAAGCTCCTCTCTATAGTACAATTTTTTGTAAATGTAGTTGAAAAGGTGCATTGAAAATTGAATAGAATGTTCTGTAAAGGCCTTTCCTTGAGCTATTTAATTCTGGACATACTTATTCAGTCACATTTACAATAATTGCACTGTATGAAAGAGCTTTATGAGACTTGACACTACTAATAATAATAATACAAATACAGTGGACCCCCGGTTAACGATATTTTTTCATTCCAGAAGTATGTTCAGGTGCCAGTACTGACCGAATTTTTTCCCATAAGGAATATTGTGAAGTACGTTAGTCTATTTCAGACCCCCAAACATACACGTACAAACGCACTTACATAAATACACTTACATAATTGGTCGCATTTGGAGGTGATCGCTAAGCGGGGGTCCACTGTAGTAATAAACTATAATAATGGTAATAATGATACTGTAATAATGTTTTACATTTATAAATAGTAAACTTTTAATGAACAGTTAAAGCACATGATTTGTTAATGTTGGGGAGAACATGCATTTGCAAAATAAACCTCAGATTTTCTTTTCATTGATAGGTGAAGAAAAGCAATATGAGGACGACTTTTCATCAATGAGTGATAAAGAAGAGCATGATGGAGATGATGAAGTTGAAGAGGAGGAGGAGGAAGGCATCGAAGAAGCTGAAGATATTGATGAATCTATTTCAATTGATGATCTAATTAATTCCAGTGCCTCAGGTGTAAGTTGGTCATTTGTAACTTTTTTCATTAGAATTTGTAAATGTTTTCCATGATAAATGATGCTAGAGGTAGGGATAGGGGTTATCCTAGGAACATTTGAAGGGAGGGAGATGGAAAGAAGGTTTTAATATTTAGAAGCTTGAGCATCTAGCAGGCTTGTATTAGTATGTAAGGAGTGAATGGAGACATAGTTTTAATGGATGTTTTGTTGGAGTGAAAACAAGGTAACATGAAGAGATTCAGGGAAACCAGTTTCCCAGACTTGAGTCCTGCAAGTGGGAAGGGCAGGTTAATCTGAATTCTAATGTCAGCACACTTCTGGCAAGTCAGCAATTGAATGAATGATGATGAATGTGTTTCCTTCTTTAGGTCACCCTGCCTTGGCAGGGGGCAGTCATTGAAGTAAAAAAAAAAAAAAAGAAAAAGTTGTGGACCTATCACTTTGGAAATACAACAGTGGTTGGTGATGAGCAGGCTGTGCCCTGATCGGTATCATTACCAGTATGATTATTATTATTATTATTATTATTATTATTATTATTATTATTACTATTATTCTTTCAACAAACCAGCCGTATCCCACCTAGGCGGGGTGGCCCAAAAGGAAAAACGAAAGTTTCTCCTTTTACATATAGTAATATATACAGGAGAAGAGGTTACTAGCTCCTTGCTCCCGGCATTTTAGTCGCCTCTTACAACACGCATGGCTTACGGAGGAAGAATTCTGTTCCACTTCCCCATGAAGATAAGAGGAAATAAACAAGAACTAGAAAGAAAATAGAAGAAAACCCAGATGGGTGTGTGTATATATGTTTGTACATGTATGTGTAGTGTGACCTAAATGTAAGTAGAAGTAGCAAGACGTACCTGAAATCTTGCATGTTTATGAGACAGAAAAAAAGGACACCAGCAATCCTACCATCATGTAAAACAATTACAGGCTTTCATTTTACATTCACTTGGCAGGACGGTAGTACCTCCCTGGGTGGTTGCTGTCTACCAGCCTACTACCTAGAATTATTATTATTATTATTATTCTTTCTTCTTTCAACACACCGGCCGTATCCCACCGAGGCGGGGTGGCCCAAAAAAAAAAAACGAAAGTTTCTCCTTTTACATTTAGTAATATATACAGGAGAAGAGGTTACTAGCCCCTTGCTCCCGGCATTTTGGTCGTCTCTTACAACACGCATGGCTTACGGAGAAAGAATTCTGTTCCACTTCTCCATGGAGATAAGAGGAAATAAACAAGAATAAGAACTAGAAAGAAAATAGAAAACCCAGAGGGGTGTGTATATATGTACTTGTACATGTATGTGTAGTGTGACCTAAGTGTAAGTAGCAGTAGCAAGACATACCTGAAATCTTGCATGTTCATGAGACAGAAAAATGGACACCAGCAATCCTACCATCATGTAAACAATTACAGGCTTTCGTTTTACACTCACTTGGCAGGACGGTAATACCTCCCTGGGCGGTTGCTGTCTACCAGCCTACTACCTAGAATTATTATTATTATTATTATTATTATTATTCTTTCAACGTACCAGCCGAATCCCACCGAGGTGGGGTGACCCAAAAGGAAAAATGAAAGTTTCTCCTTTCAAATTTAGTAATATATACAGGAGAAGGGGTTACTAGCCCCTTGCTCCCGGCATTTCAGTCGCCTCTTACGACACGCATGGCTTGCGGAGGAAGAATTCTGTTCCACTTCCCCATGGAGATAAGACGAAATAAACAAGAACAAGAACTAGAAAGAAAATAGAAGAAAACCCAGAGGGGTGTGTATACGTATATGTGCTTGTACATGTATGTGTAGTGTGACCTAAGTGTAAGTAGAAGTAGCAAGACATACCTGAAATCTTGCATGTTCATGAGACAGAAAAATGGACACCAGCAATCCTACCATCATGTAAAACAATTACAGGCTTTCGTTTTACACTCACTTGGCAGGACGGTAGTACCTCCCTGGGCGGTTGCTGTCTACCAGCCTACTACCTAGAATTATTATTATTATTATATTTGTGTAAAGATATAAAGCTGAGGGGTTCAGTTAACAGTGAATATTAAAGGGATGGCTGATATTATGGTTAATGGTAAAAGTGTTGAGGGCAAGTATAAGGACAAAAGAAGGGAGCCATGGTTTCTGTGGCACCCAGTAAATTGATTTCAGTTAAGTCAGAGAGAATCTGCATGAAAAGTAGGAGTTTCAAAAGGGAGGGGGGAGGATAGACAGATGCACACAAGGAGCTATGATGTGGGCCTTGCAAGAGTAGACATTCTCTCTAAAACCTGCATGGCCATAGTTAATTAAGACCAGCTCATTGATTCATGTGGGTCAGCACTGAACCTCCTATTATGATAGAGCTTCATTCATCTTAGATACATGAGAATATGACTCACGAAATCGTAATGACACGATTGCAAACAAATCATACAACGGGCGGGGTTAGAACCTGCGATCAGAGAGTCGTAAAACTCCAGACCAACACGTTAGCCACTGGGCCACCTAGCTACAATAAGATTCATTCAACTAGGTATATTTATACACCATAGGAAGGTTAGCATAGGCACTACTGTGATCACAAATGCAAGTTTTTACAGATGAATCTCCTGCTAGAATGGCCATGACAAACTAGCTCAAGACCCCTCAAAGCCGTCAACATGACTCACGAAATCGTAATGACACGATTGTAAAGAAACCATAACACGGGTGGGGTTAGAACCCCTAGTTGGATGAATCTTATTGTAGCTAGCTGACCTAGTGGCTAACATGTCGGTCTGGAGTTTTATGACTCTGACCGTGGGTTCCAACCCCACCCATGGTATGGTTTACATGAGAATAGCTGGTCCACTAGTATAGAAGTCATTCATGGCATCTGCAGTGCCTTTAATTCCTCCACCATGAATAAATGGCTATCTGCAGAGGGTCTAGCTCTGGAACTAAATTTTTAGGATAGCAATGAAGAAAAATTATACTGTACATGTATATAGAATGTTGAAAGTGAACATAGAAAAGAGAAAGGTGATGAGGGTATCAAATGATTTAGATAAAGAAAAATTGGATATCTAATTGGGGAGGAGGAGTATGGAAGAAGTGAATGTTTTCAGATACAGTGGAACCTCAAATATCGAACTTTCTTCGGTTCAGAAGGCTGCTCGAGTGCCACTACCGAATGAATTTATTCCCATCAGGAATAATGTAAATTAGATTAGACCATTTAAGACCCTCAAAAATACACTTATAAAAGCACTTACGAAAATACACTTACATAATTGGTTGAGTTGGGAGCGGTTCGATTTTTGAGGTTCCACTGTATTTGGGAGTTGACATATCAGCGGATGAATTTATGAAGGATGAGGTTAATCATAGAATTGATGAGGGAAAAAAGGTGAGTGGTGCGTTGAGGTATATATGGAGATAAAGAACGTTTTCTATGGAAGCAAAGAAGGGAATGTATGAAAGTATAGTGGTACCAACACTCTTATATGGGTGTGAAGCTTGGGTTGTAAATGCTGCAGCGAGGAGGCAGTGGAGATGTCCTGTCTAAGGGCAATGTGTGGTGTAAATATTATGCAGAAAATTTGGAGTGTGGAAATTAGGAGAAGGTGTGGAGTTAATAAAAGTATTAGTCAGAGGGCCAAAGAGGGGTTGTTGAGGTGGTTTGGTCATTTAGAGAGAATGGATCAAAGTAGAATGACATGGAGAGAGTATAAATTTGTAGGGGAAGGAAGGCGGGGTAGGGGTCGTCCTCGAAAGGGTTGGAGGGAGGGGGTAAAGGTTTTGTGGGCGAGGGGCTTCTACTATCAGCAAGCGTGCGTGAGCATGTTAGGAGTGAATGGAGATGAATGGTATTTGGGACCTGGCGAGCTGTTGGAGCGTGAACATGATAATATTTAGTGAAGGGATTCAGGGAAACTGGTTATTTTATATAGTCGGACTTCAGTCCTGGAAATGGGAAGTACAATGCCTGCACTTTAACCCTTTGAGGGTCGACAGGCCCTCTCCGAAACTCGTTCTCAGGGTCGGCCAAATTTAAAAAAAAAAAAAAAAATTCTCTTATGAAAAGATAGAGAATCTTTTCCCGATCATAAGGACACCAAAAGTTTGAAATTTGATGGAAAACTTACGGAATTATGCTCTCACGAAGTTAGCGGTCTCGGGGATGTTTACGCATCGGCGATTTTGCCCACTTTGAGCCCCATTTTCGGCCAATTCCACTGTACTAGTCGACAAAAAACATGAATATTTCGCTAGAACTCCATTTTTTCTATCGAATGGGTGCAAGAAACCACCCATTTATGAAATTCAACTATCCAGTACAGTGGTCAGAATTTAGCAATTACGCCAATTTCATACAAATTTCAAAAGATGCCAATTTCCAAATAGGGTCCAGAATAAACAAGAAAGACATTCCTGGCACTAAAATGACATTTCCTCTGGTCATTAGTCACGTCTCAAGGCCCCTCTTATAGTCTTTTGCTTTCCACTTTGAATTTTTATTCTCACAAAAAATATAAGATTTACTGTTATGCAGACTACTGCATTAGTGTAAAAAATGGTATAAATATTATTGGCGCACTTGTGAAAGAATATTGGACTCACCAGTTGACGTGTATTGGACCATTGGCACGATTTGTTTACTTTTGAAATTTGGTAAAAATCGAACATTTCTGCTACTTTGAGCTCAATTTGAAGGTATCTTTCATTGTAAAACCAGTCAAAATCATCTCAATTTCTGTAATATGTCTTCCATTCTATAAAATGAGACCAAGAAAACTAGAATACAACAATAAATACCATACGAAAATACAGTGCAAATTCGCTGTTTTATTCCAAAAAAACGGTCAAAGTTTTTTTTTTCTCATTATGCACTGTGTGCTGCAGGATTTTTTTTAGACTGTGCACACTGACCACATAGACCCATTCTTTCATATGAAGGCCTACCAGCTTTCTCCCACTAGATTTGAGGGCGCTAGAATTTAGGCGTACTAGTACGTCAAAAACCCTGGGTCGTAAGCCGTACTAGTACGTCCGAAACCCTCAGAGGGTTAAAGGAAGGGTTTGGGATAAGTTGTGTATCTTTATACGTATATACTTCTAAACTGTTGTATTCTGAGCACCTCTGCAAAAACAGTGATTATGTGTGAGCGAGGTGAAAGTATTGAATGTTGATGAAAGTATTTTCTTTTTGGGGATTTTCTTTCTTTTTGGGTCACCCTGGGAGACGACCGACTTGTTAAAAAAAAAAAAAATAGAATGTCATGTTTACAGTATCAATTGTGCAGTATTATAATGATTTATCAAGCAAATAATTAGATTTGTTGCTTTCTGTGAATATTGCATAATCATAATTGTAAACAGTTTCTTATTATGTAGCATGGACAATTCCTCTTAATGCATTATATAATTTCTTCTTCTCAGGGGTCAGATCACACCAAGGATGTGTCACTGTCCCAAGCAAGTGATGTGGCAAGCTATCAGGAGAGCCTCTGATATACCATTTACTTCACACACTGCCCACTGCATGTGCAGCAGTGATAGATTAATGAAAATTATCACACTAAATTCGTTTTCTGTTTCCACATTATATGGATCATTCCCTTTGTAAAAATTCAATTAGGTGATAACTTTCTCATGTTTAACTTCAGTTTGATTAAATTATACATAAGCTTCCATAGTTGGAAAGGTACAAAGTACTGATATGATGAACAATAAGACATATATATTGCTTTTGTGTCTCATTGCCCACAGACCTTGTTCTTGAAGAAATTGCCTGCTGTAATTGTGTACGAACTATTATTTCTTGCATCAGATTTGTTGTTCCTGGTGAATACATTCTTTATCTTGAGTTTTTCGTTGTCACTTCCCTATAACAGTATGCACTACCTTGTAATAATATTCTTCTCTGTAAATCATCAAACTATTAAATGAATAAGGCTCTTTTAAGTTAGTAGACTCTCCTTCATATTAATCACATACTGTATTTTCCGGCATATAAGACGATGTTTCCAAGCAGTTGGTAAATAACTGTTAGAGTATAACCCAAAGCCTACCCTTGACCCTGGCCTTGTGCTAGCATAAAAGGCACAGGCTTATTTTCCAAGAGTTTATGTGGGGGGCAAAAGGCACACCTTATAAGCCAGAAAATATGGTATCTCTCAAGTAATTACCTCTGCATCCTTACAAATAATTCTTTATAATGTACTACAGCCTCAACTCCCTTAGTGACATACTTGTTTACCGACGCCTTGGACTTACAACGGGCTCTCTGACCAGTATGCATACCTATACATGTATAATGTATATTAGAGCTGATTTCCTCTATTCTGTTTATTACAATATACAGTACACTTCTGTATAAACATTTAAAAATATTCCAGAAATGTTATAAATGGTGCAAAGGTGACATTAAAATAATATAAAAAAAATAGTTGACACAAACCCACTACCATTGTAATATGTATGCTCCTCACTTAATTAACTACGAATTCATTTACTAACATGGTCTTAGGAACGGAACTCCATCGGTTAGTGAGGAGAGGCTGTATATAACTTTAGCTTGTTTTGCTTTGATAATTTTCTACCTTGTGCATATCTTTACTTGTTGCAGCCCCTTTCTTGAGCTGTTCAATAAGTGTTCAGTACATTCTAATTCTTATTAATGTGACCACCCAATTGTTGTTGGGGCTCAGTTTTCTTTTAGTTATAATACTATTGTTACTTTATTATTGTGTTCCTTGGTATTTAGTCGCTTTTCTTTCTTGCATTTTTTATTGCAGCAGCATTAACTCTGATGATGCACATCCCACCTTTTTTTTATAAAGAAAGTGAAAGATGATGTATTGGCAGTTCTTGTGGGAGAGGTTTCCAGGTGGTGATCAGTGTTGCATGATCCTCTCAAGTTTGGCTCTTAATTTGGTTATTATTATTCTTTCAACAAACTGGCTGTATCACACTTGAGGTAGGGTGCCCGCCCCCCCCAAAAAAAAAAAGTTTCTCTTTTTAACTTTAGTAATGTATACAGGAGAAGGGGTTATGAGCCCCTTGCTTCTGGTTATTATTATTATATGATTGAGGTGTGTGGGCTGTGTCAGAGTTGCTTGCTTGTCATCTCTGGATAGATAACCTTGAGCGAATTTGTCCTTTGGTGCGTGGACAGTCCATGAATTATATTGTTGTATAATGGGGGAGGCTGATTTCATAGTCAAGGCAAGGCTAAGGTTTGAGATACAGATAGGGTAGATTGAACACCAGTACCAGTTATGGGCAACAAGTGGATACCTCAAAGCAGTTCTGGGTTCTGAAGTGGATTCATAGCTGTTCTGGGGTCAGTGTTGCAGTCACTAAAGATCGAGAAGAATAAGGTAATCTTCATTCATTATGAAGTAAAAACTGAGGGGCAGCTCCAAGAATAATAAAGAAAAAAAATCCTCCTCAAACCATGGTCACCATCAAATGTCCCATCAGATGTCCATCTGATATTTCACCAGAGCAGTCACCTGGTACACCTAAGATATTCTGATTTACATCAGGTGTAGTTGCCAAACCACCACAACACTACCAACGAATGCTATGTTGGAACAAGGCAGACAGTACTTTCCTTTTTTATTCTGTGTAGTAGTTGAATTTCATGAAAGGATTTTTTTTTTTTTAATACCAATAGTCTCCCACCAAGGTAGGGTGACATGAAAAAGAAACACTTTCACTGTCATTCACTCTACCTCTGTCTTTCCAGAGGCAAGCTGCTACTATAGTTTAGATGCCTTTCCAAACTGCAAATATCCCCACCCCTCTTTCAGAATGCAGGCATTTTTCTTCCCACCTCCAGGACTCAAATCCAGCTAACTGGTTTCCCTGAATCCCTGCACACGTTACCTTGCTCATTCTCCAACATCTCGTCAAATCCCAAAAACCATTTGCCTTCACTTCTATCTAAAGACCCCAATGAAAAAAGTCACTTTGACTTTTTAGCATTATCCTAGGTTCTTTACACATATGCTGCTATGTATGATAATCTGTGCAACTGTACCCCTCAAGGAAGGTTCCTTGATGTTGGTGAGGGGCTCTTGATTTAGGGAATTGGATCTGTGCTCCAGTTCCCCGAATTAAGCCTGAATGCTTTCCACATCCCCCCCAGGCGCTGTATAATCCTCCGGGTTTAGCGCTTCCCCCTTGATTTTAATAATAATAATGTGCAACTGTATTTTTTTTTTTTAACAAGTCGGCCATCTCCCACCGAGGCAGGGTGACCCAAAAAGAAAGAAAATCCCCCAGAATAAAATACTTTCATCACCATTCAACTCTTTCACCTCACTCACACATAATCACTGTTTTTGCAGAGGTGCTCAAAACACAACAGCTTAGAAGCATATACGTATAAAGATACACAGCATATCCCTCCAAACTGCCAATATCCCAAACCCCTCCTTTAGAGTGCAGGCATTGTACTTACCATTTCCAGGACTCAAGTCCGGCTATATAAAAATATATAAATGAATAAACTTACATGCCTGCTAGATGTCCCAGCCCCTCACACAGCCTTTCCTAGTGGGACCCCTGACCCGCCTTCCCTCCACTTCCAATTTATTCACCCTCAAAGTCACCATTAATAAGGTCAAGAAGAGAAGAAGGCTTTGGGGGCACTGTATTTTGAATTGATTTGAAGAAAGAGTGGAGTCCCATTTCCTTGGATTAAGAACCCTTTAGCCTTGGCAAGGAGACTACCCATGGAGGAGGCACATTTTAGTAATGCTTTTTCCTTTTGTATGGTCTGATATTTTTTGTAAACTAGTAGGGCAAATAGGAGGTCTTCAGGTTCAATCCAAGGAAGTGAAGGATAAGTTACTTAGATCAAGAGCCCCTCATCAGCATCAAGGGACTTCAGTTGAGGGGTCTTTGTTTTATTTTATTAAATCTTTTTCAAAAACATGTATTTTATAAAAACCATCCACATGTGTTTTCAGCTTTTATAATTTGGGATAAATATGCTCAGGATTGTTGACCCAGTTACTGACGTTAGTTATTATAGCCACTAAGTGATAAATCTATGTGGGTCATTAGTTATTATAGCCACTAAGTGCTAAATATGTATGGGTCATCTTTCTGGCCGACTTCTTGTCATCTGTGTCGAGGTTAGGAGACTATTCTCTCCTGTCTTCGCATCGGCCACACTCGTTTCACTCGTGGGTATCTCATGGAGAGGCGTCCTGTTCCTCTCTGTGAGAATTGTCAAGTTCCAGTATCTGTTAGCCACATTCTGTTGGACTGCCCACTCTGTCAACAAGCACACACAATTTACCTCCATCATCATCTCTGCTCTGCTGCCCTTTCTTTACCTTCCCTCTTGCTGATGGATCCTCCTTTAATCCAGACTCTCTCATTGACTTTTTGACAGCAACTGATTTACTACACAAACTCTGATGATGATGTCTCTAGCACTCTCCTCAGTCCTTTCCACCTTAATCTCTAGCTACCCTCTACCCCTGCACTATCCACTGCCCTGCTGCACTTCTTAACCTAATATTCATCCCTCTCTCTCTTGCTACCCATTACCCCTGCATCCTTCCCTGCCCTGCTGTGCTGTATAACCCTTGTGGTTTAGCGCTTCTTTTTTATTATAATAATATGTGGGTCATCACCGCACCTACAAAGGGATGCTGATGGTATAAGACGGAAGGGTGAAAGCACAGTCAGTAGTTGGCACATTATTATTATTATTATAATCAAAAAGAAGCGCTAAGCAGTAGTTGGCACAGGAAATCAGTTTCAATAAAGAAGTCACTTTGGATCCGTGTTAAAGGTGAGAATTTGAGACGTAGCCAGAGTGAAGGCAATAGGGCGCTGAAGCTGAAATCAGTGTTTTCTAAGATTAACAGAACAAGCTGTCAGATTGTAGATTTTCCAAAACTTAAAGCAATGAAAGGAAGATAACCATAAGACCAACACTACCAGGAGTCTCTGAAATGTTGAGTCAGTTCTGGAAAATAGAGAGAAACTTGTGGAAGACTGTAGGGACCTGAACTGCAAAACATACATAGGAATTTGCTAGTTCATTGCCCTGAAGACCAGAATGACCAGGGACCAAGCAAAAGCTGATTATTATTATTATTATTATTATTATTATTATTATCATAACTAAGAGCTAAACTCACAAGCAAATGCTGAAAATACAGTAAATACATTCCACATACAGGATAGTAACAGACACTAGTAGAGGTCCATTATTTGTTCACTGCCCCTCTTTATTCCATCCCTTTTCTCTTCGTCTTCACTTGCTCTTGACTTCTCTTCAGTTGCCCCCTTTATATGTTCATCTAGCATCTAACTTTTCTCTTCCATTCCTGGAAGGTTCCGATAGTTCATGTCTGTTTTTCCCTACTACTATGCGTGAAAGCTCAAATACCTACAGTTGCTTCTTGCTCCCTTTTTCTTAACCACTTCCAGTCTCATTCTCATGCCGTTGCAGCATACACTGTTGGTTCTAAATTCTCTGATGGCATCAGGTTTGCAGCAGTGTTCCCAGTGTTGTGCAAGGACATTTTTTAGACTCGGCTAGCATTTTTACAGCTGAACTGTGTGTAATTCACATTACAATTATTCGTATTGCATCTATGCCTACCTCAACATTTGTAGTAGTTTCAGACTTTAGCATTTTGCAAGCTATTAAAAAATTTGATTCACCTCATCCCATTAGTTCTTCACACTCAACTTTGGTTCTGCCACATTTTTAGAAAAAAATAAAGAAATTGTTTTCTGCTGGGTCCATGGTCATGTTGATGTTCAGGACAATAAGCAGTCAGCGGTACTTGACCTCCGTTTCAAATAGAGATACGTATTCCATTCTCAGACTATTTTGCTATAATCTCTAACCATGTTCACAACTGTTGACAACACCATTGATCTTATATGACTCTTAAGAAATTATATTCTATCAAGCCAGGTTTAAGTTTCTGGCCTTCTTCTGATCATCGATGCTGAGGTTGGGAGACTATGCTCTCCCATCTTCTCATTGGGCACACCCGTCTTACTTACGGGTATCTCATGGAAAGGCACCCCCGTTCCACTGAGAATTGTCCGGGTCCAATTTCAGTTTACCATGTTCTGTTAGACTGTCATTTTTCAACGAGCATGCAGAATTTACCTTCAACGTCATCACCACTCAAACACCCTTACTGTATCTTCCCTCCTTGCTGATGGCCCCACCTTTGACTCAGACTACCTCTTTGACTTTTTGACAGCAACCAATTTATAACACAAACTTTGATAATACTTCCTTAAGCACTTCTCACAGCCCTTTCTAACTCTACCTCCGTTATCCTCTTGACCCCTGGCTACTGTCTGCTCCAGTAGCAATCCCTGCCCTGCAGCGCTGTATGACCTTCATGGGTCATAATGTGGCAAATAGTCGAACCTCGGTTGTCAGTTGCTTTACTTGTTGACTAAATTGGTTTTCGAATGAGGTGTTGGAGGAAAAAATGTCCTGGTTTTCGTATGTCCTCTTGGTTGTCGACAAATATTTTTATGTGTATGGAATGGGACAAAGAGATTTTGAAGGCTTTGAGCCTAAGCTGGTAGAGGATATTGTGTCCCTGGGAAACACCTTGGGCCTAGAGGTGACTGAAGATGATGTGGAGGAGTTGGTGGGGAAGCATAGAACTGAACTCACCACAGAAGAACTTCTAGACCTTTGGAAGGAGCAGCAACAGATTACAGTGGAGGAGCTGTCATCAGAGGAAGGGGAGGGAAAGAATGATGTGCCCATTGCACTTGTCAAGGAAATGTGCTAAATGGCATGAAGTGCAGGGGTTTGTTGAAAAATACCATCCAGGCAAAGCAGTGGCCATCTCTCTAACATGTACAGTGACAGTGTAATGTCTCAGTTTAGTAAGGTGTTAAAACAGACCCTGAAACAAACCTCACTGAACAGGTTTAAAGTGAGACAAAACCAGTTAGCCAGAACAAGGTGTTAGTGATGTAAAAAAGACTAAAAAGAGAAACAACATTAGCTCTCCTCTGACAGGTAAGGGGCAATTAAATTTTCATTTACTGTACAGTATTTCAGTTAAAGTTTCATTTAATATTCATTTTTTACAGTTTCCCTGTGCTGTATAATTTTATACATTGTTTTATGTAGCAGTTAGTACATTATTAATGTATTACAGTGGTCCCTCGTTTTTCGTAATTAATCCGTTCCTGGAGGAGCTACTGTAAACGAAATTTACGATTTGCGAATCAATTTTCCCCATAAGAAATAATGTAAATACAATTAATCCATTCCTGACACTCAGAAGTATTAAAACAAAAAATTTTTTTACATGAAATATGCATGTAGTACATAAACAATACAATGGGAAATGATGAATGAAACATTAACAGCATAACACTTACCTTTATTGGAGATTCTTCTTAGTGTATGGGAGACTGGAGGAGGAGAGAGAGTGGATTGTTTATAGTTTGGAAGGGGAATCCCCTTCCAGCAACACCTCAGGTACCATTAAAATGGTATAAAATACCGACAGGTTGTTAGGTAAGACACATATGCAACAGTTAGGTATCTTTATTTCGAAACGTTTCGCCTACACAGTAGGCTTCTTCAGTCGAGTACAGAAAAGTTGATAGAAGTAGAAGATACTTGAAGACGATGTAATCAGTCCATCACCCTGTACTCGACTGAAGAAGCCTACTGTGTAGGCGAAACGTTTCGAAATAAAGATACCTAACTGTTGCATATGTGTCTTACCTAACAACCTGTCGGTATTTTATACCATTTTAATGTTCAATCTGTCAGACACTGCAACACAAGGGTATCTTGGTACAGACCTACAATCAACTTTGACAACCTCTACTAGTGAGAACGGCTGGATTTGAGAGGGACCTGACCTCCCAGCATCTGAGTTCTTACCTCTTCTAGTGACCTACGTCTCACCTCTTGGCGCTATAAAAGTGCTCCATCCTGTCACTTCATCTCCATATTGTTTCATTCCATGGAACAATGCTCTTCTCCAGACTGAGGGACTGACCACCTCAAAACTTTAAGGGTGATGGACTGATTACATCGTCTTCAAGTATCTTCTACTTCTATCAACTTTTCTGTACTCGACTGAAGAAGCCTACTGTGTAGGCGAAACGTTTCGAAATAAAGATACCTAACTGTTGCATATGTGTCTTACCTAACAACCTCAGGTACCAATTGCTTCTCTGGGGTTGCTTCTCTTCTCTGTTTCTTAATGCCACTAGGACCACCTTGAGAGTCACTCTAGTCCTGTCTCGCAAAGTAACTGTGGAGAGAGCTCTGTTTCTGGTGTCTCTTTAACACTTCCCTAAAATGGCCCAAGACTTTGTCACTGTACACATTTCTCACCTTCTTTACCACAGGCTTGGCACTAGGATCTTTCTTTGGAGCCATGGTAGCTTATTCAGTACTTGCAAGCACTAAAATGAGTGGAATATTATGAAATATTTCGTAGGAGCACTTGAGGGGGACCTTCACTCACTGGTAAACAATGCCAGACTGGCTGGGTAGGGAGGCCTCCCTGGCTCACACCGTGCGTACACGTCCCGGACGAACTACTATTCGCGAGTCAACCTATGAAAAGCGAGTCCATGTTTATATGAAAATACCCCTATGATTGGCGAAATTTACGATTGCCGAGAACTACGAAAAGCGAGGGACCACTGTATTATATAGTCATTTGGGGTCTGGAACAGATTAATTTTATTTACATTATTCTTTATGTGAAAAATTTCTTTGGTTGTCATTGATTTTGATTGTCAAATCAACGTGGGGAACAAATTAAATTTGAAAACTGAGGTTCCACTGCATATTGTTGTTATTGGCAAAAATAAGCACCAAACCCATATGGATTATACAGTGTCCAGTGTAGTATGCACAGGATGGCATACTGTGAGGAATTAAATTTCTGGAATCTGAAACCCCCCAAATGAGGTGAGCAGTTTATTATTACTAAACCATACATTTGTGGGCAGATATGGTAGCAATGTGGATGACAAGTGAGAAATATATACTAGCCATCTCTGTCAGCTGTATTTAGTGGTAGATCACAGTCAGGAAAATCCAGTAACAAATCCCATTCAGTTGGAAGATTTGGAGCCATTGATGTACTGTACACATCCTTCCATTCATGACACGTTTATACAGTGTCTGGAAGAATGGAAGGCATTCAGGCTCAACTGGAGGACTTGGAGCACAGGTAAAACTCCTTAGATCGAGATTATTATTATAATCAAGGGGGAAGCGTTAAACCCGTAGGATTATACAGCGCCTGTGGGGAGAATGTGAAAGGTATTCAGGCTTAATTCAGGGAACTGGAGCACAGATCCAATTCCCTAGATCAAGAGCCCCTCACCAGCATTAAGAACCTCCTTTGAAAGGCATGATGTAAACAGCAGTAGCATACGGGTGCAAATGGAAAGGTTTAAACGATTTTTATTGTGGGAAAGCATTTGACTGCTCGACTCATAAGTCATAATGAATGGGGAATGGGAGGAAATCAGTTTTAATCCAAGGAAGATAGGGTACTTTCAATTCTTTATTATACAGGTCTCCCTCAACATTTGCGAGGGTTAGGGGATCAAGAGCCTCGCGAATGTTGAAAAACCGTGAATGTTTGGTGCCCCAATATATTGTAGGGAAATATATTACAATACTGCTTCCTTAACTTGTTGAACCATGAATAATCATAAAATACATGAAAATGTCGTAAATTGTACTAAATATATACATGTTATGCTTTAATAACGTATGTTATTTAATAACATGTATGTTAATAACATGTATGTTATTAAATACCACAGACTCCACCAATGCCTCCACCACTGCGAGTCCCTACTACCCTCCCTCCGACCCCCGCAACTGGCAGCCAGCCCTCCCACCACTCAGTGTGGCGAGTGTTTTGTTTGTTCATTATTTGCTATTAAACTACAGAATAAATAATGTAAACCCATTCATGACTGCATATTGGAATGGCTATTTGGACAGGTATTAGACGGTGACATCATGTGTTCACTCTTGAACACAGCAAAGAATCGAACATTTCTGCTATTGCTAATAATAACAATAGTAATAATAATAATAATAATAATAATAATAATAATAATAATAAATACGATATAATTGAAGAAGGAAATTGTACAAAAATACGAGGGAGTGGTTGACACATCGTCAGTGTGACTTTGTTTATGCTGGAGTGAACATTAGTCTCCCTGCTCTTCCAAACATTTCACAATAATTCAGCGGTTGAGGCAGTGGTATTTAATAACATATATGTTATAAATAATAATAGTACATGTTATTATTGATAACATGTATTATTAACATGAATGTATTTAATAACATATATGTTATAAATAATAATAGTACATATTATTAATAACATGTATTATTATTAACATGTATATTATTAAATACCATTGCCTCAATCACTGCCTCTACCACTCCAGTCACACTCAATCTACAAGCACCAAACACAATGAATTATTGTGAAATGTTTGGAAGAACAGGGAGACTAATGTTCACTCCAGCATAAACAAAGTCACACTGATGATGTGTCAACCACTCCCTCATATTTTTGTACAATTTCCTTCTTCAATTATATCATATTTATTATTATTATTATTATTACTATTGTTATTATTAGCTGTAGCAGAAATGTTTAATTCTTTGCAGTGTTCAAGAGTAAACACATGATGCCACCGTCTAATACCTGTCCGAATAGCCATTCCAATATGCAGTCACGAATGGGTTTACATTATTTATACTGTAGTTTAATAGCAAATAATGAACAAACAAAACACTCACCACACTGAGTGGTGGGAGGGCTGGCTGCCAGTTGCGGGGGTCGGAGGGAGGATAGTAGGGACTCGCAGGTGGTGGGAAACTTAAATATGATTTGGCGGCTGGGAATTTGGTGGCTGGGAATTTGGCGGTTGGGAATTCGCGAATGTGTGAAGCCCGTGAAAGTTGAAAACGTGAATATTGAGGGAGACCTGTATTATTATTCGTGGGAGAGAGCTTTGAACTGAGGAAATGGGAGGTAATCAGGTCTGAACTAAGAAATGGGAGGTCACATCAGATTCCTTGGACCAGGTTACCCCCTTCCCCCACCTCCTCACTGGCATCAAGGAACTTTACCTGAGGGGTATAATGCCTGTGATCACAATAACGAAATCCTTAAATTCTTTGCTACACCTGACAACTCTAAAGTAACTTGGCTGATTCATGGCTCTTAGCCTTATTTGATTTCATGTGGGTTAAGTTAAACCCATACTATGAGTTGAGGATTATAAAGCACATTTGATCCAAAGAAAGGGAAAGTAACTCCAATTCCTTGGATCCAGAGCCCTTCACTTGCTTCAAGGAAGTTCCCTTGAAGGGTTCTTGACCTTAAAAGAATTTTTATCAACTGTTCAATGTTTTCTATTTTACATGTCATAAATAAGAATCCATCTTACTTAGGGACATCATCACAACTGCAAGGAATAACAAAAATACAAACTTAAATAAAATTAGTTTTTTGTAAAAATTATTGTAATACAGTATTTCTCATCTCTATAAAATTTAATAATGCAGTACAGGTATTTTATTGTAAATAATTTGTAGATGATGACTGAGTTCGTTGTAACTCCAGCTGAATAGTCTGTGAAAGAAGTTCCAGATGAAAGCCTGTGTTTGGATGACGTGCAGCATGCACAGGAGTGGAGGCACTGCCATCATCCGTTGTAATCTCTGCTGATGGATCACTGGAAGAACCTGACACATTGAGCTCTGATCTCTGGTTATCATTCAGGCCAGCTTTATCTGTTTGAAAAAATATTCATACAGTAATAAAGATTATGAAAAACTTATGTCTTTCTTTTTAGGTCACCCTGCCTCGGTTCGATACGGCTGGTTCGTTAAAAGAAAAGAATAAATGTTATGTTCATGAAGACCTAAACTTGGAAGGATCATACAATGCATGAGGAATGGGAAGGATGGGGTTAATTAGGTTGGATTGAGGTAATAAAGGGTAGCTCTAATTCCTTGAATCAAAAGTACAATGGGAAGTACAATGCCTGCACTTAAAAGGAGGGGTTTGGGATAGTGGCAGTTTGGAGGGGTATGTTATATATCTTTATATATGCTTCTAAACTGTTGTATCTGGGTGCCTCTGCAAAGACAGTGATTACATGTGAGTGAGGTGAAAGTGCTGAAAGTTCTTTTCTTTTTGGGTCACCCTGCCTCAGTGGGAGATGGCCGACTTGTTGAAAAAAAAAAATTATATATATATATATATACAGTGGACCCTCGACCAACGAAGGC
>NC_091363.1:7876736-7935060 GCF_038502225.1 Cherax quadricarinatus
ACTCCTCCTCCCCAATTTGATATCCAATTTTTCTTTATCTAAATCATTTGACACCCTCATCACCTTACTCTTTTCTATGTTCACTTTCAACTTTCTACCTTTACACACATTCCCAAACTCATCCACTAACCTTTGCAATTTTTCTTTAGAATCTCCCATAAGCACAGTATCATCAGCAAAAAGTAACTTCTCCCATAAGCACAGTATCATCAGCAAAAAGTAACTGTGTCAATTCCCATTTTGAATTTGATTCCCCAAAATTTAATCCCACCAATCTCCCGAACACCCTAGCATTTACTTCCTTTACAACCCCATCTATAAATATATTAAACAACCATGGTGACATTACACATCCCTGTCTAAGACCTACTTTTACCGGGAAGTAGTCTCCCTCTCTTCTACACACCCTAACCTGAGCCTCACTATCCTCATAAAAACTCTTTACAGCATTTAATAACTTACCACCTATTCCATATACTTGCAACATCTGCCACATTGCTCCTCTATCCACTTTATCATATGCCTTTTCTAAATCCATAAATGCAATAAAAACTTCCCTACCTTTATCTAAATACTGTTCACATATATGCTTCAATGAAAACACTTGATCTACACATCCCCTACCCACTCTGAAACCTCCTTGCTCATCCGCAATCCTACATTGTCTTACCTCTAATTCTTTCAATTATAACCCTACCGTACACTTTTCCTGGTATACTCAGTAAACTTATTCCTCTATAATTTTTACAGTCTCTTTTGTCCCCTTTCCCTTTATATAAAGGGACTATACATGCTCTCCGCCAATCCCTAGGTACCTTCCCCTCTTTCATACATTTATTAAACAAAAGTACCAACCACTCCAACACTATATCCCCCCCCTGCTTTTAACATTTCTGTCATGATCCCATCAGTTCCAGCTGCTTTACCCCCTTTCATTTTACGTAATGCCTCACGTACCTCCCCCACACTTACATTCTGCTCTTCTTCACTCCTAAAAGATGGTATACCTCCCTGACCAGTGCATGAAATTACTGCCTCTGTTTCTTCCTTAACATTTAAAAGTTCCTCAAAATATTCTCGTCATCTACCTAATACCTCCCTTTCCCCATCTACTAATTCCCCTACTCTGTTTTTAACTGACAAATCCATACTTTCCCTAGGCTTTCTTAACTTGTTTAACTCACTCCAAAATTTTTTCTTATTTTCATTAAAATTTCTTGACAGTGCCTCTCCCACTCTATCATCTGCTCTCCTTTTGCACTCTCTCACCACTCTCTTCACCTTTCTTTTACTCTCCATATACTCTGCTCTTCTTATAACACTTCTGCTTTGTAAAAACCTCTCATAAGCTACCTTTTTCTCTTTTATCACACCCTTTACTTCATCATTCCACCAGTCACTCCTCTTTCCTCCTGCCCCCACCCTCCTATAACCACAAACTTCTGCCCCACATTCTAATACTGCATTTTTAAAACTATTCCAACCCTCTTCAACCCCCCCACTACTCATCTTTGCACTAGCCCACCTTTCTGCCAATAGTCGCTTATATCTCGCCCGAACTTCCTCCTCCCTTAGTTTATACACTTTCACCTCCCTCTTACTTGTTGTTGCCACCTTCCTCTTTTCCCATCTACCTCTTACTCTAACTGTAGCTACAACTAAATAATGATCCGATATATCAGTTGCCCCTCTATAAACATGTACATCCTGGAGCCTACCCATCAACCTTTTATCCACCAATACATAATCTAACAAACTACTTTCATTACGTGCTACATCATACCTTGTATATTTATTTATCCTCTTTTTCATAAAATATGTATTACTTATTACCAAATTTCTTTCTACACATAGCTCAATTAAAGGCTCCCCATTTACATTTACCCCTGGCACCCCAAATTTACCTACTACTCCCTCCATAACATTTTTACCCACTTTAGCATTGAAATCCCGAACAACCATTACTCTCACACTTGATTCAAAACTCCCCACGCATTCACTCAACATTTCCCAGAATCTCTCTCTCTCCTCTACACTTCTCTCTTCTCCAGGTGCATACACACTTACTATAACCCACTTTTCACATCCAATCTTTATTTTACTCCACATAATCCTTGAATTTATACATTTGTAGTCCCTCTTTTCCTGCCATAGCTTATCCTTCAACATTATTGCTACTCCTTCTTTAGCTCTAACTCTATTTGAAACCCCTGACCTAATCCCATTTATTCCTCTCCATTGAAACTCTCCCACCCCCTTCAGCTTTGTTTCACTTAAAGCCAGGACATCCAGTTTCTTCTCATTCATAACATCCACAATCATCTCTTTCTTATCATTTGCACAACATCCACGCACATTCAGACTTCCCACTTTGACAATTTTCTTCTTATTCTTTTTAGTAATCTTTACAGGAAAAGGGGTTACTAGCCCATTGTTATATATATATATATATATATATATATATATATATATATATAAAGTGGACTAGGGCTACTGGGTAAACCACAGTAAAAAAAAAAAAGAACCAAGATGTCTACCCCCCTGGGTGGTTAGTTAACCCTTTCACTGTCAAGACCCCTGATCCTGAACTCACTCTGTGTCGAAAAATATTTGGAAAAAAAAAAATGATTTTTTCTTACCAAAATCTTAAGAACATTTTTGTGTGTGTTTTTAAAGGATAAAAAAATGCGATCAGTACTTACTGAGATATAGAGACATGAAGTTGACAAAGTGAACTGCTTATGACAACATCAATAGCTACCGTTCACTCGGTTATATTATTTTTACTTTTATTCAATTTTTTCTTTTCTTCTTTAATATTTTATTTTTTTCAAGTAACTTTTGTGGCCTGTGAGACCAATATAATGCATAATGTATATATATAGTGGTATATATATAATGTATATATATAGTGGAAGGTTGACAATCATCTGGGTTTTCAGCACTATTTCTGGTATCCCTGGCATTGCTTTCGGTCACAAACTCCCAAAACCATGAGATTCATCTTCAGTGACACTTCAATTTGTGTTAGAGCTATCACTTGGAAAGGGAAGAGTCCCAATTTTCCGGGGAGTGAGGCATTCCTTACCGCTAGGCTTGGTGACCAAGGCGTACTGAATTAGCACTCCCACAATTATTAGCCTCCCCGATTTTTTTTATACTGTGCACACTGACCACACAGACTCATTCTCTCACATGTAGGTCTACCAGCTTTCTCCTGCTAGATCTGAAGCTGCTAGAATTTTGGCGTATTAATACATCACCAACACTGGCCCGTAAGCCGTACCTATACAGCACCGACAGTGAAAGGGTTAAAGACATTGCGAATCATTCATGACAAGTAGTTGTTGAGGCTCGATTCTCCATCCACTAATTGTGGCACAGTACTTGCCTTTCTTATTCACTAGAAAAAACAATACTGTAAAAAATAGTCACATCATAGCAAGGAAGTGAATATACCTGTGTTTACTGCTGTGGTATCTTGGCCTTGATGCTGACCATCAAGGCGGTGATGGAGGCTTGAGTTATGTAGCTGCCCATCATTATTCACTAAAGATGTTCTCACTGATGATGACAGGTGTATTTCATCAAGTTGACTTCCATCTAGGTCAGCCACCTTCAACAAATTTGCATATGAACTTAATGTAATAATCACTTAATTAATATGCGGTACAATACTTTAAACTAAAAAAAAATAAAAGCCTTCAGTGTGGCTGTAAATGTTTGTCTTCTAAATATTGCATAAAAAAAAAAATAGTATTGGTAGGTAAAGAGAATTGAATTTATGCAGGGGATGGATAATATATAACTATGTATTGTATGCCTAGAACATAGTGCCCTCAAAACTACTGTAAAACCATTTGTACATTTTATAACTAAAGCTTTAGCTTATCCTATGTTTTACCACAACATCTGTGCTACATCAACTTACATTCAGACCAGCTTCAACTCAATATTCCCTTCGTTTTCTTTTGTTCTGTAATGACATACAGCAAAAATGGATTACTAGCCCCTTGTTACTATCATAAGACCCTCAAGGGCAGTGCCTGGATGCTAGTGAAAGGCTTTTGGTTCAAGGAATGGGAATTATTCTCCCCTTCCTTGGATCGAATCTGAATGCCTCCCATTCCCCACTGTGGGTCTAGCACTTTCCCACAATTAACATGGATACTGATATAAGCCACTTTCCATGACAGTCATGTCTTTCAGGAAGAGGACTCTTAATCATTTCACAATGAAAATGTTAAGAAAACATTACAAGGATAAGAACAACTATGGAATACAGATGAAAGCAAAAAGCATATACTGTACCTAAGTAAAAATTTGTAATATTTACTTATCTTACATTTTCTTGATACAAGACTTCAATGACAAGACAGTAGTAATCCCCATCCCTTCCTTTTTGTGATTGATGTCTACCAACCCCTTACCTATAATTATACTGAATCAAGGAGGAGAATATGGATAATAATTATACTGAATCAGAATATGGATAAAAATTATACTGAATTAGGAAGGAGAATATGGATAATTCATGTTAGATACAAAAAAGCTTAGTAGATACATATTAACAGGAACAGATGAATAGATGAACGAATTATTAATACTAGTACCTGCTGTGTAGAAGCTGGCGTGGTGGTGTACATGATGTTGAGACCATTCGTTGACGGCACTGTGTGTGGGGTAACTTCTTCATCTCTACTGTTGATCATAATATATGTTGCATGATCCCCAATAGAAGATGTCACTCCTGGACCTCCAGCAGGTGTTGCTAAAGCCATGCCATATGAACAATTTACTTCATTTTCTTCTGAACCACTGATTGGAATGATTGATGGTACTGTTAAAGGGTTACTGCTGATGAAGATCCCATCTTTTGTTGAAACAGTGCCACTGAGACTTGCAGATTCCAGGTCAGATGGCAGCAATTGTTCTGGAATGAGATGAGCAGGTGTCCCTCCTGGCAACAAAAATTCTGTCAAGTCCTTTGATTTTACCTGGCTATCCCGGTCTTGCTGTTGGTGCTGTGAAACCTGTTGCAGCTGGTGCTGTTGTTTAATAGATTGAGATTTTTTATCATTGCGATGAACTTTGCGAATGTGAGATGTGAGATCAGCCTTTACAGCAAATGATTTAAAACAAAGAGCACAAGTAAAATGCTTTACTTTTTCATGTCGTTTTTTATGCCTTGTAACACACCGAGTAGTTCTAAACAATTTACCACAAACTTCACAAGAAAATGGCCTTTCTTGTTTATGAAATATCATATGCTCTAGCAAGTAATTACTATCCACATAACCTTTTCCACACACTTTGCATATATTAGGCCTCTCATTTGTGTGGTGTTGCAAAAAGTGATGTTGCTGATCCCGCTTTGCATTGAATCCCATCCCACACATTTCACACACCCAGGGTTTGTCCAAGTTATGCAACACTAGGTGCTTGGCTAAATTTCCTCTACAACTTAATACTTTGTTGCAGATGTAACATGTGTGGGGGTCCCGACTTCCTTGACCTGAAGGAGCCACTTTATATTCTCGCTGCCGAAGTGGTTTGCCATCTTCCCCTAACTTTCTCGCATATTTTCGTTTTTCAGTCTTCTCACGTGGTTTTGCTTTAGGACCAGGTTTTCTCTTGGTCTTTTTAATTGTATTCTCTTCTGGAGGGGTTTGAGGGGGTGTATCTCCTGGGTCATCAACCATTTCTTCTTCTATTTTTGTCATTGCTGTATCTGTTCTGTCTTTGTTCCATCTGCCTTCTGAATTGTTGTTCTGTAAGGTCTGAATAGTAGTTGTAGTTAATGACTTCAGTGAGGCAGTATCCTGACTTTTGACTTTCTGATGAGGTGTGGTGAACTTGAATAAGGCTGATGAGAGCTCTTGTACTGTGTGAGTCATATGATGCTGACTTAAATCTTTGGGTTGGGTGAAGTCTCTTCCACACACGGCACAGTTCCACGTTGTCTCACACTCTGCACCATCCTCCACATCTTGTTCTTGAATGTTTTGTCCCTCAACAATATAATGTGCATCATAATTTCTCTGAGGATCTCCCCTTTCAATCTTAAGTTCATATGTGGGTTCTTCAGGTTGTCTCAGAGGTGACATTAAAGCATCAACAGTAGACTGGGATGTTGTCGTTGTAAATGTTAAGCTGTTTGGATTTTCCGTGCAATCCTTCTCTTGGTGATACCCAACAGCTTCTGAGCTAGTGAATGCTAGGTTGCAGTAGGCACAAGTCCATACCACACTACATGGGGTATCATTCTTACTTTCAGATCTAATGGTTGGTCTAAGCACTTCACTCTCATGGTACTGATTAGAGCCCACACTACTGATGATATTATTCTCTGAAAGTTTTGTATGCACAAGACTACCAGCTCTTGTAAGCATACTAAAGCCATGTAGATGTTGTGGTATGCTCTCTACATCCTGTTCTGCAATAATGCGAACCATATCTAGACTGAGAGTGTCATCACCTAAGAGCTTTACTATGACCTGTGGGGGTAATTTGCGGCCACTTCCATTTACACTTTGGCAGTCAGGAGCTACCATTGATGTTACAACAGCATCTATTGAGGATGAAGTCACAAGGTTGCCATCAATAACTGCCTCATCAGATGTACTGACAATTTGATTCATATCCATGTGAGATGCTCTACTGGGTGTTGACGATCCTACAGCAGACATTGTAGCTACAGTGAGTGTATCGCTAGCAGAGATGGCAGCATCCCCAAAGGTGTTATCTGTGTTAATGCTTGCAGACTGAATAGTATTTGTTGTATTGAGAACAGACTCATTACCTGCATTTCCATTAGCATGAGATGTAACAGTCAATGTACCAGCAACTGAAAGAGGTGGTGCTGGAAGAGGTAGTGTCCCAGTATGAGACGTAGTTGTGAGAACTGTGGCTGCAGAGAGAGCATTGTTAACCAGAGCTGATGAAGCCAGAGCCTCACCCCCCGACAGAGTAACAGTGGTCAAAGTGTCTGTATCAGATACAGCAGTAGAATCATCATGTACCACAGAGGTCAACTTGAGGGTTGTTGCTGGGTCCTGTTGCAATTTGATGTGATCATAATGATCATACATAATGTGGTATTCTGCATCTTCCCCAACACCAGAATCTTGATACCTGTTGACATTCATGTACATTATACATATTTTACTTAAAAAATTACCAAATTTCATCACATTCATTCCATTCATGATGCTGCTCTAGTCTACAAAGTTACTTAGTTGATGAAAAATGTCCAATTTTAGTTCATGTGATACGGCAGCCTTACATAAAACCAACGAGAAAAAATAATTAGAGAAAATTTAAGAAGTTCTAAAGTACGAACTATAAGCATGAAATGACATGCAAAAAAGATATATGAAAGCTGTATATTTCATTCCTTGTCCTGCAACTGCTTTTTTAGTAAATTTACTGTAATATGCTACTAGTATGTTGCCCATGGCCTAGTAGGCAACACTCATGCTTCACAAACTGAGTGTCTGTGATTCAATCCCTGGCAAGGGTGGAAACATTGGGCGTGTTTCCTTACACCTGTTGTCCCGTTAACTAGCAAGCAAGTAGGTATCTGGGTGTTAGTCAACTGTAGTGGGTCGCATCCTGGGGAATAAGATTGAAGACCCCAATGGAAATAAGACAGACAGTGCCTCAATGATGCACTGCCTTTCTTGAGTTATCCTGGGTGGCTAACCCTCCAGGCTTAAAAATCCAAACAAAATCTCATCTTATCTTATGCTTGATGAAGAGGCTTCCAGAGCAGCAATCAAAATAAATTTTCCAATTTGTTGCATTTTAAAGAAAGGGTTTTCTTTAACAATTGTGGTACAGTATGATGCAATGCAACAATACAGTAATTGAAGTTATTTTTGTACTAGTGTTAATAATTGTGGAACACACCCTTTCAAGCTGTGCCAGTCATCCATGACTAATTACAGTGTCACATTACAAATACTGCATCTATCTAAATTCTCATCTATGTCTTTAATAATAATAATACCAATAATAATAATATCTTTATTTACTACAAGTACATGTACAAGGTATACAGGCTTAGGTGACATCAATGACATACTACTATATAAAAACCCGTTTGTTAGGCAGAGCATTTCGGGCAAATTAGGTCAGTTTTGTCTCAGGATGCGACCCACACCAGTCGACTAACACCCAGGTACCCATTTTACTGATGAGTGAACACAGACAACCGGTGTAAGGAAAGAAGTCCAACGTTTCCACCCCTTCGCCGGAAATCGAACCTGGACCCTCACCATGTGAAGCGAGCGCTTTTGCTACCAGGCCACGGGGCACCTAACTAGGAGTTTTTTTTTTCAATCTGTACACAAACTTTTAACTAATTCCCCATAAAGTTGATGTTCATTCTAAAAACAAGGTAAAAAATATTATTATTATTATTACTACTTAAGAAAACAAAGGAGGGTTAACATAAATGAACTGACCACATCCAACAAAAAGTCAATAAATATTGAAAACACTAGGGCATCAGAAAGGGTTTCACTGATCAAAATTAGTCTTCAAATGTATCAAAAATGTATAAAAATTCTCTGAGGGCATCCCATTCACTCACTGCATGAAAGTTCCATTCACTCAGCACTTTGTCCACCACAGTACCAGTCACCACTTCGTCCACCACAGTACCAGCCACCACTTCGTCCACCACAGTACCAGCCAGCACTTCCTCCACCACAGCACCAGCCAGCACTTCATCCACCACAGCACCAGCCAGCATTTCCTCCACCACAGCACTAGCCAGCACTTCATCCACCACAACACCAGAAACCACTTCATCCACCACAGCACCAGCCACCACTACATCCACCACAGCACCAGCCACCACTTCATCCACCACAGCACCAGCCACCACTTCATCCACCACAGCACCAGCCACCACTTCATCCACCACAGCACCAGCCACCACTTCATCCACCACAGCACCAGCCACCACTTCATCCACCACAATACCATCCACCACTTCATCCACAATGGCACCAGCCACCACTACATCCACCACAGCACCAGCCACCACTTCATCCACAACTACATCCACCACAACACCAGCCACCACTTCATCCACCACAACACCAGTCACAACTTCATCCACCACTACATCCACCACTTCATCCACCACTACATCCACCACAACACCAGCCACCACTTCACCACAACACCAGCCACCACTTCATCCACCACTACATCCACCACAACTCCAGCCACCACTTCACCACAACACCAGCCACCCCTTCATCCACCACAACACCAGCCACCACTAAATCCACCACAGCACCAGCCACCACTTCATCCACCACAGCAACAGCCACCACTTCATCCACCACAATACCAGCCACCACTTCATCCACCACAGCACCAGCCACCACTACATCCACCACAGCACCAGCCCCCACTATATCCACCACAGCACCAGCCACTACATCCACGACAGCACCAGCCACTACATCCACCACAGCACCAGCCACCACTACATCCACCACTACATCCACCACAGCACCAGTCACCACTACATCCACCACAGCACCAGCCACCACTACATCCACCACAGCACCAGCCACCACTACATCCACCACAGCACCAGCCACCACTACATCCACCACAGCACCAGCCACCACTACATCCACCACAGCACCAGCCACCACTACATCCACCACAGCACCAGCCACCACTACATCCACCACAGCACCAGTCACCACTACATCCACCACAGCACCAGCCACCACTACATCCACCACAGCACCAGCCACCACTACATCCACCACAGCACCAGTCACCACTACATCCACTACAGCACCAGCCACCACTACATCCACCACAGCACCAGCCACCACTACATCCACCACAGCACCAGTCACCACTACATCCACCACAGCACCAGCCACCACTACATCCGCCACAGCACCAGTCACCACTACATCCACCACAGCACCAGCCACCACTACATCCACCACAGCACCAGCCACTACTACATCCACCACAGCACCAGCCACCACTACATCCACCACAGCACCAGCCACCACTACATCCACCACAGTACCAGCCACCACTACATCCACCACAACACCAGTCACCACTACATCCACTACAGCACCAGCCACCACTACATCCACCACAGCACCAGCCACCACTACATCCACCACAGCACCAGCCACCACTACATCCACCACAGCACCAGCCACCACTACATACACCACAGTACCAGCCACCACTACATCCACCACAACACCAGCCACCACTACATCCACCACAGCACCAGCCACCACTACATCCACCACAGCACCAGCCACCACTACATCCACCACAGTACCAGCCACCACTACATCCACCACAGCACCAGCCACCACTACATCCATCACAGCACCAGCCACCACTACATCCACCACAACACCAGCCACCACTACATCCACCACAGCACCAGCCACCACTACATACACCACAGTACCAGCCACCACTACATCCACCACAGCACCAGCCACCACTACATCCACCACAGCACCAGCCACCACTACATCCACCACAGCACCAGCCACCACTACATCCACCACAGCACCAGCCACCACTACATCCACCACAGCACCAGTCACCACTACATCCACCACAGCACCAGCCACCACTACATCCACCACAGCACCAGCCACCACTACATCCACCACAGCACCAGCCACCACTACATCCACCACAGCACCAGTCACCACTACATCCACCACAGCACCAGCCACCACTACATCCACCACAGCACCAGCCACCACTACATCCACCACAGCACCAGCCACCACTACATCCACCACAGCACCAGTCACCACTACATCCACCACAGCACCAGCCACCACTACATCCACCACAGCACCAGCCACCACTACATCCACCACAGCACCAGCCACCACTACATCCACCACAGCACCAGTCACCACTACATCCACCACAGCACCAGCCACCACTACATCCACCACAGCACCAGCCACCACTACATCCACCACAGCACCAGCCACCACTACATCCACCACAGCACCAGCCACCACTACATCCACCACAACACCAGCCAACAGATTAACAGCACACCCAGCACCAGCCACCACTACATCCACCACAACACCAGCCAACAGATTAAACACCCAGCAACTCACATGTCTGGCGCCTGTGGCAGGCCAAGGAGCAAATATCACAGTATGTTCCTCCACAGCCACAGAGCATAGACCAGTTGTTATTCCTCAGGTAAACATTGTGGGTCTGGTGCGGAGGAGGATCAGTTGCTGCCGCTGTGGGATCCAACTTCACCTGAACGCCAGTTATGAGCTCTGAATCTAAAGACTACCATAATCACTATATTTACCTTACTGAAACCAAAAATTACTGTAAACAGTTCGCTATTACTACTAGTTTTATTCAGGTATAGATTAACATAAATATAGCTACATAAATTATCATGCACAGTAGCATATTTGTAGATTATACACAATACACAACTAGGATATCCCAAGAAAGTCAGACAGTGACTTATTTGCAATGGATGTCCATGTAATAACTTATTAAAACATTCAAAGAAGATATACTAGGAATAAGGTAAACTGAGTTATTTACATATATTTTATTTATTTTATTTTATTTTATTTAGTAATTTGAGCATACATACAGAGGTACAAAAAAATACAGGTAAGAGCAGCATGCCAAAGCCACTTATATGCATAGCATTACGGGCTGGCTTAAAATTAACTTAAGATTAACTAAGCAATGATGATATCAGTGATAAGACATTATTGTAAACAGATAACTATAAAGCACAAATGAGTATTACAAAGACAGGCCATATGGTTGCATGCATTGCTGTACATTCAGTCGAATGGAGTATTCTGTTAGATTGGGTTTTAGGTTTAACATTTATGTGATATAATTGTGAGAAACATTTAAGATATACAATTTATAAGGTTCAGTTATTCAGTATTTATTTGGTTTTGGGTGAGTAAGTGATCTTTGAGAAGAGACTTGAATTTATAAACAGGTAGTGTTTCTTTTATATTTACAGGTAATGAATTCCAGATTTTAGGGCCTTTTATGTGCATTGAGTTTTTGCATAGTGTGAGATGGACACGAGGAACATCAAAGAGTGATCTGTGCCTTGTGTTATGGTCATGTGTTCTGTTGAGGTTGGCAAGGAGATGTTTGAGGGGAGGGTTAATATCAGAGTTAAGTGTTCTATGTATGTAATAGGTGCAATAATAAGTATGGATGTTTTGTATGGTGAGTAGGTTGAGTGTTTTGAATATTGGTGGAGTGTGTTGCCTGTAGTGAGAATTTGTTATCATTCTAAGTGCAGCCTTTTGTTGGGTAATTAGTGGTCTGAGATGGTTAATTGTTGTTGAGCCCCATGCACAAATTCCATAGGTGAGATAGGGGTAAATAAGAGAGTGATAAAGGGCCAGGAGGGCTGACTGTGGAACATAGTACCGTATCTTCGATAGTATGCCTACAGTCTTGGAAATTTTCTTAGAAATTTGTTGTATATGTGTATGAAATTTGAGTCTATTATCAAGGTGGATTCCTAAGAATTTTCCCTCTGTTAGCTTTGTGATAAGTGATCCGTTTATCATTATCAAAGAGAGGATAGATCACAGTAATGCATGATCTATCCTCTTTTTGATGTACGTGTCTATAACTTAGTTTACCTTATTCCTAGTATATCTTTTAATGTCTTAATAATAATGTATTACAAGGACTCCAATGGAAATAAGTCAATACAGACACTCAGTGGAAAAATAAACACAGAAGCAGTATAATGTGATCCTTTACTGAGAACGTTTCGCCCGTACAGTGAGCTTTATTAAGTCACAAATATGTCAATAAAAGATGACATTATACTGCTTTTGTGTTTATTTTTCCGTTGTGCGTCGGTATTTTATACCAGTTATTTCCACGGAAAATCAGTGTGTGAGGCGAGTGCGTAGACAACCAAGTTACTGAGGCTCGCAGGACCCTATGTCTAGCCCTTATACCTGAAGTTTACCTGGCCGCGGGGGTCAACGCCCCCGCGGCCCGGTCTGTGACCAGTTCTCATGTGTACGAATGGTATATAATACCGACAAGATGAGAGTAAGACACATGTGCAACATCTGGGTATCTTTATTGTAGACGTTTCGCCATCCAGTGGCTTTATCAATACAAATTCTAGGACATAACTTAAAGACAGTAGAACTATGTACAGAAGATGAGGTAATCAGTCCCTCAACCTAGGAGTAGGTGCGAACAGCACCATAGTCGACTATGGTGCTGTTCGCACCTACTCCTAGGTTGAGGGACTGATTACCTCATCTTCTGTACATAGTTCTACTGTCTTTAAGTTATGTCCTAGAATTTGTATTGATAAAGCCACTGGATGGCGAAACGTCTACAATAAAGATACCCAGATGTTGCACATGTGTCTTACTCCAGACCAGTTCTCATGGTGGATCAAGGCCTGATCAACCAGGCTGTTACTGCTGGCTGCACGCAATCCAACGTACGAGCCACAGCCAGGCTGGTCGTATGGATTACGCTTGCTCTTCATGGTACTCTGCCTTGACAAAAAAAAAAAAAAAACTGAAAGACAGACTGCAAATCACCCAGAACAAAATAGTAAGATTCATCCTGGGCCTTGGTCCAAGAGAACACGTAGACCAGGATGAATTACAACAGTTGGATATGCTGAATGTTGAAGACAAATTAAAACAACTGAAGCTAAATCATGTTTATAAAATTGCTCACAAACAGTGTCCAGAATATCTTGCTGCCAATTTTGTCAAGGTTGGGAACTAAAGCAATCATAGTGCAAGGGGGAGAGAACACAACTTTGTAGTACCCACAGTCAGTGGCCAGGTTTCAAACACCTTTAATTGTACAGCAATAAAGGAATGGAGCAGACTGCCTGCACATGTCAAAGCCAGTCTTAGCATAAACCAGTTCAAGAAGAGTGGCAAAAGGTGTCTGATGAATGTAGCTACAGAAAAGGAGGGGGATGATTTTTTATTTTTTAGCTAACACACGTGTAATTTTACCTTATTCCTAGTAATGACCCTCGTATTGTAGATAGTATTAATGACCCTCGTGTAGTAGATAGTCTTTTTAGTATGATAATAATGTGGAAAATACTGTATATATTTTCCAGAAATTCAGTATTTATATGTAAATAGATGGCCATACTGTATTTAATAATATTTATGTCATAGAAAACGGAAAGCCTGCGTCTGTGCAGACGAGACTCGCCATCTTGGTTTTTGAATTTGTATTAGAAACGTTGGTGTAATGGGAAGAATTTTTCGTGCTCTAGAGGTTAAAATTGTGCTGACACCTCTCAAATAGGAGGCGAAATTGGTGGATATGCATTCCTGCATAACTTGAGATATCAGACGACTGGACAAGACAGCTCCAGGAACCTCAGATAAGCTCTCTAGATTTGTGTGTAATTCTGGCCAGCATTATTTTCATAGATTTAGTTAGAGTGAGGTTTTCTGAGTATGATACACATTAATCTCCAGTCAAATTGGTGAGTGATATTAAGATATATTTTCCTTCTGTTACGTAATTGTGTGTATATATATAACCATTTATTTTTAATATACAGTCCACAAATTTATATATTTACCAGCATTCCTGGTGTATGTATATTTCATTTAATTAATAGGTCCAGAGCAACTTGTGGATATGACAGTGGTAGGTATCGAAGGGGGACATTTTTGCGACCTAAGTGTCCCAAATTCCTACTTGTCTAACTGATAAATAATATTTATCATTGTTCATTTACTGTTATGTACATAATTAGTTACATTCAGATAAATGCAATTTTCCACACTACGTAAGCTTCTTTTAGAAAAAAATATACTGAACATTCTCTTTATTTAAGGCTTATTTGGTCAGTTTATCAACTTGGTCATGCTCCTGGAGGCCTATGCGAAGGGGATCCACAAAACCTGAACTGTAATCCCTTTCTTAATAATAATTGTCTTAACTTTTCTAGGGAGAGTGGTATCCTAAGTAAATAAACTTACTAATCTGCCCCATAGCTTCATACACAAGCATACTACATTCAGGTCTCAGGTTATTTAGAACAATTAGTGTGTGCAGTCGTAGTTTCCACAAGCTTGAGAACAATAAGTAAGGTCAACAGTTCAGTTTGTAAGGTGGAAACCCAGTTATTAATTATTTATAATACACCTTTGGATTATAATATCACCAATCTGGTTAACAATAATAAAAATCCAACACTTAAACATTTGTTGAACATATTTTCTGCAATTTAACATTCCTCTCGCCTGACCTAACTTATGCCTCAGGACACCTGCACTGTCTACTATATATTAACCTGTTTTACCTTACTCTGTAAAGACTAAAAAGGCACAATACCGTGACTGGAACAATACACAAATAACCCGCACATATGAGAAAGAAACTTGCGAATTTTATTAAGTTTTATTTAATTTTCTTCTATTCACTGTAACTTTATCAATCCGTTACGGCTTGATAAAGTTCCTGGAGAGCGAAACGTTGCCGCAATAAAATGTCACGTTAGTTGCACTTGTGTCCTTTTACCTAAGATATTGTAGGTAATTCTACCAACATTAATACATTAGGACTAATGAAACCAGTCGTGGTGAAATGTTTCCTTTAATAAATGTCCTAAACTGATGGCTAAAGTTCTCGCTTCACACGGTGAGGGTCCGGGTTCGATTCCCGGCGAAGGGGTGGAAACATTGGACGTGTTTCTTTACACCGGTTGTCCATGTTCACCCATCAGTAACATGGGTACCTGGGTGTGGGTCGCATCCTGGGACAAAACTGACCTAATTTGCGGGAAATGCTCAGCATAACAAGCGGCTTTCTAAATAATAGTATGTCAGCTATGGTCTGTATACCTTGTACATGTACTTGTAGTAAATAAAGAGTATTATTATTATTATTATTATTATTATTATTATTATTATTATTATTATTATTATTATTATTATTATTATTATTATTATTATTATTATTATTATTATTATTATTATTATTATTATTATTATTATTATTATTATTATTATTATTATTATAAGTGTCCTTCACACTGTGCTCAGGTCGTCATAACCATCAACCCAACAACAACAGCAACAACATCATGGAAGCTCAGACTTCTGAAAAAAGAATCTGCTAACATGAGTAAACTGAAGCTTCTTAGTCATAGTACGAAGCTAAGCCATAATACGAACTATAAGGGTATGTATGTCTGTATATGGGCGGAGGTATTGCACACTGCTGTCGACTGTATGGATGATTTGTTGTTGTTTTTGGTGTAGCAACCTTCAAGGAGATGAAGATGCTGGCGAAGGACTCTTGAGCCAAGGACCCCTCAAGGAAGGTTCCTTGATGTTGGTGAGGGGCTCTTGACTTAGGGAATTGGATCTCTGCTCCAGTTCCCCGAATTAAGCCTGAATGCCTTCCACATCCCCCCCCCCAGGCGCTGTATAATCCTCCGGGTTTAGCGCTTCCCCCTTGATTATAATAATAATAATTTAGCCAAGGAATTCGTACTGTGCTTCCCTTTCTTATATCAAACTTGATTACCTTCCATTCCTGAGGCATTGTATTGTCATGCGCAAGACACTGACTTTTTTGTGTTATCTTAAGTCATTTACACTTATGTTACTATGTATGATAATTTGTGTACCTGTACTTTAATAAACTTATTTCCCAGTATACAGGGGGATTGCCAATAGACCCTTGGCTGTCTTCAAGAGGAAACTGGACACTACCTGACCAACCAGGCTGTGGTTCATACATTGGATTACATGCGACCAGTAGTAACAGCCTGGTTGATCAGGCCCTGATCCACCGTGAGGCCTGGTCATGGACCAGGCCGTGGGGGAATTGACCCCCGGAACACTCTCCAGGTATGCATTCTCCCAGAATGAGAGATAGTAATAGGTTAGGTAAGGTTTGTCAGGAAACAGGACAAGTGCTTCCTGACGCGGGTTTTAGTCAGATGATGACCCGCCGTTGTAGCTTTTGGCCGTCTGACTGAGGTCTTCCGCTGGCTTACTGGTTCACCCCTTTAAAAATTATGGTCATAGTTATAGCCATAGTAATAATCTCTTTTACTGCTGTTTATTGTACAGTAAGTAGTATATGGGAACAGAGTGCAGTGACATGACCTTACAACATCACTCCAGGATTTGAACTAGGATCAGGGCAGTGCCCTTCAGTGCTGATACCCTAATGGCTAATGTCTCGCCCAATGGTCTCTCTATAAACATGGATATTAAGTATACTCCAGCCACTTACAAATGAATTATAAAGTATCAATGCAACATCACTCATACTACTGACAAGAGAGAATGAGGATGCCTCAGGTGTCAGGGATTGCCTAGACAGACCTGGACTCCAGACTTCATTCTGCAAAGGCTGTTGGTTTGAGTGGTCCTTTCTCCACAGGGAATGTCCTTACAGTAAGTGACTACTTGATCTAGGTTATGCCTGCTCTTATGGGCAGTGCCTCTCAAGAAAGGTTCCTGATGCCATTGAGGGGCTTTTGATGGAAGGAATTAAATCTAACTTTCACCTTCTTTGAATCAAGCCTGGTTGCTTCCTATTTCCCTAATTACTGCGTAACCTCTACAAGTTTAGTGTATCCCCCTAAATATAATAAAATCATAATGTGGATCAATGTGACAGTTTTTATTTTTGAAGCATTTATTCTTTCTTCACAAATTTGTTTACTAAACATAGTGACTAAATGCTTGATATGTGGAAAATACATTGAAATGTATCTTTTCTCCAATGAGGCATTTATCATTAATCATCCACTTATGCAAAAACTGACTACAGTATTTTATATACATCCAAGCCTTTGAGGCTCTTTAAATCCTCTCATGTTCTGCATATGGAATTGGTGAAAAAATGAAATAGTTCATGATGTATGAATAAATTAGTCAGTGACATTACCTGATTATTTTGTCATTTTGTATGGATCTTACTTGCCAGGTATTAGCATTTAACTTGCCTTCATATCTTGCCCTTTCATGCATATTAAAAATATCTTGTTACTTTAAAGCACCTTTGCCTTTTCAGAAGAGTTTTCCAATGTTTTACAATAATCATTTCACTCTGCAGTATGGCTGCTTATCTAGGTTACTTTTGCAAGCATGATGTATGTATATGCAAACACTGAGACATTGTAAGTATGATTTAAATAAAGTTTGCCTATTTACAGTCAAACTCTCATTACGTGGTATGACAAACAGTGCAGATTTTTTTTTTCACTTAAGTGGTGCATTATTTGGTAATAGCTGAGGCCTTATTGCAAAATTTTGCCATGAGATAATGAGAAGCAGAGTAATTTCTTAAAATTTTATTTACTAGTGTTTTCACAGATAGATATTTTTTGCATTATTATTACCTATTATTATTATTCTTATTATTATTATTATTATTATTATTATTATTATTATTATTATTATTATTAAGTCAGGTCCAAGAACATTACCAAAATGTAAAAAACAAATATATATATATATACTGGGTTAGCTGTAGTCCATATTAATTAATGTCAGTGGCTAAGAGATTGATACTGGCTTTGAATTAAGTACGTACATGTACTGCACTGTAGTAGTAACAACTGTTTTAAAATTAATTTTGCCAGCAGTACTGTATGCTAGTCTATACTATAATCTAAAACTCAATAATTTTTGTTATATAAGATTTTAACTATGTTGCTAAGCAAATGCAGAGTTTATTAATAGTATGTATAAATATTTTTATTATGTTTAAAAGAAATTTTGTCACATTTTAGATACAATATTTGTTTTGAATACAGAACAGTACTGTTCTGTAGGACTGCTACTACTACTACTATTACTACTAATAGTACTGTAGTTTATAAATGGTATAAATTTCCCATAGATGAAGATCTTCTGGTGAACATAAAAGACCTGGGTTCGGATGTGAAGGTAGGAGATGTTATTGAAGTTTATCACCCCGAAGATGACTTACCACGCCTGCTTCTCCAAGTTCCCAAAACGATTGAGGATGTCACTGTTCAGAAAGGTGTCCAACTGCTTTTTGTTTTCTTATTGTAATAAATATTTTCGTAAGTCATATTATTGTCATTAACACTGTAGGTACTCCTGAAAATATTTGATTTGAATTATTGTACAGTACATGTATATATATTAATAATGTACTTTCAAAGTAATTTATTTGCTTGTATAATACACTAGTGCTGAATACTGTAATTCTTATGCAAAGTTTGTAATTTCAGATACTATTAGCATTGAGCAGAGTGTGGCAGCCACCTTCCAGTTGCGAACATATAAGGATGTAATTGTAAACAAGGTTGACCCCAAAAGTGTTACTTTGGAAATGGTGGAACTCACATTTAAAGACCAGTATCTTGGTCGCTCTGATATGTGGAGACTTAAAATGAACTTGGTAAGTATAATCAGTTTTGAGATCACTCAAGCAAACACTGTAATTTGAAGAAATTTAATATTCAAATTAGAAAAAGCTTTGAAATAGTTGAAAATTACTAATATGTAACATTGGTTAAATGTAACCATTACATAACTTGAAGAAAAGTATTAATGTTGGTACTGTATTAACAAAACTATAAGTTAGGGTTAATATGCACAGATAATTTTGAATAGCTCATTTTGTGCGTGTCCAAAAATTATAATAATGAAATTACCGTATGTATATCTTTTGGTGTTTGTGGACTTTGATTTTGTGTTTGCAGGTGGATTCTGTTGTGTATCTCAACAAGAAGATAGAGTTTTGTTTAATACGATGCCAAGTTTATGAGATGTGGGCCCAAGGAGGAAAGGTTGCATGTGGAGTTATAACAGAGGACACAAAGGCAAAGATGAAAGCAATTTTTTTTTTTTGTATTTAGTAGTATTTAATGGGTAAATGCAATAATAATGGTGTGGTATGAATTTTGTACACAATATAGTGGTTCCTTGAGTTACAATATTAATTCATTCCAGAAGATGTATTGTATCTCAGGACTATTGTATCCAAGCTGCCTTTGGATACTTTTTGTTGCTTAAACTCTAGGGTTTTCTGAGTGGTCAACAAGCACAGGCTTCAGCCTGAAATCTTCAGAGACATTGGCAGTGGAGGCAGGGCAGGCAGACCATAACAGGCATTGCAGTCAGGGCAGGCTGGAGTATACAAAGCAAGATAGAGCAGGTAGGGCAGGACAGGCCAGAGCATGCAGGGCAGGACAGGACAGGCTAGGCCATACCAGCCAGGCCAGAGTAGGCAGGGTAGAACAGGGTTGGGCAGGCAGGCAGGTAGGCAGAAGGTAGGCAGGCAGATAAACAGACAGGCAGGCAGAGATAGGTTATGAATTGTAGATTTAATGTCTATTCTTGTTGCAGTCTTCCACCCCTTACACCTTGAACACTGCTGTCTCTCTCCCTCCTCTGCCTGCCTGCCTCTCTCCCTCCCTTGTATCCTCCCTCCCTCCCTCCCTCTCACTCACCTTTAACACTTCATCCACCATTGCTTCAGTTAAGACCTTTTCTTCACCTTGTCTTGTCTCTGGGTTGAGGTCCACTCACATGTGCTACTCATTTTATGCGTATCATATCTCAAATTTTTCCCTCACAACACAAAACTAAATTGCTTTTAAGGGTAAATCATAACTCAAAATTATTGTAACTCAAGACCATCATAGCTCAAGGGACTACTATATTATATATGGTAAATTTAGAGGAACCTATATATTCTGCAGTTGCATATGATATTTAGTACTTATTTTAATATATGATAATTAGGTACATGTCACTCTTGAATATTACCCTGAATTTCAGCTTTATTACATTTTTCATTGAATAATGTATGTTTTAATGCAGCCTTACTAAGTTACCCTGTAAGTTTTGTATGCTGCTTAATTATTATCTAGAATGTATTAATCCTTAAAATATATTTTTATGGCTTTCATGATATTATGCAAGTATCATTCACATCATAAGTACAATAAAATGTAATACAGTATCTTAATATGAGCATGTCTTGTTTCCCATAGGTTGCATATCGATCATCTACAAGCATGGTCTACCTCTTTATCCAAATGAGTTCTGAAATGTGGGACTTTGATATGTATGGAGATCTTTATTTTGAAAAGGCCGTGAATGGATTCCTCTCAGAGCTTTTTGCCAAATGGAAGGTCAGTTCTTTGAACTCTCTTAGCCATATCATCTGTCCATACACTGTCCCATACAGTACCATGAAGCAGGGAGTTTGCTCAGACACTTCTCCATATTAACTCAATTTTCTGTTGCACACACCTTGACATTTTAACAGTTTGGATTAATAGGCAGGTTACCCTAACTTTGTATGGATTCACTTCATGCAAATTCACTTTAGGAGAACAGCAAGATTTTGGCTCAGCTGGGACTGGAGGCTGTCTGAGACTTCTGAACATCTGAGACAACCTATTGTGAAAAGTCTATAGGCAGTTTTCTCGAGAAAAATTGGACAAAGAAAATTAAATACAGTAAACCCTTGTTATAATGGACTAATAGAGGAATTCTCTGAGTGTTCTTTAAATGAGAATAATGTTAAAAACTGTCATAAAAAAGCACTACTCTACTGTCCTGAGTTTTTTCCCAGGGTTTTTGTCCTACCTCATGGGCTATTAGTTCTCCTGCAGTGCTCCTTTTTTTTTATCTTGTTCTTAGATTACTACTACTACTACCATTGCTTCAATAACATTCCACTCTCTGACTCTTGTGTTGCTGCAGCGCTGTATAGCCCTTGTGGCTTAGTGCTTCTTTTTGATTATAACAATAATAATCTTGTGTTGCTACACTACTCCCTTTCTTGTTGTCACATCTGCCATTGTTGCACTACTACTACTGCTGCTGCCACTGCCACTATCGCTACCACTACCACTACCACCACTACTTCTACAATTATATTACTACTTCATTTGTTTTATTGCTCTCAGCCTCACCCCCTCTCATATAATATACTGGCTTCCTTCCCTTCATGCTTGTGTTTGACTAGTTAATGGTTCAAGTTGTATTGAAACTTCATAAATTTCATTCTCCTATGTGTGGGTTATTTGTGTATTATTCCAGTCATAGTATTGTGCCCTTTTAGTCCTCATATTCAATAAGCTAGTATTAAATGACTTTTAAAAATATTTAAAATATGTTTTGGGTTAAAATACCATTTTCTGGAAAAATTTGGTTTTTATTCATTAGAGTTTATTGTGTCCAAATACCAAACTAAGGTTTCCAGGTATCTATGAAATTGGATTCCAAGATTTCAGCATTTCACTGTATTATGCAATGTTCTGTTTATGTTAATCATTCCATTTATGTGATGTACGTACTTTAGTCATATGTGATCAATGTGGTTAGCAAAGCTTTTTAAAAATTATTGTTTTGTGGACTTAAACATTTATGGTGTTTAATATAGCTGCCATGGTCCTAGAAGTCATATACAGCATAAAATGTAGGATATGGTTGCTGTTGTTGCTGTGACTGAGGGAGTGTTGACCGTGATGCACTGTATGAATCTGCTTAGTTCTTTTTTTGCATGTGGCAGGTAAATCCTACAGATTACTACTTGCCTTCATTATCTCACTACTTTCCTGTATGCTTCTTAATAGTTCTTAATTCTGTAATATTTCCTTTTTCACCTAGAAGGCCTGGTCTGAGATCAAGCCATGGGGAAGATAATCCTCAAATCTACAAACAAATTACTAACAGAGGGTGCTGAAGGACCCAGACAACCGACCTTAGGCCTAAGATAGCAGCACCTTGTAAATTTGAAGGTACAAAAAGTTGGCACATGGCATATGTCGAGCACAGATGCTGTTTAAGGGTTAATCCATTCCATTGTTACACCCATCTGGATAAATTTTCTACTGTCCTTTATAATCATGTTGTTTCTTAATTTACTACTGTGACCTCTTGTTCTCTCTACGGAAGGTACCAATGAATCAGTTTTTTCATATCCTTTTATGACCTTACACTGCTTATCATTAAAGTATGCAGTGTGGAGGCTTACTTCGATGTTGAAAGTAATACCCTACTTTGTTAGGTGTTTCAGTGAAGCATAAAGTTATGCTGTCCTGGCAACTTGAAGCAGGATGTCTCAATATTCCCTAAGGCTACTGGCTGCATCCTAAGTGCCTTCCATGCTTGTGAGGTAGCTGTAGACAAATTAATATGGACTGGATTAAGTCACTGACACAGGAGGCAATTTCACAGATTATTCGATAACATGAGGCTGGCCGTCAAATGAAGAAATAGTAGGAGCCATGTATGTGTGTGAACATCAGTAAGGACCTGGTTGGGTTGGTTCCTTGAGAATGGTGTTGATGATATGCCCACACCAAATGCATATCTAGGGAAGCCTAGAATAACATCTCCACTAATGTTAACTATTATAACATACCTAAAATTACTTTGTGTTCATTTGCTTGAATTTTTCACACAGTACGATGCAAAGATTTTTACGCAAGAAAATGCTCTTTGCCACACTGCAAAATCTGTTGTTCATTGGCTTTGTGACTGTGAGGTACCCTTCTTTGGTGAATGACCAGGAAATTTCCCAGCCTTTAACCCCATTGAGAACCTCTGGACCCTGATAGAGAGATCTATTAGGGAAAAGTTATCAGTCCACTCTTGTGGCTTTAGATACCATCTGCAAGTCATGGGGAAATTTATCCCATGAAACCCTTAAGAATGTGGGTTAATCACTTCCTAGACAGTTGAAGGATGTCCTAGAATACAAAGGGATGGCCTATTTTGTTGTCATGGTTTGAGAGGGGGGGGCCTGGCATACTTTAACAACGAGTACTGTATGTGTGATTATCACGTCTTCTTTTTTTCTTCTCTTAGGCTGGTGATGTCATTGCCTGAGGCAACACTGGCTTAATGCACATTTTAACTTTCATTCATTATGTGTCTTATCAAGCATCAGTACACTGACCAGATGTAATATGCTGACCCTTAATAGAAATAGTGGGATTATAAGTTGGAATTCCTTAACAATTATGAGATATAGCACAAACAGTACTTGAAACAACACACTTTTTATGGCCAAATACATATTGCATCTTGTACTACTACTACAACTACTACTACATATGTGCCTTAGTAAGCACCAGCATATAAATCACTGACACTGATTTATATCCTCGGTGGGATACGGCCAGTTTGTAGAAAGAAGAAAAACTTGAATAAAAAATTTTGACCCAAATTGAGAATTTCATGCATTTTTCTTGTGGATTAAAGTATTGAGGATAAGCAGATATTTGTTTGTTGTGCTCAATGTTCTCTTGTAATTCTTTTTCTTCAGAAGGAAGGAAGCAACCATGATGTTACCATTGTACTCTTTTCACGTACTTACTACAAGGCCACTACTATTGAAGATTTTCCTCAGTATATGAGAGAGTGTCTCCAGCAAGATTACAAAGGCAGATTTTATGAAGATTTCTACAGGTTAGAACCAAGAATTATTATCGTTATATTTTTAAGAGTGAGCCTTTGCTCAGAGTCCAGCCTCTTTATTTTTGAACATTTAACATGAAATAACTTTGTCATATCAATCTTTGAATACCTTCCACTGTACCATTATCTATTTCATTTAATTTCATTGATAGTTTGTTGAAAAAGTGTATTTGGATATCCTTGTAGCTTATTTAGGTGTGTAATTTCTAGCAGTTCTCTTTTGCTCTTGTTTGGATTTTGGATTATTTGGACTTCTTTCAGTTTCATTTTGTTTCACTAGGGAAGGTTCCATGCAGGTGCTACATACTCAAGAATGGGTATTCTATATATCATTAAAGTATTTTGAATGCTATGGAGGGAGTAGTAGGTAAATTTGGGGTGCCAGGGGTAAATGTAAATGGGGAGCCTTTAATTGAGCTATGTGTAGAAAGAGATTTGGTAATAAGTAATACATATTTTATGAAAAAGAGGATAAAAGCAGGGGGGGGGGATGTAGTGTTGGAGTGGTTGGTACTTTTGTTTAATAAATGTATGAAAGAGGGGAAGGTACCTAGGGATTGGCAGAGAGCATGTATAGTCCCTTTATATAAAGGGAAAGGGGACAAAAGAGATTGTAAAAATTATAGAGGAATAAGTTTATTGAGTATACCAGGAAAAGTGTACGGTAGGGTTATAATTGAAAGAATTAGAGGCAAGACAGAATGTAGGATTGCGGATGAGCAAGGAGGTTTCAGAGTGGGTAGGGGATGTGTAGATCAAGTGTTTACATTGAAGCATATATGTGAACAGTATTTAGATAAAGGTAGGGAAGTTTTTATTGCATTTATGGATTTAGAAAAGGCATATGATAGAGTGGATAGAGGAGCAATGTGGCAGATGTTGCCAGTATATGGAATAGGTGGTAAGTTACTAAATGCTGTAAAGAGTTTTTATGAGGATAGTGAGGCTCAGGTTAAGGTGTGTAGAAGAGAGGGAGACTACTTCCCGGTAAAAGTAGGTCTTAGACAGGGATGTGTAATGTCACCATGGTTGTTTAATATATTTATAGATGGGGTTGTAAAGGAAGTAAATGCTAGGGTGTTCGGGAGAGGGGTGGGATTAAATTATGGGGAATCAAATTCAAAATGGGAATTGACAGTTACTTTTTGCTGATGATACTGTACTTATGGGAGATTCTAAAGAAAAATTGCAAAGGTTAGTGGATGAGTTTGGGAATGTGTGTAAAGGTAGAAAGTTGAAAGTGAACATAGAAAAGAGTAAGGTGATGAGGGTATCAAATGATTTAGATAAAGAAAAATTGGATATCAAATTGGGGAGGAGGAGTATGGAAGAAGTGAATGTTTTCAGATACTTGGGAGTTGACATGTCGGCGGATGGATTTATGAAGGATGAGGTTAATCATAGAATTGATGAGGGAAAAAAGGTGAGTGGTGCATTGAGGTATATGTGGAGTCAAAAAATGTTATCTATGGAGGCAAAGAAGGGAATGTATGAAAGTATAGTAGTACCAACACTCTTATATGGGTGTGAAGCTTGGGTGGTAAATGCAGCAGCGAGGAGACGGTTGGAGGCAGTGGAGATATCCTGTCTAAGGGCAATGTGTGGTGTAAATATTATGCAGAAAATTCGGAGTGTGGAAATTAGGAAAAGGTGTGGAGTTAATAAAAGTATTAGTCAGAGGGCAGAAGAGGGGTTGTTGAGGTGGTTTGGTCATTTAGAGAGAATGGATCAAAGTAGAATGACATGGAAAGCATATAAATCTATAGGGGAAGGAAGGCGAGGTAGGGGTCGTCCTCGAAAGGGTTGGAGAGAGGGGGTAAAGGAGGTTTTGTGGGCAAGGGGCTTGGACTTCCAGCAAGCGTGCGTGAGCGTGTTAGATAGGAGTGAATGGAGACGAATGGTACTTGGGACCTGACGATCTGTTGGAGTGTGAGCAGGGTAATATTTAGTGAAGGGATACCGGTTATTTTCATATAGTCGGACTTGAGTCCTGGAAATGGGAAGCACAATGCCTGCACTTTAAAGGAGGGGTTTGGGATATTGGCAGTTTGGAGGGATATGTTGTGTATCTTTATATGTATATGCTTCTAAACTGTTGTATTCTGAGCACCTCTGCAAAAACAGTGATTATGTGTGAGTGTGGTGAAAGTGTTGAATGATGATGAAAGTATTTTCTTTTTGGGGATTTTCTTTCCTTTTTGGGTCACCCTGCCTCGGTGGGAGACGGCCGACTTGTTGAAAAAAAAAAAAAAATTGAATGCATTTCTTATCTAGATTTCTGAATGCCATTTTCATATTTATAACCTTTGATCGTGATGTTGTTGTTCTTGCACTCACTTCAGGGGACCTAGGGATGAAGAACCACTGGTCTAGACAGTGTTTATTATATCCAAATAAACATCCTGGTATTCATTATTGCTAAATTATTGTTTTTATCTTTTGTATGTTAATGCAAATGTAAATAATTTTGAAGCTGAAGTTACACTCTGAGTTAAGACTGCCTTAGTTGTAGAAATTTTGTAAATTATTATTATATTTTTTTATTATCACACTGGCCGATTCCCACCAAGGCAGGGTGGCCCGAAAAAGAAAAACTTTCACCATCATTCACTCCATCACTGTCTTGCCAGAAGGGTGCTTTACACTACAGTTTTTAAACTGCAACATTAACACCCCTCCTTCAGAGTGCAGGCACTGTACTTCCCATCTCCAGGACTCAAGTCCGGCCTGCCGGTTTCCCTGAACCCCTTCATAAATGTTACTTTGCTCACACTCCAACAGCACGTCAAGTATTAAAAACCATTCGTCTCCATTCACTCCTATCAAACACGCTCACGCATGCCTGCTGGAAGTCCAAGCCCCTCGCACACAAAACCTCCTTTACCCCCTCCCTCCAACCTTTCCTAGGCCGACCCCTACCCCGCCTTCCTTCCACTACAGACTGATACACTCTTGAAGTCATTCTGTTTCGCTCCATTCTCTCTACATGTCCGAACCACCTCAACAACCCTTCCTCAGCCCTCTGGACAACAGTTTTGGTAATCCCGCACCTCCTCCTAACTTCCAAACTACGAATTCTCTGCATTATATTCACACCACACATTGCCCTCAGACATGACATCTCCACTGCCTCCAGCCTTCTCCTCGCTGCAACATTCATCACCCATGCTTCACACCCATATAAGAGCGTTGGTAAAACTATACTCTCATACATTCCCCTCTTTGCCTCCAAGGACAAAGTTCTTTGTCTCCACAGACTCCTAAGTGCACCACTCACCCTTTTCCCCTCATCAATTCTATGATTCACCTCATCCTTCATAGACCCATCCGCTGACACGTCCACTCCCAAATATCTGAATACATTCACCTCCTCCATACTCTCTCCCTCCAATCTGATATTCAATCTTTCATCACCTAATATTTTTGTTATCCTCATAACCTTACTCTTTCCTGTATTCACTTAATTTTCTTCTTTTGCACACCCTACCAAACTCATCCACCAATCTCTGCAACTTCTCTTCAGATTCTGAAGAGATTTTGTAAATATTCTGACTAAAATAATTGAACATGAATAGTGTAGAAATAAGGAGATCTAAAATATTTCAATCATCCAGAATTGGATTTATTTGTTTTTTCAGTGAAAGACTCCAGTCTGAATGGAAAAAAGGAAAATAGAAAATATGTCATAGGTTAGCTGGATTTGAGTCCTGGAGGTGGAAAAGGCATTGTTTGCACTTTGAAGAAGGGGTTGGCATGTTGCAGTATTACCTGGAGTTTACCTGGAGAGAGTTCCGGGGGTCAACGCCCCCGCGGCCCGGTCTGAGACCAGGCCTCCTGGTGGATCAGAGCCTGATCAACCAGGCTGTTGCTGCTGGCTGCACGCAAACCAACATACGAGCTACAGCCCGGCTGATCCGGAACTGACTTTAGGTGCTTGTCCAGTGCCAGCTTGAAGACTGCCAGGGGTCTGTTGGTAATCCCCCTTATGTGTGCTGGGAGGCAGTTGAACAGTCTCGGGCCCCTGACACTTACTGTATGGTCTCTTAACGTGCTAGTGACACCCCTGCTTTTCATTGGGGGGATGGTGCATCGTCTGCCAAGTCTTTTGCTTTCGTAGTGAGTGATTTTCGTGTGCAAGTTCGGTACTAGTCCCTCTAGGATTTTCCAGGTGTATATAATCATGTATCTCTCCCTCCTGCGTTCCAGGGAATACAGGTTTAGGAACCTCAAGCGCTCCCAATAATTGAGGTGTTTTATCTCCGTTATGCGCGCCGTGAAAGTTCTCTGTACATTTTCTAGGTCGGCAATTTCACCTGCCTTGAAAGGTGCAGTAGGAGGGGTAATACAAATTGTGATGCCAGCACACTTCTGGCAAGACAGCAATTGAATGAATGATGGTGAATGTGTTTCCTCTTTGGGTCATGCTGCCAAGTGAGTGTGAAACAGAAGCCTGTAACTGTTTTACGTGATGGTAGGATTGCTGGTGTCTTTTTTTCTGTCTCGTAAACATGAAAGATTTCAGGTACGTCTTGCTACTTCTGCTTTCACTTAGGTCACACTGCACATGCATAGACAAGCATATATATACATGTATATACACATGCCCCTCTGGATTTTCTTCTATTTCCTGACTAGTTCTTGTTCTTGTTTATTTCCTCGTTTATTGCCTCGGTGGGATATGGCCGGTTTGTTGAAAGAAAGAAAGAAAGATCTCCATGGGGAAATGGAACAGAATTCTTCCTCCATAAGCCATGTGTGTCATAAGAAACGACTAAAATGCCAGGAGCAAGGAGCTAGTAACCCCTTATCTCCGTTATGCGCGCCGTGAAAGTTCTCTGTACATTTTCTAGGTCGGCAATTTCACCTGCCTTGAAAGGTGCAGTAGGAGGGGTAATACAAATTGTGATGCCAGTACACTTCTGGCAAGACAGCAATTGAATGAATGATGGTGAATGTGTTTCCTCTTTGGGTCATGCTGCCAAGTGAGTGTGAAACAGAAGCCTGTAACTGTTTTACGTGATGGTAGGATTGCTGGTGTCTTTTTTTCTGTCTCGTAAACATGAAAGATTTCAGGTACGTCTTGCTACTTCTGCTTTCACTTAGGTCACACTGCACATGCATAGACAAGCATATATATACATGTATATACACATGCCCCTCTGGATTTTCTTCTATTTCCTGACTAGTTCTTGTTCTTGTTTATTTCCTCGTTTATTGCCTCGGTGGGATATGGCCGGTTTGTTGAAAGAAAGAAAGAAAGATCTCCATGGGGAAATGGAACAGAATTCTTCCTCCATAAGCCATGTGTGTCATAAGAAACGACTAAAATGCCAGGAGCAAGGAGCTAGTAACCCCTTCTCCTGTATACATTACTACATTTAAAAATAGAAAGTTTTGTTTTTCTTCATGGGCCACCCTGATTCAGTGGGATATGGCCGGTTTGTTGAAAGAAGAACTTTCCTTTTTACTTTTGGGCCACCCTGCCTTGGTGGGATATGGCTGGTTTGTTGAAAGAAGAAGAAGAAAGAACATTGAGGATTTAGAAGTGTAAAAGTCATATTTCTTTTCAAAGAAATTGTATTTGAAATTATGGAAATGGGTCTTCAAGAAATATGTATGGAATTGTTGGTTGCAGGAAAAGACTATTGCAAGAAACTAAAGAACTGGTGAAAGGTTGTTGATCCGAGGAATTGAAGCTATCCTATTTTTCCTTGCATTAAAAATGATTACCTCCCATTCCTCAGGCGATGCATGGCCCTTAAAAGTTTATATGTTTGCTGTGAGCATATGATAGTAATACATAAATTCCTCCCATATAAATTCTAGTTATGTAGAATTTTTTTTATGCTTGTTATTATTATTGTCTGTTTTGACAGGGTTGCTGTGCAGAATGAGCGGTATGATGACTGGTCTACAACATTAACTCGTCTACGTCGCATGTTCAACAACTACTTGCCAACTGTGTTAGACTACCACCGAAATCTGGGCTCTGATGTGCCAGAAGCAACAAATTCTTGTGCATCACAAGGAAATTTTCTAGAGGTCCTTAACATTTCTCTTAATGGTAAATTACATTATTTTTTAATACATACATTGTCTATCTCCATCCAAGGTAGGGCAACTCAGAAAAGAAAATGTTTTCACCATTCAGTGAATAGCTTTCTTGCCAGAAGTGCACAGATGTCAAAAGTCAAATGACCCTCTAAATTGCCACATCCCCTCTTATAAAATAATAATAACCTTTCTGTGTAAAATAGCTGTGATGCATCAGTAGGAAGGAGAAGAGTGAGAGTGAATGCTAACCAAAGCCAACAAGAATTAATGACAGGAGGTGAAAACAGAGAGCAAAGTGAGAATGTGTACTTAAAGTGGAAAGGAGATCAAAGGGCAAAATCATTTGTCTCCTTATTTAATTAATCATCTGTAGCCTTGTAGAATGCTGTACAGTTACTGTGGTAGGTCTTCTTTTTTGACACAATCTTTTATGTTTTTTTTTTTAACATGCTGGCCCACTCCCACCGAGGCAGGGTGGCCCCCAAAAAATAAAAAAGACTTTTACCATCATTCAACACTTTCACCATCATTCACACACAGAGGGAATAATCTTTAAGAATGTTGTGTGTGTTCATTTGCTTGTACCTAGAGGGCATAGACCTGCCTACCTCAGTCAGGCTGATGGAACTTGCTAGAAGATGCATTATTGAGGTACTGGTTATTGTTAACTAATTTTGTTTCCTAGTGCTTCTTGTGTTAGTCTCACACTGCAAAAATGCAGTGCACATAAAGGGCCTGAAGATCTGTAATTCACTACCTGAACCAGTTAAGGATCCCATGACAACAATACAAATTTGGGGCTATCTTCTCATCTCTCAATACTAACCAAACCAAACCAAACAACATTTAACCAGTTTGAAGCAATTCTCCTAAATATTATATGACCTCAAGTCTATTAAAACATCTGCCAATCTATGAAATATTAATGTTTGAACCATTAATTGTAATATTATTTTCATTATGTGCAACTTCAAGATTATTGTTCTTATAAACCTCTACCTTGACTACCTCGCATTAATATTAAGATAAAATAAAGATTTATTAAAAAGTTAACCACTCTTTTCTCATATAGACTTAATTAATTATTATGTGTTAGGATAAGTCTCCCCGAAATGCCCCAGCATGATAATGGCTTTCTTTGTACCTAACAAATCAAAATTGTAAATACACATTGTAACCTTTGCAAAGAAATGAAATCTTTATCTTTTATCTTTTTTGTTGTTTAGCAAAATTTCTTTATCTTTACTATTGTTCTCTGGGGATTAGGTTAAACACATCATCAATTCTCTTTGCCTGTATTATCCTTCTTGCCAACAAATTTTTCTCCTACCAAGAGGTAGATGTCTGGCTACTCTTTCTAGTATTAAGTCTCATTTTGCTCTGATGAGGCATTAATAAAAATTGAGAAATAACATTTTCCTAATTTGTTTATAGTTCCCACAGATCATTACACCATCAAGAAAGAGCATAAAACTTGCTGCTGCAGCAGGTGTAACTTCTCTGAAATTACATAACAAAATACTCTGCCATTTCCCATTTACATCTAGAAACTATAATAAAGCTTTATTCAGTACAATCCTTAATTCTAACAACTGTTGTGAATATGGTTTATGTTTACTTGTCTGTCTTTACAAAATTTTTTGCTTTTATTCTTTTATTCATATTTTGCAGTATTTGAGAAGCACTATCTGGATCGAAGTTTTGATCGCACAGGTCAAGTGTCTGTGGTAGTAACTCCAGGTGTTGGAGTTTTTGAGGTGGATCGTGAACTGACAAATATCACCAAGCAGCGCATCATTGACAATGGTGTTGGGTCAGATCTGGTGTGTGTGGGTGAACAGCCACTTCATGCTGTTCCACTTCTTAAGGTAGTTCTGTGGATGCTTACAGTGAATGTATTGATGTATTTTTGAGGAATAATACATATGTGACACATGGGTTTCTTTGTTGGAGATATGTTTTGTCTGCACAGCATGCTCTTTTTTTTTTAAATTTAATAGAGAGGTCATGATAATGGAAATGTGCATAATAGAATCAATTGTATACAGTGTTGCAGACAGGTGAGATTCATATCTACAACTGAAGCATCTCTATAACTAATTTTTTTTTGTCACAGTTCCATAACAAGAAGGGAAGTATAAATGCCGATGACTACAGCATGCCTCACACCTGGATCAACCTTAGTTTTTACTCTGCTAAGAAGAAAGTTGGTTATGGCACTTTTGTTCCACGGATTAAGCTTCCCCCAGAAAAGCTCAAAACTGTGAAGAGAGAAAAATTTGATGCTTTGAGCAAACCTTGTATGAAACCAGTGCAAGAAACTGCTTTGCCAAATTCTATTTTTGACTATGACGCTTATGATGCTCAGGTGTTCAAGTTACCAACAAACCAAAATAACAAGTATGTGCTATATATTTTGACTTCATGTAGTATATTTTCTATATTTTAATATTTATAAGTTAATGCATTATCTTGTCATTTTGTAATGAAATTAATTTTAGATGTTTATTTTAACATCTACTGAAGCTTGTCCTGACATTTAATGCTAACACTTGGTTTTCGTTAGTGGCTTTACAGTTTGTAGTCCTTGCAGCCCAGCCTCAGAGCATGTCTTCTAAATTGTGAAGAAAATGTTTTAGGAATAAGAATTATTCAAATAATATAGGAAAATAATAATATTTTTTTTTACTGAATGTATGTAGTAGTTTGGAAGAGTTACCTGTCATCTTCCATTTTCATGAGACAGAAAGTAAAGGCAAAATATTTTATAAATAAAATATAAAATATGACAGGTAAACAACTATAATTTTATTTTACTATTTATTGTCTTTTCATTACAGTGCACTTACATTTGTTCTTTAGGGTCCTTTTTGTTTTTGTAACACATTGACCATCACCTACCTAGGTAGGGTGACCCAAAAAAAGAAATACTTTCGACATAATTCCCTCCATCACTGTCCTACTGGAGGTGCACCAGTACCACAATTCAGATGCCCCCAAACTGCAAATATCCCCACCCCTTCTTCAGAGTGCAGACATTGCACCTCCCACCTCCAGGATTTTAGTCCTGCCAACTGGTTTTCCCTAAATCCCTTCACAAAATGTTACCTTGTTCACACTCCAACAGTTTGTCGAGTCCCAAAAACCATTTGTTTCCACTCCTATCTAATGCACTCATATGCACCTGCTGGATAAATGACAGTAAGTGTGTTTTCTCCTTTTTTTTTTATTTGGGGGGGTGGGGGTCATCCTCTCTATGAGAGAAGGCTGGTGTATTAAGAGAGTCAACAAAGAGTTAAGAAAGCCTAGAGAACAAATGGATTTGTCAGTTAAAAATAGGAGAGGAGAGTTATTAAATGGAGAGTTAGAGGTATTGGGAAGATGGAGGGAATATTTTGAGGAATTGTTAAATGTTGATGAAGATAGGGAAGCTGTGATTTCGTGTATAGGACAAGGAGGAATGACATCTTGTAGGAGTGAGGAAGAGCCAGTTGTGAGTGTGGGGGAAGTTCGTGAGGCAGTAGGTAAAATGAAAGGGGGTAAGGCAGCCGGGATTGATGGGATAAAGATAGAAATGTTAAAAGCAGGTGGGGATATAGTTTTGGAGTGGTTGGTGCAATTATTTAATAAATGTATGGAAGAGGGTAAGGTACCTAGGGATTGGCAGAGAGCATGCATAGTTCCTTTGTATAAAGGCAAAGGGGATAAAAGAGAGTGCAAAAATTATAGGGGGATAAGTCTGCTGAGTATACCTGGTAAAGTGTATGGTAGAGTTATTATTGAAAGAATTAAAAGTAAGACGGAGAATAGGATAGCAGATGAACAAGGAGGCTTTAGGAAAGGTAGGGGGTGTGTGGACCAGGTGTTTACAGTGAAACATATAAGTGAACAGTATTTAGATAAATCTAAAGAGGTCTTTGTGGCATTTATGGATTTGGAAAAGGCGTATGACAGGGTGGATAGGGGGGCAATGTGGCAGATGTTGCAAGTGTATGGTGTAGGAGGTAGGTTACTGAAAGCAGTGAAGAGTTTTTACGAGGATAGTGAGGCTCAAGTTAGAGTATGTAGGAAAGAGGGAATTTTTTTCCCAGTAAAAGTAGGCCTTAGACAAGGATGTGTGATGTCACCGTGGTTGTTTAATATATTTATAGATGGGGTTGTAAGAGAAGTAAATGCGAGGGTCTTGGCAAGAGGTGTGGAGTTAAAAGATAAAGAATCACACACAAAGTGGGAGTTGTCACAGCTGCTCTTTGCTGATGACACTGTGCTCTTGGGAGATTCTGAAGAGAAGTTGCAGAAATTGGTGGATGAATTTGGTAGGGTGTGCAAAAGAAGAAAATTAAAGGCGAATACAGGAAAGAGTAAGGTTATGAGGATAACAAAAAGATTAGGTGATGAAAGATTGAATATCAGATTGGAGGGAGAGAGTATGGAGGAGGTGAATGTATTCAGATATTTGGGAGTGGACGTGTCAGCGGATGGGTCTATGAAAGATGAGGTGAATCATAGAATTGATGGGGGGAAAAGAGTGAGTGGTGCACTTAGGAGTCTGTGGAGACAAAGAACTTTGTCCTTGGAGGCAAAGAGGGGAATGTATGAGAGTATAGTTTTACCAACGCTCTTATATGGGTGTGAAGCATGGGTGATGAATGTTGCAGCGAGGAGAAGGCTGGAGGCAATGGAGATGTCATGTCTGAGGGCAATGTGTGGTGTGAATATAATGCAGAGAATTCGTAGTTTGGAAGTTAGGAGGAGGTGCGGGATTACCAAAACTGTTGTCCAGAGGGCTGAGGAAGGGTTGTTGAGGTGGTTCGGACATGTAGAGAGAATGGAGCGAAACAGAATGACTTCAAGAGTGTATCAGTCTGTAGTGGAAGGAAGGCGGGGTAGGGGTCGGCCTAGGAAAGGTTGGAGAGAGGGGGTAAAGGAGGTTTTGTGTGCGAGGGGCTTGGACTTCCAGCAGGCATGCGTGAGCGTGTTTGATAGGAGTGAATGGAGACAAATGGTTTTTAATACTTGACGTGCTGTTGGAGTGTGAGCAAAGTAACATTTATGAAGGGGTTCAGGGAAACCGGCAGGCCGGACTTGAGTCCTGGAGATGGGAAGTACAGTGCCTGCACTCTGAAGGAGGGGTGTTAATGTTGCAGTTTAAAAACTGTAGTGTAAAGCACCCTTCTGGCAAGACAGTGATGGAGTGAATGATGGTGAAAGTTTTTCTTTTTCGGGCCACCCTGCCTTGGTGGGAATCGGCCAGTGTGATAATAATAATAAAAAAAACAAAGAGTAAGTAAATTTTACACATTTCTTATCACATTCAGTATACATTCATCTTCCCTTTCCTGTGTGCTTCTTAAGTAGTTCTTATTCTTGTAAAGCTGTATTTTTCAGTTAAGCAGGTTTGGGCTGAGACAGGGTATTATGTAGGATACTCCATTGCTGTAATAAATTTGTAATGTGGAATGTTTGTAGCGTAGTGAAGGTCCATTAAAATAGTGTCAGTGCTTAAGTGGATGCGAATTGAGCAGCAGGTGGACAGGCAGTGGGACACACAATAGACATGAACATTGGGAGAGCTGTGTGGGTTAGTGTGACTAGTCACACTGACTACAGTACACTACAAACATTTCACATTGAAAATTTATTACAATGCAGTATCCTGCATAAGACAGGACTATAAGGGTGATACTTCCTGAGACTATTAACAAATATAATTGATAAGAGAAAAGGAAGCAATAGAAAATTTGTTATGAACTTGACAGAATAGCTGAGTGAGAAATCAAGAGAATTAATCAAGAATTGATTATGTTTTTACTACAGGACTTATCGGAGCTTACAGAGAACAACTACAAGAAAGAAGAATAATAATCAGTCATCTTCTGTCCAGCCTCTGACAAGAATCACCTTTCAACGGAAGCTCTCCGACCCTGATCTCTATAACAGCATTGAGCAGGTGAACATATACTCAGAAGACAGTACAAAGACACTTCATATTGTCTGCCTCTCTGTGTGTAATTTCCCTTCTTTCATATATACTGTACATTAAATGCTCTTCATTAGGGTGCCTTGATGGCAGTGAAGGGCTCTTGATCTAGGTAATTGAAGGTGCCATGTTCTTAATCGGATCTAACCTCATTAATATCCAACCTTCCCATTACCAAGATTCTGTATAACCCTAATGGGTTTTATGATTCTGCATGAATATTATTATTATTATTATTATTATTATTATTATTATTATTATTATTATTCTTTCTTTCAACACACCAGCCGTATCCCACCGAGGTGGGGTGGCCCAAAAGGAAAAACGAAAGTTTCTCCTTTTACATTTAGTAATATATACAGGAGAAGAGGTTACTAGCCCCTTGCTCCCGGCATTTTAGTCGCCTCTTACAACACGCATGGCTTACGGAGGAAGAATTCTGTTCCACTTCCCCATGGAGATAAGAGGAAATAAACAAGAATAAGAACTAGAAAGAAAATAGAAGAAAACCCAGAGGGGTGTGTATATATACAAAGGAGGATGAAACCTTCCCTATGAGGATAGACTTGTACATGTATGTGTAGTGTGACCTAAGTGTAAGTAGAAGTAGCAAGACGTACCTGAAATCTTGCATGTTCATGAGACAGAAAAAAGGACACCAGCAATCCTACCATCATGTAAAACAATTACAGGCTTTCGTTTTACACTCACTTGGCAGGACGGTAGTACCTCCCTGGGCGGTTGCTGTCTACCAACCTACTACCTATAATTATTATTATTATTATTATTATTATTATTTTCTTTTCTTTATATGATAACACATCATTTGTTTCCCACCAAGGCAGGGTGATCTGAAAAAGAAGAATCTCACCAAGGTAGGGTGATCCAAAAAAGAAGAAACACTTTCATCATTCATTCCATCACTGTCTTGCCAAAGGCATGCCTACACTACAGTTAAAAAACTGCAACATATCAACACCCCTCCTTCGGAGTGCAGGCACTGTACTTCCCACCTCCAGGACTCAAGCCCAGCTAACTGGTTTCCCTGAATCCCTTCATAAATGTTACTTTGCTCACACACTAACAGCATGTCATCATAAAAACCATTCATCTCCACACACTACTATCCAGCATGCTCATGCATGCTTGCTGGAAGTCCAAGCCCCTTGCACACAAAACCACTTTTATCCCCTCCCTCCAACCTTTCCTAGGATGACCCCTACCCCGTCTTCCTTCCACTACAGATTTATATGCCCTCCAAGTAGTTCTATTTTGTTCCATCCTCTCTAAATGTCCAGACCACATCAACCCTTCCTTTGCTCTGTGGATAATACTTTTTAGAAACCCTGCACCTCCTCCTCATCTCCAAGCTATGGATTCTCTGCTTTACATTCACACTACACATTGCCCTCAGACATGCCATATCCACTGTTTCCAGTCTTCTCCTTTTTGCAGCATTCACCACCCATGCTTCACACCCTTTTTCCACCTCATCAATTCTAAGATTCACCTCATCTTTCATAGACCCATCTGCTGAAAAGTTCACTCCCAAATATCTGAATACATTCACTTCCTCTGTACTCCCTCCCTCCAATCTAATATCCAATCTTTCATTACCTAAATTTTTTGTTAACCTCATTGCCTTGCTCTTTCCTATGTTCATGTTTTATTTACTTCTTTACATACCCTTCCGAACTCGTTCACCAACCTCTGCTACTTTTTTTCAGAATCTCTCAAAAGCACAATGTCATCAGGAAAAATTATTATTATTATTATTATTATTATTATTATTATTATTATTATTATTATTATTATTATTATTCTTGACATGTTGTTAGAGTCTGAGCAAGATAACATTTATGAAGGGATTCGGGGAAAACTAGTTATCTGGATTTGAATCCTGGAAGTGGGAAGTACAGTGCCTGCACTCTGAAGGAGGGCTGGAGATATTTACAGTTTGGAAGAATTTCTGAACTGTGGTATTGGCATGCCTCTGGCAAGACAGTGAAAAAATGAGTGATGGTGAAAGTGTTCCTCCTCTTATTTTTTTGGGTCACCCCACCTTGGTGGGCAACAGCTGGTATGTTACGTATAATAAATCTTTCTTACTTTCAACAAACCAGTCATATCCCACCGAGGCAGGGTAACCCAAAAAGAAAAACAAGAGTTTCTCTTTTAACTTTAGTAATGTATACAGTAGAAGGGGTTACTAGCTCCTTGCTCCCATTATTATTATTATTGTTATTATTTTTTTTGACACTGGCTGTATCTCACCGAGGCAGGCTGACCTAAAAAGAAAAACGAAAGTTTTTTCTTTTTAATTTTAGTAGCAACACGCTCCTGGCATTGAAGTCATCTCGATTATTATTATTATTCTCTTTATTAATATTGTTGTTGTTGTAGTTTAAGCATAGTATTTAATAAGATTTCAAAAACCATTTTTCACATTTGCTTTCAGCATCTTGAACTTGTTCCCATCAATCCCTCCTGCTTTACCTTTATAACTGTGTGTCGTTGCAGATATCCAGCTCGATGGTTGCACTGGGAAGCTCTGTAACCTCTGTATTTGACAAGTCTCCAGCTATCAACATTCCTGCACGCATTACAGAAAATAAAACTTACCCACATTCATTTGGTGCTCTTAATGTTGAAGGTTTGCAATATATTACATATTTAATTCTTAATCATTTATTTAATTGTTATTACTCTGTAATCACTTGAGACCGATGTAGAGATGTGACCTGACTGACTATCAGTCAATGATGCAAGCAGCCTACACAACCCTTGCAATGAAGGGGAAGTAAACAGGCTATAGTAACTATTTGCTGCATTTCTTACTCTTCAAGGGGGGTGCCTTGATTTCAGTAAATGGCACATGATTCAAGGACTTGGAGATACTGTATCCTTTCCTGTGGCCTGAACCTGATTATCTTCTATTTCCCAGCCACTGTTTGGCTCTTATGGATTCAATGCTTCTCTTTAACCCTTTCAGGGTCCGTCCCATAGATCTACGGCTTTACGGTGAGTGTCCAAACCGTAGATCTACGCCATGAGCTCAGCTCACTCTGATAAACTGTGAGTGGTACATTTGGGCCTAGATATGAGAGAATACATCTATGTGGTATGTGTGCACCACATAAAACAGATCCTGCAGCACACTGTGTATAATGAGAGAAAAAACTGAAATCATGATTTTTCGATTAAAACAGCGACTTTGCAGTGTTTTTTCGTATGTTTTTTATAGTTGTATTTGCGATTTCTTGGTCTCATTTGATAGAATGGAAGACATGTTACAGAAATAGAGATGATTTTGATTGGTTTTAGCACTGGAAATGGCTTGAAACTGAGCTCAAAGTAGCAGAAATGTTAAATTTTTGCCGATATTCAAGAGTAAACAAACGACCTCACACATCTAATACACGTCAGCTGGTGGGTCTAATATACATTCACAAATATGGTGATGATATTTATACAATTATTACAGTATTGCATAACAGTAAATCTTCTATTTTTTGGTGTGAATAAAAATTCATTATGTGAATAAAAAATCAAAATGGAATTTATTTGTAAAGCCTCAAAATGTAACTAATGAACAGAGGAAATGTTAGTTTAGTTCCAGGAATACCTACATTGTTTATTCTGGAGCCTATTTTGAAATTGGAATATTTTGAACTTTGTGTTAAATTGGCCAAATTAACAATTTCCGATCACTTTATTTTGTAGTTGAAACAGTTGATTTGGCGATTTCTTGTGCTCAATCGATAGAATAGAAGTAATACTAGTGAAATAGCTAAGAATTTGGTTGATTGGAATAATGTAATTGGCCTAAAATGGGAGTCAAAGTCGGCAAAATCGCCGACTCGTAAATATCGCTGACACATCAAAATTCGCGAGAGCATAATTTCGTCAATTTTCCACCAAATTTCGTACTTTTTGTTTTATTACCTTCACAAAAAGATTCTCTACGATTTCATAAGAAAAAATAAAAATTTTTTTTTTTGAAAATTCTTGGACACTGGTGCGTGACTTCAGATTTTGGCCTTGGACCCTGAAAGGGTTAAATGTACTAAGAATCTGCATATTCTTCTGTCTATAGATATCTTTTTAATGGGTCTCAGCAAATGTAAATTTAAATACAGTGGACCCTTGGGTAACAACATTAATCCATTCCAGAGAGCTTGCCTTTAACCGATTTTGCCGTTAGCCAAATTAATTTTCCCAATAAGAATTAATGGAAATCCAATTAATCCGTTTCAGACAGCCAAAAGTATTAACAAAAAATATTTTTTTTTAAAGATTAAATATACATATACATACAGAAAACAATGACAAATAAATATAAAGTGCTAATAAAATGAATAAATGAACATTTAACATCATACTTACCTTTACTGAAGACTTTTGTTGGTGTATGGCAGACAGGTAGGAGGGAAGAGGGAGGCGAGTTTATTATGCTTCAATATGACGCTAATATCATTATTTATCTATCACAATTCATCTAATATGACATAATAAACAATATTAATAACATAGAAACATGCTGTATACTTTAGAATGAATAAAATATGTCAATGTATGAGAGGAGTAAGTGGTGGAAGTGTTGTTGGGTTTATAAGGGCCACTGAGAGAAGCTGTATATAGTGGTACTGGAGGCACCAGTAGAACCCACCAACACTATCACACTTAAACAATGTATGTAATTTATAAATAAGAAATATTTACATTTTAATTTATAAATAAGTAAGTAAGTTTATTCAGGTATACACAAATACAGTTACATAGATTATCATCTATAGCAGCATACCTGGAGTTTACCTGGAGAGAGTTCCGGGGGTCAACGCCCCCGCGGCCCGGTCTGTGACCAGGCCTCATGGTGGATCAGCGCCTGATCAACCAGGCTGTTACTGCTGGCTGCACGCAGTCCAATGTACGAGCCACAGCCCAGCTGGCCAGGTACCGACTTTAGGTACTTGTCCAGTGCCTGCTTGAAGACAGCCAGGGGTCTATTGGTAATCCCCCTAATGTATGCTGGGAGGCAGTTGAACAGTCTCGGGCCCCTGACACTTATTGTATTGTCTCTTGACGTGCTAGTGACACCCCTGCTTTTCATTTGGGGGATGTTGCATCGTCTGCCGAGTCTTTTGCTTTCATTGTGAGTGATTTTCGTGTGCAAGTTTGGTACTAGTCCCTCTAGGATTTTCCAGGTGTATATAATCATGTATCTCTCCCTCCTGCGTTCCAGGGAGTACAGGTTCAGGAACTTCAAGCGCTCCCAGTAATTGAGGTGTTTTATCTCTGTTATGCGTTCCGTGAAGGTTCTCTGTACATTTTCTAGGTCAGCAATTTCACCTGCCTTGAAAGGTGCTGTTAGTGTGCAGCAATATTCCAGCCTAGATAGAACAAGCGACCTGAAGAGTGTCATCATGGGCTTGGCATCCCTAGTTTTGAAGGTTCTCATTATCCATCCTGTCATTTTTCTAGCAGATGCGATTGATACAATGTTATGGTCCTTGAAGGTGAGATCCTCCGACATGATCACTCCCAGGTCTTTGACGTTGATTTTTCGCTCTATTTTGTGGCCAGAATTTGTTTTGTACTCTGATGAAGTTTTAATTTCCTCATGTTTACCATATCGGAGTAATTGAAATTACTCATCGTTGAACTTCATATTGTTTTCTGCAGCCCATTGAAAGATTTGGTTGATGTCCACCTGGAGCCTTGCAGTGTCTGCAATGGAAGACACTGTCATGCAGATTCGGGTGTCATCTGCAAAGGAAGACACGGTGCTGTGGCTGACATCATTGTCTATGTCAGATATGAGGATGAGAAACAAGATGGGAGCGAGTACTGTGCCTTGTGGAACAGAGCTTTTCACCGTAGCTGCTTCAGTCTTTACTCTATTGACTACTACACTTTGTGTTTTGTTTGTGAGGAAATTGTAGATCCATCTACCAACTTCTACCAATATATTTGTAAAGTACCTAGGATAACCCAAAAAAGTCAGAGTGACTTATTTCCATTGGGGTCCTTTTATATTTACACTTATATTTACTTTTATACTTACACTTTTATATTTACACTTACCTCGGAGATGTTAGTTTAATTAGTTAATTTGATGGAGGAGATGCTTGCAGAGGTTTAGGGTGGTGGACGATAGCAGGCTGGCATTATGTTCATTGGCCCTATACACATCCAACAACATTGGAAAGTTACTTTCATGTCGTTTTTCTATCACTTACTCGCTTAACTTACTTGCTACACTGTTAATTCTACACTTTATCACTGGCGGGCACTATCGCCTTTATCGATACCTGCTGCTTTAGTATTGTACATATCGTAGAATCACTGAATCACTGCAGAAGGCACATTCTCCCCTCTCTCTTCCTCCTCCACTTTGGTACTTTGCTGTGAGTTTTTTCATGAATTCTTTTGTGTTTCTTTTCTTCTTTACCACAGAGCTGGCACTAGAAGCTTTCTTTGGGCCCATGGTGGCTTATTTAGCAGTTACAAGCAGTAAAAACAATGAAATAATACAAAATATATTGAATGTATGCATGGATTCATCTTCTCTGGCTTGTAAACATTGGCACACTGACTGTACATGGGCTCAGGCTGCATGGACAAGTTCAGTACAAATGTCCTTAACAGAGTTCTTGGACATTAGCCAAGCCAATATTTTGATGCAAAAACGTGCCGCTATCCGATTTTAACGTTAGCCAATGCCGCCGTTACCCAAAGGTCCACTGTACTCTTAATTACTCTCCAGAAATAATTTCTGAGATGATTCTTAAGTAGGACAAAAGTGGAACTTGGGTACCATATATATACACTAAGTGAAATATGAACTACTGCAGTTGCTTGCCCTGATGATCTCCTCGGGGTGGATTTTCCTTAAGGAATGATCAACTAGCAAGTCATATTGCGTATTAATGATATAAATATATGCTATATATCAACAAAGAGTGACTGTAAATATGTATACAGTGCTTGTCATTTTAAAGTATGATGGGTGGAGGCACCTGGCATACTTGAATGTCAAAAGCATTACCTGTCCTGTTAAGTGTTTTGGTGAGACCGAGAGTTATGATTGCCTGGCAAATTGTAAAGGGATGTCTTGGGATCCCTAAGACTGCATCCTAAATGCCTTCTAAGTTTATTTTGTGGACCAAAATAAAATCATTTCTCCGTAAGCCATGCTTACGGAGAAATGATTCTTATTCCACTTCCCCATGGATATAAAAGGAAAAGTAATTAGTACAAGAACTAAGATAAAATCAAAGAAAACTCATATGAATGTGTATAAATAAACGTGTAGTGTGACCTAAGTGTAAGTAGAAGTAGCAAGACGTACCTGTAGTCTTGCATGTTTATGAGGCAGACAAAAGCGACCAACAATCCTACCATCATGTAAAACAATTACAGGCTTTCATTTTATACTCACTTGGCAGAACGGTAGTACCTCCCTGGGTGGTTGCTGTCTACCAACCTACCTATTATTATTATTTATTTATTTATTTTTTAAAAACATTATCCATTTTTCACTGAGGTAGAATGACCCAAAAAAGAAACACTTTCATCGTCATTCATTCCATCACTGTCTTACCAGAGGTGCACCAATATGTACTATAGTTCATATCCTCACCCCTCCTTCAGAGTGCAGGCACTGTACTTCCCACCTCCACTTACTCCTGTCTAGCATGTTCATGCATGCTTGCTGGACATCCAAGCTCCATGCACACAAACCCTCCTTTACCCCCTCCCTCCAGTATTTCCCATTATTATCGGTATCATTATTATTACGATTTTTCTTGTTATTATTATTGCTGTCCTTGGCAGCTATAGCATTTTAGAGTCCAACCATTTGATAAAACATTTTATTTAGGATCAGTTTTACTTAAAGGCCTGTAACTGCATGAGTGTGTACTCATCTGGTCGCAGGGGTTGATTCACAGCTCCTGTATTTGTTTTTTTGTTTTTGTTTGGGTTTTATTACAATACAAACTTTACACAAAGTTCTTTGTAACAGTTCTGGATATCACCATGTTTTGAATTTAAAATGTGATGTGTACTTATACATATATATCTTGCAATAAAGCATCTGAAGCAATTTTGATTCCTGCAGGCATCAACAAGCCATGTACACAAACACTTTATGAGGGAGACGAGGTGTCTCCACCACATTCAGTTAAGGTCGGCTCAAGCAGTGGCACTTCTCCTAATGACAATTCCCAGGTAATTGAGTTTTTTTGTGTTTTCTTGTTCCGAATAATAAGTCTTTACATATCAGATTTAACAATCTCGTAAGTACAGTATTTCATTTTAAGCAGAATAACAGTACAGTGGTACCTTGACTTACGATTTTAATTCATTCCGCTACTGAGCTCGTAACTCAATTTGCTCATACGTGTCAATTAATTGAAATTAATTGAAATGCCATTAATCCATTACATTCCCAAAAAACCACCCCAGGGACAGGAGAAAATACTTCGATATAACACTAATATCAACTCTATGGCTTATTTATCTATCAAAATTGATCTAATATGACATAAACACTATAAGTAACATAGAAACATGATAAATACTACTTTAGAATAAATAAAATAGGCCATAATATGGCGTGTGTCCAGGACCAGTCCGAGCATATAAAATCATTACTGCTCCTTCCTATAATGTGTTCTTTGGTCCTGGGTAAGAGAAAATGGAGTTTTTGAGAGGCTAACTGCATTAGATCACTAGTGTGATATATGATTATCTTGGAAGTAGGTTATTGACTTATTTCATGAAGCCCACCATTTATTATTGAAGTAAATGTAACAATATTAACAGGAATCATAAAAAAAATTATTTTTCTATAATTGGCTCGTGGAATACAGTGGACCCCCGGTATTCGATATTAATCTGTTCCTGAGAGCTCATCGAATACCGAAAATATCGAAAAGCGAATCAATTTTCCTCATAAGAAATAATGGAAATCAAATTAATCTGTGCAAGACACCCAAAAGTATGAAAAAAAAAAAATTTACTACATGAAATATTAAGTTTAATGCAAAAGAATAATTCCAGCAAGCGTGCGTGAGCGTGTTAGATAGGAGTGAATGGAGACGAATGATACTTGGGACCTGACGATCTGTTGGAGTGTGAGCAGGGTAATATTTAGTGAAGGGATTCAGGGAAACCGGTTATTTTCATATAGTCGGACGTGAGTCCTGGAAATGGGAAGTACAATGTCTGCACTTTAAAGGAGGGGTTTGGGATATTGGCAGTTTGGAGGGATATGTTGTGTATCTTTATATGTGTATGCTTCTAAACTGTTGTATTCTGAGCACCTCTGCAAAAACAGTGATAATGTGCGAGTGTGGTGAAAGTGTTGAATGATGAAAGTATTTTCTTTTTGGGGATTTTCTTTCTTTTTTGGGTCACCCTGCCTCGGTGGGAGACGGCCGACTTGTTAAAAAAAAAAAAAAACAATAACAATAGAATAATTGACACTTACCTTTAATGAAGATCTGGTGATGATTGATGGGATGGGAGGAGGGGAGAGGTGTTAGTGTTTAGAAGGGGAATCCCCTTCCATTAGGACTTGAGGTAGCAAGTCCTTTTCTGGGGTTACTTCCCTTCTTCTCTTAATGCCACTAGGACCAGCTTGAGAGTCACTGGACTTCTGTCGCACAACATATGTGTCCATAGTGGCCTGTACCTCCAGTTCCTTTATGACATTCCTAAAGTGTTTCACAACATTGTCAGTGTAATAGTCACCAGCACGGCTTGCAATAGCTGTATTAGGGTGATTGTCACCAAAAAAGGTTTGCACTTTAAGCCACATTGCACACATTTCCTTAATCTTTGAAATAGGCAACTTCTTCAATTTCTCTATCCCCTCCTCCGAAGCAGTTTCCTCAGGTGTGGCCTCTTGCTGTTGAAGATGATCTAGCAGCTCATCAGTGGTTAGTTTGTCATTGTCCTCCTCCACCAACTCTTCCACATCCTCCCCACTAACCTCCAACCCCAAGGACTTCCCCAGTGCCACAATGGATTCCTCAACTTGCATACGCTTCTCAGGGTTAGCCTCAAATCCTTCAAAATCCCTTTTGTCTACACATTCTGGCCACAGTTTTTTCCAAGCAGAGTTCAAGGTCCTCTTAGTCACTCTTTCCCAAGCCATACCTATAATGTTTATACAATTGAGGATATTAAAGTGATCCTTCCAAAACTCTTTTAGAGTCATTTGAGTTTCTGTGGTCACTACAAAGCACTTTTGAAACATAGCTTTTGTGTACAGTTTCTTGAAGTTGGAAATAACCTGCTGGTCCATGGGCTGCAGGAGAGGAGTGGTATTAGGAGGCAAAAACTTGACCTTAATGAAGCTCATGTCCCCAGAAAGTCACTCTGCCAAGTCTGTAGGATGACCAGGGGCATTGTCTAATACCAGGAGGCACTAAGGTCTAATTTCTTTTCAATTAGGTAATTTTTCACAGTGGGGGCCAGTGCATGGTGTAACCAGTCATAGAAAAAGTTCCTAGTGACCCATGCCTTACTGTTTGCCTTCCACAGCACACACAAATTAGCCTTGAGGACATTGTTTTTTCTGAACACTCTGGGAGTTTCAGAGTGATACACCAATAAAGGCTTCACTTTGCAATCACCACTAGCATTGGCACACATCAACAGAGTAAGCCTGTCTTTCATAGGCTTATGTCCTGGGAGTGCCTTTTCCTCCTGAGTAATGTAGGTCCTGCTTGGCATTTTCTTCCAAAACAGGCCTGTTTCGTCGCAATTAAACACTTGTTCAGGTTTCAAGTCTTCACTGTATGTAATCCTTGAATTCCTTCACATATTTTTCAGCTGCTTTTTGGTCTGAACTGGCAGCCTCACCATGCCTAATCACACTATGTATGCCACTACGATTCTTAAATCTTTCAAACCAACCTTTGCTGGCCTTAAATTCACTCACATCAGCACTAGTTGCAGGCAATTTCTTTACCAATTCGTCATGCAACTGCCTAGCCTTTTCACAAATGATCGCTTGAGAGATGCTATCTCCTGCTATCTGTTTTTCATTTATCCACACCAATAACAGTCTCAACATTTTCTAACACTTGCGGTCGCTGTTTCGTAATCACAGTTGCACCTTTTGCAAGAACAGCTTCCTTGATTGCTGTTTTCCTGGTCACTATAGTAGAGATGGTTGATTGGGGTTTATTATACAACCTGATCAGCTCCGACACATGTACTCCACTTTTGTACTTTGCAATTATCTCTCTTCATTTCAATAGTCATTAGCACCTTTTTTCTTGAAGGGTTGGCACTAGAAGCTTTCTTGGGGCCCATGGTGACTTATTTTGCAGAAACAAGCACCAAAAACAGTGATAATGTGGAATGTACCAAATGTATCCTTAGATGCGCGCACACTGGCTGGCTTGTAAACACTGGCACACACGGGGCAGTTCAGGCCACATTTGGACACGTCTTGTACGAATCGTATCGAATACCAGGTTTTCGATCGGATACCGAGGCAAAATTTTTGTGATATAATGCATTGAATACTGGATTTAGCGAATACTGATGCCATCGAATACCGGGGGTCCACTGTATTGGAAATGTTCCAAATATTTTGGGATTTGTGTGGGAGTAAAGGGCAAGATATTTTGCAAATATCAAGAACTTAGCAACTTTATTTTTTGTAGAATAACTAAAGATAATTGATAACCTCCAGTGAGAACATCATTCTAGCATTGTTTTATAAGTACCAAGTCCCAAAACCGCCTTTCGTTGTGCCATTTAGGCCAGGGTTCTTGCCAAATGTCATTTTCAGTCAATATTTTTTTTTTAGTAATTTTTTTTTTCACTCATAACTCAGATTTTGGTTTGCAACTCAAAGCAAAAAATCAATCAAGTGATGGCTTGTAACTCGGAAAACTCATAAGTTGGGGCACTCGTAAGTCAAGGTACCACTGAATATGAATTGTAAGAGATTTTGTTTTACTGGTACAGGTTCACATCCCTTTATCCGAAACCTTTGGGGCCAGTAGTGTTTCGAATTTCAGAATTTTTCAAATTTCAGAATGAAGGTGGGGTCTAGGGCAGCACCCCATAATCGAACATTAACACTGCAGCAAAAACATATGAATACTCACACTAAGTGGGATAAATAAAGACTACAAATAATACTGTACTAAGGTTTATAGAGTAATATACTGATAAATGAAATAATGGGATAATTATAGACTAGCAGAAGCTTTTTCACCACAGATTTTCAGACATTTTACACCATTATGCTTCTTAAATTTCTGCAGCCAACCATCTGAATATTGACACTCACCTTCAATGTTCAGTTTTTCATGGTATATTCTAGCTCGTTTCATAACCAACAAACCAGTCAGTGGCATACGTTCATCTCTTCGTTGTCGAATCCACTCCATTAGCACACAGTCAAGATATTCGTTTTTTTTGCCCTGTGCAGTGTTTTCCTATTTTTCATTAGTTTTTGGTCATCACTGTCACTATAATACTTCAGTAATGTGTCTTTCTGTTTCTTTAAATCATAAACAGTAAGACGTTGCACTTACACACCACGATCGAGCTTCTGAAGTAACGCTACTTTCTGCGTTAATGATAACGTCAGATGCTTCTTTTTCTTTTTCTCACTCTTACCCATAGAGGTATCTGCAGCTCTTTTTGACATTTTCACAGTGAAATAAAACAGTCAAAAAATAAAGAGGAAAAACAAAATATCAGCAAACAGCAGACATGTGTGAACACTACAAGCGCTGAGACGCAACTGACACCTGCCACTCTGGCTGTCAGTGCTGAGTCACGCTGCCACATGGCAGCGTTGGAGTTATGAAGAGATGACTGACGCTCCACACTCCACAAAAAAACTACAGTTTTCGGAACTTTTTGAATTTCAGAATTTTGGATAAAGGGATGTGGACTTGTATGTGATGTATAAAAATACATGCTTCTGTATATTATTTTTCTTTGGTTGAAATATCTGTACTGTTCATGTATGATTTGCACTACTCTTGTATGATATATTGTATTGCTGTATAATTTATACTGTACCTCTGTGATGTATACTGTTTCTGTATGATTTGTATTGTTCCTTTATGATTTGTACTGGTACTGTATGAAGTATACAGTTCCTGTATGATGTGTATTATTTCTATATGATGTGTACTGTTTATATGATATGTACTGTTTGTGTATAATTTGTACTGTTACTGTATGATTTGTACAGTTCCTGTATGAAGTATACTGTTCCTGTATGATGTGTATTATTCCTGTATGATGTATACTGTTCCTATATTATTTGTACTGTTCCTGTACAATTTGTGCTGTTCCTGTATGATTTGTGCTGTTCCTGTATAATCTGTGCTGTTCCTGTATGAGGTGTACTGCTCTTCTGTGAGGTATACAATTCCTCTGTGAGGTGTACTGTTCCTGTATGAGGTGTACTGTTCCTCTGTGAGGTGTACCATTTCTCTGTGAGGTGTACTGTTCCTGTATGAGGTATACTGTTCCTGTATGGGGTGTACTGTTCCTGTATGAGGTATACTGTTCCTGTATGAGGTGTACTGTTCCTGTATGAGGTATATTGTTCCTGTATGAGGTATACTGTTCCTGTATGAGGTATACTGTTCCTGTATGGGGTGTACTGTTCCTGTATGAGGTGTACTGCTCCTGAATGAGATGTACTGTTCCTGTATGAGGTGTACTGTTCCTTTGTGAGGTGTACTGTGCCTGTATGAAGTTATTGTTCCTATAAGAGGTGTACTGTTCCTGTATGATGTGTACTGTTCCTGTACATGGTGTACTGTTCCTGTACATGGTGTACTGTTCCTCTGTGAGGTGTACTGTTCTTGTATGAGGTGTACTGTTTCTGTATGTGGTGTACTCTTCCTGTATGAGGTGTACTCTTCCTGTATGTGGTGTACTGTTCCTGTATGAGATGTACTGTTCCTCTGTGAGGTGTACTGTTCCTGTATGAGGTGTACTGTTCCTTCATGAGGTGTACTGTTCCTCTGTGAGGTGTACTGCTCCTGTATGGGGTGTACTGTTCCTGTATGAGATGTTCTGTTCTTGTGTGAGGTGTACTGTCCCTGTATGAGGTGTATTATTCCTCTGTGAGGTGCACTGTTCCTCTGTGAGGTGTACTGTTCTTGTATGAGGTGTACTGTTCTTGTATGAGGTGCACTGTTCCTCTGTGAGGTGTACTGTTCTTGTATGAGGTGTACTATTCCTTTATGAGGTGTACTGTTCCTGTATGAGGTGTACTGTTCCTTTATGAGGTGTACTGTTCCTGTATGAGGTGTACTGTTTCTGAATGAGATGTACTGTTCCTCTGTGAGGTGTACTGTTCCTGTATGAGGTGTACTGTTCCTGTATGAGGTGTACTGTTACTGTATGAGGTGTTCTGTTCTTGTATGAGGTGTACTATTCCTCTGTGAGGTATACTGTTCCTGTATAAAGTGTACTGTTCCTGTATGAGATGTTCTGTTCTTGTATGAGGTATACTCTCCCTGTATGAAGTGTACTGTTCCTCTGTGAGGTGTACTGTTCCTGTATGAGGTGTACTGTTCCTGTATGAGGTATTCTGTTCTTGTATGAGTTGTACTGTTCCTGTATGAGGTGTATTGTTCCTCTGTGAGGTGTACTGTTCCTCGGTGAAGTGTACTATTCCTATATGAGGTGTTCTGTTCCTGTATGAGATGTACTATTCCTCTGTGAGGTGTACTGTTCCTGTATGAGGTTATTGTTCCTGTATAAAGTGTACTGTTTCTGTATGAGATTATTGTTCCTGTATGAGGTGTACTGTTCCTATATGAGGTTATTGTTCCTGTATGAGGTGTACTGTTCCTGTATGAGGTTATTGTTCCTGTATGAGGTGTACTGTTCCTGTATGACCTGGAGTTTACCTGGAGAGAGTTCCGGGGGTCAACGCCCCTGCGGCCCGGTCTGAGACCAGGCCTCCTGGTGGATCAGAGCCTGATCAACCAGGCTGTTGCTGCTGGCTGCACGCAAACCAACATACGAGCTACAGCCCGGCTGATCCGGAACTGACTTTAGGTGCTTGTCCAGTGCCAGCTTGAAGACTGCCAGGGGTCTGTTGGTAATCCCCCTTATGTGTGCTGGGAGGCAGTTGAACAGTCTCGGGCCCCTGACACTTATTGTATGGTCTCTTAACGTGCTAGTGACACCCCTGCTTTTCATTGGGGGGATGGTGCATCGTCTGCCAAGTCTTTTGCTTTCGTAGTGAGTGATTTTCGTGTGCAAGTTCGGTACTAGTCCCTCTAGGATTTTCCAGGTGTATATAATCATGTATCTCTCCCTCCTGCGTTCCAGGGAATACAGGTTTAGGAACCTCAAGCGCTCCCAATAATTGAGGTGTTTTATCTCCGTTATGCGCGCCGTGAAAGTTCTCTGTACATTTTCTAGGTCGGCAATTTCACCTGCCTTGAAAGGTGCTGTTAGTGTGCAGCAATATTCCAGCCTAGATAGAACAAGTGACCTGAAGAGTGTTATTGTTCCTGTATAAAGTGTACTGTTCCTGTATGAGATTATTGTTCCTGTATGAGGTGTACTGTTCCTATATGAGGTTATTGTTCCTGTATGAGGTGTACTGTTCCTGTATGAGGTTATTGTTCCTGTATGAGGTGTACTGTTCCTGTATGAGATTATTGTTCCTGGAAGAGCTGTACTGTTCCTGTATGAGGTGTACTGTTCCTGTATGAGGTTATTGTTCGTGTAAGAGGTGTACTGTTCCTGTATGATGTGTACTGTTCCTGTATGAGGTTATTGTTCCTGTACAAGGTGTACTGTTCCTGTATGAGGTATACTGTTTCTGTATGAGGTGTACTGTTCCTGTATGAGGTGTACTATTCTTCTGTGAGGTAGTACTGTTCTTGTATGAGGTGTACTGTTCCTGTATGAGGTGTACTGTTCCTCTGTGAAGTGTACTGTTCCTCTATGATGTGTACTGTTCCTGTATGAGGTGTACTGTTCCTCTGTGAAGTGTACTGTTCCTCTATGATGTGTACTGTTCCTGTATGAGGTGTACTGTTCCTCTGTGAAGTGTACTGTTCCTCTATGATGTATACTGTTCCTGTAAGAGGTGTACTGTTCCTCTGTGAAGTGCACTGTTCCTCTATGATTTGTACTGTTCCTGTATGAGGTGTACTGTTCCTCTGTGAAGTGCACTGTTCCTCTATGATGTGTACTGTTCCTGTATGAGGTGTACTGTTCCTCTATAAAGTGTACTGTTGCATAATGTGTATTTTTATACTATACAACATGTGCTGTTATACAATACGTGTACAGTGCCTAGAGAGAGAGGTGTGTCTCCTTTTACTGTTACTACCGACTTTCTGTATATTTTTAGTATTAGTGTACCTTGTTTAATGGTGATGATCATTTAGGGTCTGACCTAAATATAATTGTTGTTTTTAAAATGATTGATACAGTGTTTTTCTTGTGTCTCGTCTGGTAGCATATCAGAAGCTCTTCTTAGTTTGTTTTATTTCATGTTTAATCTCTAAGATGAATACCAAATAGTTTTTTTTTCATGTAAGGAATGGCATTCAGTTTTTAAGGACTGCAGAATTAATACTAGAAGAGTACAGCTGTAAATAAATTAAAATTTATTGAGACATTAACATGTCGATATATTGTTTGCTGTAGATTTTGCCTGAGGCATTTAGAATTTGTGTAAAAAAAATTATTTGCACATGAAGTAATTTGAGTGAATTTTTGCTTTAATTTTACTGATTTGCCTTATGTCATTATAATAGTTTTTATATTTTTCTTATCAGTTGCCAAAGAATAAACAAAGTGTCCTCCGTCCAGGAAGATCGCTGATTAACCCTTTTGATCCTTCACATGTTACCATCAAACTGACATCAAATCGCAGGAGATGGATCCACATATTCCCAAAAGGTATTCAGCACTATTCTTTCATCTAATTCAATGCATTTATTAATAGTTTATAAATGAATGTCTTGAAGATTTTTTTTTTCAACACACCAGCCATCTCCTACTGAGGCAGGGTGACCCAAAAAAGAAAGAAACTCTTTCACCATCATTCACACATAATGACTGTCTTTGCATAGGTGCCCGGATATGATAGTTTAGATGTCACTCCAAACAGCCAATATCTCAATCCCTTCCTTTAAAGTGCAGGCATTGTACTTCCCACCTCCAGGATTCAAGTCCAGCTAATCTGTTTCCCTGAATCCCATCACAAAATATTACCCTGCTTGTCAGGTCCCAGAAACCACTTGTCTCCATACACTCCTATCTAACATGCTCACATGTGCCTGCTGCATATCCAGGCTGCTTGCACACAAAATCTCTTTTACCCCCTCCCTCTATCCTTCCTAGGATTAATATATTTATTAATTTTTTAGTCCTGTTATGTACTAGATTCATGCTGTTTAGCTATGAATGGAATAAGGAGTTATAGTTAGCGAATTTAATGACTATGAGAGGTATTAATATGTTCATTATAAAGGATAATGCATTACTTTGTTGAAAATAATAGATGATGGAACTCATTGCAGATATGAATGAGACTGTTTCAAATGCAAGAAAAGTTTTCATGTCCAAAACAGTTATGATATGAGAAGTGATGTGTTGCATTATGGAGAGAGTAGATTACTGTTATGTATGAAATGAAGAAGTGGAATATTTAGGCATCCTTGAGAGTGTACCTTCAAGTGGTTGCCTAAATTGTTTTTATATTCTTCCTCCAAGGTTTTTCTTTACTATTTGATAATGTCTCATCCTATCAACTTCAGTTTTTCATTGCTGGTAAACTGTAATGAGGGAAAAAGGTTCTTGTAACTATTGGCATGTGTAAGTGCCATTTGATCTCTTTTATATAGACTATGTACTTTCTATTTTGGTTTCCATGCAATAACTTGAGAAAGCTTCTTCTGATCATCTTCAAAATTTTTACATTAATGTTTTTCCACTTAGAAAGTTGGGATTGTTATTGGATTGTGTAGGTGCTAATTTGCTAATTTTATTTTATAAATGGTGTGGTATTTTGTTTCCTTGAGATAGCTTGACTACTGTATGCCTATTTTCAATGGCTTCTGTGAGATAATTGGAGAATGTATCTTCTGTTTGGCTTCAAACTTTTAGCACTGGTTTTATTTTCTTTGCATGGATTTTGGATTGTGTAAATTTTGATTTTCTGAATTTTAAATAAATTTGTTTCTGCGCAATAACTGGAAACTGTCTTCTGATAAGCTTCTGACCTAAAAAGCTAGTACTTATACAGTAAACCCTCAAGTAACAAGTGAGTTATGTTTGTGAAAATCAGCACTTAAATAAAAATTGTGATAGGCAGGAAAAGAAAACATAGACCTTCCATTATAAATGACAATAAAAACCAATGTAAATACTATAATGATCCACAGCTTCACAATCCAGCACATGCAGCAGCTAGGAGGATTGGTAAAGCATACCGTGAATGTAGAACCCCAGACCTGCTTAGAATCTTCCAAGCTGCACTAACAAATGCAAGGAATAGAAAACAAGAACTTAGGCAACACAAATGGGAACAATTTGTTAGTGGATTAAATAGGTCCACCCCTTTAAGTTTGGCTTGGAAAGGTATAAATAAAATAATCAGGAAAAAGATACTGGCAATGTTGCTCATCCCTTTTCTCTTGAAAAAGCAAATGACCTCATAAATGACTGGTCCAAAACATCCAGGCATGAAAACCTTCCATCTCACATTAGAAAAAATTTAGAGAGTGCTTCTGAAGAAATGTTGAAACTGATTAATTTTATGAACCAAAATATTTATTAGAGTGATTGCCTATGATATTCTCAGACCTCTAAGGCACGTGCCTGATAATCCTTTGTTGGCACTGTATAATACCAGTTACATTGAAGGAGTTCTTCCTACTTCCTGGAACAATAGTCTTAGTGTGCCTATCCCTAAGCCCCCAACAGCCTGATACATTTAGACCGATCTCCTTAACTAGTTGTCTTTGTAAAACTTTTGAAAGAATGATACCCAACAGACTGCACAACAGAATCAGATGCCAACTTTCCCCCTACCTCTATGGGTTCATGAAAAGTAAAAGTGTGCAGAACTGTATTTCCACCTTTCTCACTGCACACACTTCTACCAGTTTTACCACATTTCTTGATCTAAAATCTGCATTTGATATTGCAAACAGAACTGTTATACTGCATGAACTAGCCAAAATGAATATTGGTGGTGGCCTACTTTGCTGGATAATAGGATACCTGTGAAGTAGAGTATCCTCTGTTCTCTACCAAGGCTTTAGAAGTGAGTCTAAAGAAATGTCCCTAGGTACACTGCAGGGAGGAGTTCTCAGTCCCTTGTTATTTAATATTCTGATTAATGCTCTCCTAAATGCTCTACCTGCCTCACCTAAACATATAGCTATAAGCTATGCTGATGACATCATGATCCACACAACAGGGTATAAGAAGATGAGTACCATTCCTAATGAAGTTCAAACAATTTCTAATCAACTTGACCTCATAATATCTTCCTTTAAAACAAAGATATTAACAAGCAAATGACATCCCCCACCCATGTATTTGCAGGGTGAAAACATTAGCTACATTAAAACTTACAGATATCTTGGTGTAGATGTACCCTCTAACAAATCCACTATACCACAACTAAATAAGAAATGCAAAGATAGGCTAAATGCTCTCAAAGTTGTTGCTGGCTACAACCCCAACTATGGTGCTTATATGAGAATTGTGAGAATGATGTATATAGCCTATGTTAGGTCCTTAATTGATTATGCTGCTCCCATGTTGATATTAGCCAGAGAAAGTTCTCTCCGACCCTTGGAGTTAATGCAAAATGAAGCTCTCAGAATTATTCTTGGTTGTCCCAAATCTACAAAGGTTTTTAATATGAGGAAGGAGCTTGGTATTTCTAGTATCAGTGATAGGATTGTTGAGATTAACACTGTACTCGGTATCAGAATGTTAAGAATTGAATCAGACACTGTCACAATGAATCTTACTAAGTGTCTAGAAGTAAATACACACAGATCTAAATGGATTGTGAAAACATGCAATTACTAAGTTTTATAACCTGCATGAACGGTATCATTGTAGATAACAAGAGCATTTCACCCCTCCATGGAAGATGTGTTCATTTAATATCACATACCTGCAAGTCCTTCCCAAGAAGCTCATTGCTAGTAATCCCTTCCTTAAATCACTTGTTAAAGCAACTGCTCAAGAAGAAATTTCTCACCTAGCTGGTAGTAATAAGTTATCACAAGTTATATACACTGATGGATCTTAACAGGAGTCTTCTGGTAGGGCTGCATCTGCTCTTGTTGCCACCTCCCTAGTTAAGAACGATAATAAACTTGATAAATTAGACACATGTGCAACTCTTGGGTATCTTTATTGAGGAAACGTTTCGCCACACAGTGGCTTCATCAGTCCATACGTAGGAGAAACTTGAAGAACAGGAGGAGAATGAGGTAATCAGTCCCTCAACCTTGAGTCGATGTGTTCAGTCCATCAATCTTGTATTCTATTCAAGATTGATGGACTGAACACATCGACTCAAGGTTGAGGGACTGATTACCTCATTCTCCTCCTGTTCTTCAAGTTTCTCCTACGTATGGACTGATGAAGCCACTGTGTGGCGAAACGTTTCCTCAATAAAGATACCCAAGAGTTGCCCATGTGTCAAATTTATCAACATGTCGGTTCTCTGAACCATTCATCTACAGATAATAAACTTGTTGAACTAGGCATAAGAATTAACAACTGGGCATCTACACTGCAAACTGAATTGTTTGCAATCCTAATAGTGCTAAAGCTAACTTATGACACTGAGCTTGACTCTATCATCATTATTGATTCTATGCCATCACTGAAGGCTCTTGACTCATATAAGACTCCAACAACATGCTCATTGGAGAAGCCGGGTATCGATACTCAAAAATCTAGGACAAAGGAATTAATGTACAATTGCTATGGATCCCATCACACATTGGATTACTCCTTCATGATAAAGTTGATACGTTAGCCAAGAAGAGTACCCAGAACGAGAATGTAGAATATAACTTTGGTATATCTGTGTCTAGCATTAGGAATAATATTAGGAGAGAAGTAAATAATGAAAATGATTGTTATAGGAATGCAGTTAGAAGCCTGAGTAGATCAGTAACCCACTATGATAACATGAATATAGATAAGTATGTGTATGGAGCACCTTGCAATGTAAACAGACTGAGTGATGTTGTAGTGGCCAGGCTTAGGCTTGGTTACAAGTACTTCTGGCAGTTTGGGAGACACACAGATGATGATCAAACTAAATGCAAATTATGTGATCAGGCATATGGTCACTGTCTTGAACACTATGTGCTTAATTGTCCACTTATTGAGGAATACAGAGACAGACAGTATAATAACCTATGTGACATGTCAAGATATTTTATTAATGAAAATAAGATACTAGATATACTAAGCAAATTTCCTAAATTTGCTTGTAACAGATAAGTGAACTGTAGATATGAAGATATAAACCCATATGTACACCTGTTAACCCTTTTGGAGCCTAGTTCCTAGGCCTTTTGTGTATCCATATGCTCTTGTGCTTCCGTCCACAGGATGCATAGGGGTGCACAATAAACTAGCCACTTCAGTGGCAAAATCTAAAATCTATCTGAAGTGAAGAACACAGGAAGAATAGGGCTATTTTCCAGCTATTTTCAAATTTGCCAATAGATAATTTTAATAGATACAAATTACTACATTA